>NC_061087.1:77390497-77577997 GCF_015104395.2 Macrobrachium nipponense
TCAACAGGGACGAGATTAACTCTCATCGCCCGTTTTGGCCATCCCAAGATTGGTTCACAGAGGTACAGGAATGGACAGTAGACTACAAGATCTCTTCCAAACAGGATAGATCTTCTCAGACACCCCACTTCAAGAGGTTCCACCAAAACCTCCCCGCTCTCGCTCTGACTGCCTTTCGACTATCGAAAGATTGGTCAGAGCGAGAGGCTTTTCAAGCAAGGCTTCGAAAGCAATTGCTAGAGCCCGGAGATCGTCAACTATCCGGGTCTATCAATCGAAGTGGGATGTGTTTAGAAGATGGTGTAGGAAGAATAAGCTGTCCTCCTCCGATACCTCTGTGACCAATATAGCAGATTTCTGTTATTCCTGAGAGAGGAATCCAATCTGTCCGTAGCTACAATAAAGGGATACCGAAGTATGCTCTCAGCGGTATTTAGAAATAGAGGCTTAAACTTGGCAGAGGATAGAGAGTTTGCACGATCTCATAAGATCGTTCGAGACGTCAAAATCTATATCCTCTACTCCGCCAAGTTGGAATCTGGATGTTGTGCTCAAAATTCCTTACATCGGAAAAATTTGAACCTCCCGACCGTGCCTCGTTCAGGGATTGGACGAGAAAGTGTGTTTTTCTCATAGCCTTAGCGACGGCTAAGAGAATAAGTGAAATCCATGCCCTAGATTCTCGGGTGGGTTTAAGAAAGACGCAGCCATCTGTTCTTTTCAAACTCTGTTTTTGGCAAAAAATGAGAACCCTTCGAAACCATGGCCAAGGAGTTTTGAGGTGAAAAAGTCTTCAAAACTTAATGGGAGACGAAATTGAAAGAACTTTATGCCCGGTTAGAGCTCTTAGGTTCTATCTTAAAAAGAAAGAAGAGTTGAAGGCATGTAAACAAAGTCTATGGTGCGCAGTTCGGGACACGAAAAGACCAATGTCCAAGAATGCGCTAGCGTATTTTATTAGAAGTGTGATTATGGAAGCTCATAGCGATTGTGCAGAGGATTCCTTTAAATTATTACGAGTTAAAGCTCATGAGGTAAGAGCAGTGGCAACATCATTATCATTCCAAAAGAATATGTCCATGAAGGACATTATTAATGCGACCTATTGGAGATGCAACTCGGTATTTGCATCCCACTATCTTAGAGATGTTAAAATTACCTACGACAAGTGCTTCTCTCTAGGTCCTTTTGTGTCTGCGGATACAGTGCTGGGACTGAGGACACATACCGATCCTTAACTTTTATGAAAAGTCTAATACTTCCATACCATACTGGTGGGATGGGCTCTAACTTTCTTACCTGACGGCTAGTTGTTGCACAGGCGGCCATGGCCTTGTTTAGGTAAGGAACTTTGAGTTTGTCTCACAGGATAGGCCTTGGATGGAAAAAACGGTGTCTTTGATTACGGAGATCTCCACTATTTGAGGCAGTTTTTGTGTTACTATTGGTAAAAGTGCTTGGTGTCGCACAGGCGGCCATAGCCCTTGCTAGTGAGGAACTAGAAATGTGCCTTTTAAATGGAGTAGGATTAAAGGCATTGTCTAAATTCGTACATGGACCTCTCCTTTTAAGACAGTATCAGGATTTTCTGCTGACAAGAGTGCTTGGGCTAGCACAGGCGGCTTTTGGTGCTTTTGACAGTATGAGAATGTGCATAGGTCCTTACAAGCGAGTAGTACAAATTGAAATTATATTTGTTTATTTTTATTTTTATTTATTTTTCATAAAGAATTAGGTGTAAATATTGTGATTGAGTTTTTTTGGTTGTTTGCAAGGAGTCCGGGGATGACTTCTTGCAATCTTAGATACAACATTTGGTTAGGTTAAGGTGATCAGTATCGGGATTGTGCTCCTTAGGAAAAAGGTTCTTGTCATATAAGTGGATTGAAACCCTTTGACATAGCCCTTATAGGATCGGCCAAGTAAGTGGATAAGACCCCTTTGGCAGACCTACAAGAACTCTTAGCAATAGATCAATATCTCGCTGAGGCTCTTGAGACTAAGCAGACTCCTGGGCATTAACCATGAAGTCTTCAGTCTAAACAGGTAGGAACCAAGGTTTTATGTTATTAATACCTACAACGATTGTTGTGTTTTCCTGTTAAATCAGTTATTAGCTGTCTTTACCCTCCTCCAATGGTGTGAATCAGCTATGTATATATCTGACAGGTAAGTTGAATGTATAAAAATGATATTGTTATGATACAATAAAGTTTTATACATACTTACCTGGCAGATATATACATAGCTATTGACTCCGTCGCGCCGACAGAATTTCGAATTTCGCGCACACGCTACAGGTAGGTCAGGTGATCCACCGCGCCGCCGCTGGGTGGCGGGAATAGGAACCCATTCCCGTTTTCCATCAGATTTTTTCTACACCATCTGTCTCCTGAGGGGAGGCTGGGTGGGTAGTTTAATTGTATATATCTGCCAGGTAAGTATGTATAAAACTTTATTGTATCATAACAATATCATGTTTACATTTATTTCAGGCATAGGTACAATGATTAAAATTTTAAACATTGTACCTAGTAATATACACTTAAATCAATGAAAAGTGCAATAAAAAAAAATTATCAAATAATTCACTGATCTATTGTCTGCTCACCAGTGCTTTAGGCAGCCAGATGCACAGGGTGTCCAAAAAGTCCCAATATCATTACAAGTTTTGTTCATGAAACTTACCTGTCAGATATATATATAGCTGTATTTTCTGAAGTCCGACAGAATTTTAAAAACTTCCGACACACGCAGTGGTCGGCCAGGTGGTTAGTACCCATTCCCGCCGCTGGGAGGCGGGTATCAGGAACCATTCCCATTTTCTATTCATAATTTTTCTGTCGCTGGTGCTGAAAACACCTGTTTTCAGTACCTCCGTCTTAGGATTTTGGAAACTTCATTGCCGCTAAGTATCCTAATTGTCTTTTGATTTATTTACTTGGATTTGTGGGATTTGTGGCTAGGCATACGCTATCTTAAATTGATTTGAATTTGATTCATTTTTGCATAAAATATCTGAATCTAGTTAGGCTAGTTTCAGACGGGGTTGTCTGCAAAGATAGGGTGTGGCTACCGAAAGCTTCGGTAGATCCGCACTTGGTATGTACGAGGGGTATGGGTCTTGCTTCTTTGTTGAGATTTGTCATGTAAGGAGTGTGAGACTTTGTCTATTCCGTAAGGAAGACGTATGATTTGTATGTACGCAATTAATCAGTAAACATGTCTAATTCCGTAAGGAAGACGTATGATTCGTATGTACGCAATTAATCAGTAACAAAAGTCAGGGTAGTGAACCTGCTAACCTTCCTGTAGACTTTATTTTGCCTAACCCTGTAGTATGGCCTACGGGCTATGAATATGTCTACGAGAGGTGCTCGCTCTCCTTCATTGCTGTGAAGTGCTACTTCTGTAATTGTTACTCCTAACCCTGCAGTGTTGCCTTCGGGCCCTAAGCAGTGTCTGTAGAGGAATTGCCCTTTCTCTGATACTCTTTCGATTCGTATCTTAGAATCGAAAGTGCTTGCTTTAGAGAGTAAAAGTGAAGTGCAGAAGTGCAGTGATACCCCTTGTGTAGTGGAGGGTGCGTCAGATCGGCCTCGTTTCGCCTCTAGGCCGGGACCTCTGCTTGACTCCCAGGACCCGGGGAGGGAGCATGTCGAAAGCCTAAGGAGGGTTACAAGGAACCCCCACCGATCTGGCGTGCCTTCGGCAGTTTTCTGATGAAAATCCCCAGACTGCCAAAGTGCGTGCGCGTGCACGAATCCTGAAAGATTGCTTCTCGTCCTCCGAAGCGTCCTCCCCATGCAGGGGTTGGAGCTTTCGGAAGGACTCGCGCCCTCTAAATAGAAGCTTTATAGAAGAGGACGCTTCACGTCCTCTCTCTCTCTCGTTATGCGTTTCAGTGAGAAGTAAGAAGGCGAACGTCGCCTGAACTCGTGTCCGTCTTTCCACCGAGAAATACGTAAGAGAAGTCATAGTAGCAGGAAGCTTTTGAGAGCGGACGCCCGGGACGCTCGGATGGACTCCAGGCGCGCGCGCGGGTGCACGCCAAGTCCGCGCCAGTGGACGCCAAGTGCGCGCCAGTGGACGCCGAGCGCGCGCCAGTGGACGCCGAGCGCGCTCCAGTGGACGCCGAGCGTGCACCAGCGCACGCCAGGTGTGTCACCTGGCTGAACGTTTCTGTTGAACTCTTCAAGCTCTTGTTTCAGATATGGGCCTAAAGAATGTTTATCTCTACCTCCGGTGATACCTTCTACCTCACCTGCAAAGAATGTGAAGTAGGCAGTGCTTCGGAGGAAGTTTAAAGTGAACAGACAACTTCTTCGAAACCCAGCAAGACATCGGGTTTCGTGAATTCAAGAGGTCTCTGTCAATTAATATTGCTTTTCGCATAGGTGGATGGAGTTAAGGAAAGCTCAAGGGAAGATCTCGTTTGCTCTACCGCAACCTTTGCCATTCTGCCAATAAATTTAAGTTGCCACTACCGCAGTCAAGACTTTGCGATAAGGCAGTTACGGGTTATGTAAGGCTCGATGTCCTGCACTCAGACTCTTCGGCAACGTTCAGTGGGATTCTTGCAAAGGCACTCATCAAAAGGACGCTCTTCAGGAAAGCGCAAGACAGGACTTCCTTTGCCATACTGCCAATAAATTTTAAGCTTTAGCAGGCATTAGTTGTGATACGGGAGAGGAAGCTGGTTGGAGAGTTTCTTCCTCTTCCCAGGATAATTTTGCAAGCTTTTTAGCCCATCTGAAGGGTTTTCAGATGATAGATTTTGTTAGTTTCTAGTCGGGACTACGCTGCCGAATTGAACATCGTCGTTCTACCTGCCGTAAGCCCAGTCTCTTAACAGGATTCTTGCCCCTTCCTCGTTTGAGACGGGAATCGGAAAAAATTAAATGCTTGACTCCCTGGATTACGTTTTGTCAATTCAGTGACTTTCCCCCATTGACAATATACTTTCGTTTTGTCAAGTAAGTGGGTATCCCCTCATTGACAAAATATCTCTTGTCCCGTAAATGGGTTAGTTCTCATTGACAAACATCTCATTAACTTGATATTGCGTAAGCGAATAAGCTCTTATTGACAAGATTCGGAAGAGCTCTCATTCGTCATTCTCAGACTCGTACAAGAAATAGACTTGTAGACTACGTCAATGAACGCTTATGTCCAGTAACATAAGAAGCTTGAGCTGACTGCTTCGATTCTCTTAAGTTTTGTTCATGAAACTTGCCTGTCAGATATGTATGTAGCTGTATTTCCGAATTCAGCTATATATATGTCTGCCAGGTAAGTATGAACAAACTTTATTGTGATATAATTTCATATTTGTTCATGAAACTTACCTGACAGATATATATATAGCTGTATTCTCCGAAGTCCGACAGAATTTCAAAATTCGCGGCACACGCAGTGGGCGGCCAGGTGGTGGTACCCATTCCCGCCGCTGGGAGGCGGATATCAGGAACTATTCCCATTTTCTATTCATATTTTTTCTGTCGCCGGTCGGTAAACAACTGTTTACAGACCTCCGCCTAGGATTTTGAAACTTCATTAGCCGCTTAAGTATCCTAATTATTCTTACGATTATTGACTTGGATTTGTGGCTAGGCATACGCTATCGTAAATTTTTCATTGCATTTGATGTCTGAGGCTAGTTAGCCTAGTTTCAGACTTTGTTGTCTGCACGGGGGATGGTGAAGCTACCGGAACTTTCGGTAGACACTCGCTTAGTGTATATGGCGTTTACATGTTTTCTTTGCATAAGTTCAATGTAATTAGTGTAATGTGTGACTGATTACGGAAGAAGTAGGATTCCATGTACGCATTTTGTTTTGAGCGTGTTAGAATCAGGAGTTTTCCTCCACAGTAAACAGAAGCTAGAAATAATGAACCTTCTAACCTCCTGTAGATTTTATTTTGCCTAACCCTGTGGTATGGCTTACGGGCCTAGAAGAAGTGTCTGCTAGAGGATTACATCAAGTAATCTTAGACTAAAGTGCTCGTTCTCCAATTAGTGTTGTGTTAGTGTAGTGCCCCTTGTGTTGTGGAGGGGGCGTCAGATCGGCCCCATAATGCCTCTAGGCCTGGACCTCTGTCGGACTCCACCCAGGAACTCAGGGAGAGGGCATGTCGAAAGCCGCAAGAGGGTTACGGGGGCTCCCCACCGATCTGGCGTCCCTTCGGCAGAACCTGTTGACGCTTCCCAGGCTGCTAAAGATCGTGCACGCGCACGAATCTTGAAGGATTGCTTCTCGTCCTCCGAGGCGGTCCTCCCCGCGCAAGGGTTGGAGCTCTAGGAAGGACTCGCGCCTCTAAGAAGCTTTAGAGAAGAGGACGCTTCACGTCCTCTCTCTCGTTAGGAGGGAACGTCAGATCGGCCCCATACGCCTCTAGGCCTAGACCTCTGTCGGACTCCCAGAAACCAGGGAGAGGGCATGTCAAAAGCCGAAGGAGGGTTACGGGCTTTTCATGCTGATCTGGCTTCCTTTCGGCAGGTCCTGTTGTAGCTTCCCAGGCTGCCGAAGATCGAGCACGTGCACGAAGCTTCAAGGGTTGTTTCTCGGCCTCCGAGGCATCCTCCCCACACAGGGGGTTGGGGCTCTCGGAAGGACTCGCGCCCCTAAAGAAGCTTTAGAGAAGAGGACGCTTCACGTCCTCTCTCTCGTCACGAGAGGATGAGGAGGAAAGAGACCACATTTACCCTTTTAGAAGAATGCACTGGCTCTTTTTCTAAGGGACATTTAAGGAGGCTCATTCATCTTGCCAGAAGAGTGATTTGAGCCTCCTGCGAGTGAACGCTCATGTATATCATTTATACATTATTAAGGAGGCTCATTCATCTTTCCAGAAGAGTGATTTTGAGCCTCCTGCGAGTGACCGCTCATGTATACTTCATTTATACATTATTAAGGAGGCTCATTCATCTTGCCAGAAGAGTGATTTGAGCCCCCTGAGAGTGAACGCTCATGTATACATCATTTATACATTATTAAAGAGGCATCATTATCTTGCCAGAAGAGTGATTTGAGCCTCCTGCGAGTTGAACGCTCATGTATATGAACGCTCATGTATATATCACTTGTACATTATTAAGGAGGTCATTCATCTTGCCAGAAGAGTGATTTGAGCCCTCCTGCGAGTGAACGCTCATGAAGTTAGAGCTGTTTCAACCTCGCTAGCATTCCAAAAGAATTTGGTAATCAAGGACATTCTTGATTCCACCTTTTGGAGGAGCAACTCAGTATTTCGTCTTTCTCTCCTCATGGCGCTCCGTATACGTTATGTAACGTTCGCTTTACTTCGAAAAGCAAGCTGATAAGTTTGACGGCCGGCAAGCTGCTTTTGCACAGTCAAACAACTTATGTCTCTGGTCGGCATAGAAGGGCAATTTAGAAGTGAGGAAGCTTTTGGAGGTGCTCGACGTCCTATAAGTAGAGACATTCTCCAGGACGCTTCGGCAAGCACCTTACGGAAGACGAAAGCCATACGTCTTCCTTTAGTGTTCACACTCTTCAGGAGCAGCGTGCGGCTCTCCATGGAGACTCGCATGAGGACGTCCCTTAAAAATATTCAACGTCATACGCAAAACGCGGTTCGTCATAACATTGAGATGTTGGCAAGGTCGCTCGCCAGGACGCCTCTTGGCGGGCCTTGCATGCATCAAGGCGCTCAACGAGTTCCTCTCTGAAACGTCGTTCAGAAGACTTGGTGTTCTCTGCTCAGACACGCTCGTAGCTAAGCACGCTCAGCAGTTGAGGACGCTCAGCAGGACGCTTTCCAGGACGCTTTTGTGCATATTCGCCAGGACGCTTCGGTGGAAGCTCGGCAGGACGCTTTGCGAGAGAAAAGACTTGTAGAAGGCGTTTTATTTGCTGTTCAGGACGTTTCTTAGGACGCTTGACGCTTTATAACGCTCGTCAAAGAGGAGTTTTTGCAGGACTCTCCACAGGACATTCCTTTACAGAAATTTTTAAAATGGATTCGGAGTTAGCGGAGAGACATACCCGAATTTTTTCTTCGATCCCTCTTTCCTCTTCATCGATTTCTCTGAGAATCGGGAAGATTATATACTCGGATTCCTGGGTGACTGTCGGTCATGTAAAGGGTTTTCCCCTATTAGCAAAGTGCTAATAGTTTTGTCTAGTAAGGACTTGTTTCCCATTGTCAAGATACTAAACGTTTTGTCATTTAAGTGGGTGGACCCCTCATAAATGGGGTAGTTCTCATTGACATAAATTTAACGTTTTTATCGTTTTAAGCGGATAACTCATTAACAAATTTCGAAGAGCTCTCATTCATTTTCAGAGGCTCATCCGGGGAGTAAGAAAAAGACTTGTAGACTAGATCCAGGAAGTCTTATGTCCAATATCATAAGAACATTGAACGGTCCTTTTCGATCCTCGGTTCTCTCTTGATGATCTCTATTCGAATATTACTCCCTTTTCTTGGCAAAGAGTCAAGGAGTTTCTTTTAAAAGTCTCATTCATTAGAACGTGGACAGTCGTTTTCCTTTCTTTCTCTCTTCCTCGTCGAGGAAAGATGTAGTAGAGAATTCGATGTTCAAATTACTACAATACTTACGTAGTTTATCTTTGCGTCATTTTGCTAACGCATGGGTCAAGTCATATACGCATATAGTATTTAACCTCTGCGGATAGAAGCCGAAAGAACTGTTGTTCTAATGTATTTATTTGACACTCCCTTCAACCTTCCAAGAGTTTTCGGAGTAAGAATAACTATTCAGGTATTGTTTACGACAACACCAACTCAGATTCTGTATTTAGCGAATTTTGTTTCGTTTAAATATGCCTGCTGGAGAGTTTTCCTTTTGCTCGATAATTTCATACCTATCCCTTCGTAAAAGGAGTAAGCTGGCAACTCAGGCAGATAGTGCGAGACGATGAACAAGGCTGCTGTTACTGTGATGTGATCTACGCAGTACCGGCTAGCTCGGTGTCATGCGCGTTGGTTGCGTCTCTCTGCCCTACAATCATGGATTTTAGCCTCGGGTTGAGGAAATTTCTAGTAATCATGAATGAACATGCCTTCCGTTTACTTAGAAAATTTCAACAAGATATTTCTTATACTTGTTCGGTGCGGGTTTACCGCACGGTAACAGAACTCTGTACGAATCTACCGCGGCATAGCACTATAATAATGCTCTCCTGCTTATGCAAAGTGCAGCCTTATTTAGGGAATGGAAGCAGGCTGAGTGAGGGAATGGATGAGTTTGCTGGGGACCATTTCCTCGCTGGAGAAGCTTGTTTTCCCTGAATAAACAGCAATTCAGACCTCTACAATTTTTCCTCGCGAAGAAATTGGAATAACATCAAAGATCTTGTAATAATTCTAATTTTCTCTCAACGGCTTGAGGATCACCTCGGGTGATAGCGAGAGGGTGCCAGACATCCGAAACAGAGGAACAGATGTTCTGGCACATTGTCTGAAAGAATTGGAAGCCAAATTGGTCGGTCTCTCCAGTTCCTCGAAGGGTGAGTTTGGATCGAGTGGCCCAAATCATCTCGGATAATTTCTCAGCTCTTTCATAGCTCAAGAACAGAGAATTGGTTTATGGGCTTAGGCACGGAACGTCAACGGTCCTCAAGAGGTTCGTTAAACTAGTACACGTCCGCGGGTCTTCTCGATCGAAGGCAACAACTACTGACGTCTGAGTAATCCTCACTTAGAAGTATTTCGAAAGTGAGGAGAGACTGAGGGCGTCCTTTCGTTAAGTTTTTCGTAATTTTGAAGACGAAGGAGCTTCCTCTTAAGTTGTTCCCTTATTCATGATCCTAGAGGATAAGCTTTAGTCGCCACATGTTGGCCTCTAAGAGGTGGGATTCACAGAGGTTCAGGTAATTCAGAGAATTGTCCAAAGACCCTTCCCGAGAGAATCGGTGTAATCTAACTTCGTCACTTAGTGAAGTATCTAATATCTCTCCTCTCTGAGTCTGAAGGCGTTCAGACTATCGAGAAGCGATAAGATCTTCAAGATTTAATGGCAGTCTCTTGGCCAAGGCAAAGCAGTGCTGCCTATTTTCAGTGTTCAATTGGAGTGGGCCGTTTTCTGGATAGTGAAGGGAAATGACTGTTCCTCCAACTCGACTCTGTGAATTTCTTTATGGTTCTATCTTTCCGTATGAAGTACGAGATAAGATAGAAGTCCTAACTATTATAGAATATGCAAATAGGTTTGTTGACGGCCTCTAGGCTCAGAGATTCGGTTCTGTCAAACACAAAGCTTCACGATCTTTGAGGTCTGGGGAGATCTTGAAATTCTCTGGATCGCAGGTTCCGGCATGGAACTTAGACGTAGTCTGAGTTTCTGATGCCAAAAGCATTTCGAACCTATCCTTTCTGCGAACTTAATACACGTGACCAGAAAGGCTAACATTCTAACCGCTCTAGCCACGGCAAAGAGGGTTAGTGAGCTTTTAGCTATCATCAGAGGTTTTAGCTTTAAAGGACATAATGCGGTCTGTCCTCTAAGCCTTCCGTTCTTGATAAGAACGAAAACCTGTCTAACCCTTGACCCGAAGGTTTGGAGACCAAGGGTATGGCACAAATTATTGGGCAAAGGCATTAGAGGAGTCCTGTGCCCTGTCGGGTCTCTCAAGTTTTATCTTAATAAACTATAGTAAGTCGAGGTCCAACGACAATCTGCGGTGTTCCGTAAAAGACCAGACTGGTTCATGTCCAAGAACACCCTGGCATTATAGTCAAGGAGTTCTTTTAAGAAGTCTCATTCATTATGTTTGCATAAAGATTTGAGATTTTTTCTTAATATGAATGCTCAAGAGGTGAGGGCGCGGCCTCGGAAGCATTTCAACAGAGCATGACACTCAGTAACATCCTGAGTGCCACGCTTTAGCGAAGCAACTCTGTGTTCGCTTCACACTCCCGACGGGATGTGAAGACGACATTTGAGATCTGTAAGTCGCTAGGACCATACATATCCGTAGATATATTATTTGGGGGCAGCAAGCAACACGAATCCTATCCTATAGAAAAGGGATAGGTGTGCTTTTAACTTTGAAGGGTTGGTCGCTTGAGGCGCGTTCCTTTTCTTTAGCCTAGAAGTTATGGAACTAACTTTAATAGGTTAGGTCAGGTGGTGGTTTTAGCTTCGTTGCCCTCAGAAGTATGGTCATATGGTCTAGTCACATTGTGGTCACGCCCCCGTTGACAGATCATCTAGAGCGCACCAGCATTACAGGTCTCTACCTCGCTGGCAACTCTAGTAACGCAGAAGCAGACTTTAGTGACAGTAATCACGAAGTCGGCTATGCTAACAGGTGAGGAACCAAGATGTATATCATCAACTTAATTTAGTTTCCCAAAAAAATCCTATTCTGTCTCTTTCCCACATCCGAAGGTGGGATTCAGCTATATATATATCTGTCAGGTAAGTTTCATGAACAAAATGTTTATTGTTATAATACAATTAAGTTTGTTCATACTTACCTGGCAGATATATATAATTAAGTGCCCACCCACCTCCCCTCAGGAGACAGTGGCACTGATAAAAATATGAATAGAAAATGGGAATAGTTCCTGATATCCGCCTCCCAGCGGCGGGAATGGGTACCACCACCTGGCCGCCCACTGCGTGGTGCCGCGAATTTTGAAATTCTGTCGGACTTCGGAGAATACAGCTATATATATATCTGCCAGGTAAGTATGAACAAACTTAATTGTATTATAACAATAACATTTTGCCTTGCGTTATTTTACTTCTGGTTGGTTCAAGTCATATACGCTTGCTGTAGTTTACCTCTTCGGATGGCAACCGAGAAGGTCTATTGTCTATTTTAAGGACATTTAATCGTTACTCCCTGCAGCCTTTCAGGAGTTTCCGATTTATCTTTTACCGTTGTATGGTAGTGTTCTGACGACACAAACGCATCTATATATTTAGCGTTTTCTGTTTCGCTTAAATATACCAGCTTGAGAGTCTTTCTGCTCAAGAAATAACGGACCTATTTCTTCGTAGAATAGGTAGCTGGCAACCCAGACATAAAGTTAAGAGACGACGTTCGTAAGCTGCTGGCTGCTGCTGTCACGCTGTGTCTGTCCTCCAGTCCAAACCGAGCCAGTAACAGATCGGGCGCTGTCATGCGCGGTAGGTTACGCTCTCTCTCCTGCGGGATTGACTGACTAACCGTATCTCTGTGCTGGGCGGTTACGTCTCTCCTGCGGGATTGACTGACTAACTGTATCTCTGCCCTACAATCACGGACTTTAGCCTAAGATTGAGGGGATTTCTTACGTGAATGAATAAACGTTGCATTCTTTGTTTTTGCCTTACTATGTTCAACAGAGTTTTATCTCTTAATCCTTTCGGTGCTCGTTACCGCACGGTATAGAACTACGAGGTCTACCGCAACATTGCACTTTTATATGCTCTCCTGCTTAGGCAAAGCGCAGCCTTATTAGGGAAGTAAGCATACTCGGGGAGGGAATGGATGAGCTTGCTGGGGACCATTTCCTTCCTGAAGAAGTTTGTTTGTTTCCCCCCGAATAGACTGCAATTCAGACCACAGTTTTTTCCTACCGGGAAACTGAAATATTATTCAAGATCTAGGAATGATTCTGAACATCTCTCAGTGCGTTTATCACCTGAGGTGATAGAAGAAGGTGCCGGACATCTGGATAGGGTTTTCAGATGTCCTGATCTTAATCTGAAAGAAGTAAAAGCGATTCGGTAGTCCCTCCAGTCCTCGTAACGAGTTTTGGGAACCAGTGGTCCAGATCAACTCTGATATTCCACAGCTCTCTCATATCTTAAGAAGTATCTTCTCTCGGTCCCTGTTCTAGTTTACGAAGAAAAGCCTAT
This sequence comes from Macrobrachium nipponense, assembly GCF_015104395.2. Lineage (NCBI taxonomy): Eukaryota > Metazoa > Arthropoda > Malacostraca > Decapoda > Palaemonidae > Macrobrachium > Macrobrachium nipponense. Next base: position 77,403,339 of record NC_061087.1, read on the forward strand.
TATAACAACAGGCGTAGAATGTAACGATCCTCTAGAGGTTCGTTACAGGATTGCAAAAGTCCGTACGAATCGTCTAGATCGACGGCAGCAACTATTGACTTCCGAGTGGAATCTTTCTTTAGAAGTAAGTTGAGAGTTGTGGAGACTTTAGGGACGCCCTTTCATTCTTCTCTTCGATATGTTGAGACGAAGAGGCTTCTTCTTTTCTGCTCCCTTATTCTCGATCCGGGATCGGTACCATTTAAACGCCATCCTATGATATTTGACGGGGATGGATATTTAGTCTCTTTTCCCCTTTTTTCAGTCGCTTAGGAAATGTAATAAGAGGATTTATGACGTCACAGGGAGCGACAATGACGCTGATCGCCCATGTTGGCCTTCAGGATCCTGGATTCACAGAGGTCACCATACTTCCTAGTTCACTTTCCAAGGACCTTTTCCGAGAGAGTCGGTCTACTCTAACTCGAAAGGTACCTATAACTACCTATATACATCTCCGCTCTGAGTTCTGACTACGTTCAGGCTATCGAGAATGTTGACAGGAATAAGATTACCGTCTTCCATTTCCGTCTGAAGTAATGGGATAAGCTGGCAGTCACAACTATTAAAGAATACGCAAATATGTTTGTTGACGGCATTTGGGCTCAGAGATTTGCGTCTGTCAAACAACAAAGCCCTTCACGATCTTTGAGTTCTGTGGAATCTCGAACCTCGCTCATCATCTACTTTTTGTCTCACCTGTTTTCTCGGAGTCAGACACTCGTGCGAGATCAGGCGACATATAGTAGCCCCTGAGTTTCTTGTTGACGAAGTCGGTTGCGTTTATACACCCCCGATGATCGTGTAACATGAGACCAGGTTGGACTGTCAGGCATTCTTCCTTCGGGACTGAATCGCCTTTTTGCTCCTCGCTCCTTTCTCCTGGCACCAGAAGCTCGAGTCAGAGTTGATTCGCTGACGACGTTGGGTTGCGTTGATACACCCCCAAGGTTTGCTTAGATTGAATCGCCCAGGCAGTCCAGACACTCATCCTTCAGCGAAGAATAGTGCCTTATGGTCTTCAGGGTACAGCCTTGCTGTCCTTGATTCGTCTGACTGGTCAACTGGTCGGTCACCTGACTTTAGTACAGACGGACTGACTGTGCATGTCCAGATCGAAGCTTTCAATATGGAACTTAGACGTAGTCTGAAGTTCTTGATGTCAAAGCATTCGAACCTCTCCTACCTGTTAACTTCTTGCATGTGATCAGGAAGGCCTTCTTCTAACCACCCTAGATACGACAAAGAGGGTTAGTGAGATTTTAAGCCATCGTCACAAGTTTTGGCTTTAGACACAAGGCGGGGTGCTCTCTAACCCTTCCGTTGTGGCCTAAGAATGGTAACCCGTTTTGTCCTTGGGCCAGGAGCTTGAAGCAAGGATGGCACAAGTTAGTGGGCAGGAGCCAGAGAGAGTCCTGTGCCCTGTCGGGTCTCTCAAGTTTTATCTACATAAAACTCAAGAAAGTCGAAGTCATTCGGGCAATCTGCAGTGTTCCGAAAAAGACCAGACTTGCCCATATCGAAGAACAGCCTGGTCTTTAGTGTTAAGGAGTTCTTTCAAAAATGCTCCTTCATTGTGTTTGCACAAAGATTTGAAATCTTTTTATCTGAATGCTTCACGAGGTGAGGGCGCGGCCTCGGAAGCATTTCAACAGAGCATGGCACTCAGCAACATCCTGAGGTACCATGTTTTAGCGAAGCAACTCTGTGTTCACTTCACACTCCTGCGAGATGTGAAGATGGCATATGAGATCTGCTGCTCGCTAGGGCCATACGTGTCTGCAGACACAATCTTGGGGGCAAGAAATACCACTCATCCTATCCTGTAGAAAATGGTAGGAAGAGCTCTTAATTTAGTTGTTGAGTCGCCGACAACGGCGACTTCTTTAACTCTTAAGCCTTAGTTAACACACCTTAACTTTGGCTAGGTTGGTCAGGTGGTGATATATATATATATATATATATTTATTTTACTTCTTAGCCCTCATGGTATGGTCAATATGGTCTAGTCACGTCGTGGTCTCGCCCCTGTTGACAGATCATCTGGAGTGCACCAGCTATATAGGTCTCTACCTCGCTGGCAACTCTAGTAGCACAAGCAGACTTACGTGGCAGTAACCACGAAGCCAGCTATGCTAACAGGTGGAACCAAGATGTAAATCATCTGCATGCATTTGTTTCCCAAATCCTTCTATTCTGTCCCTTCCCCCACCTCCAAAGGTGGGATTCAGCTATATATATCTGACAAGGTAAGTTTCATGAACAAAATGATATTGTTATGATACAATAAAGTTTGTTCATACTTACCTGGCAGATATATATAATCAAGTACCCCACCCACCTCCCACTCAGGGACAGTGGAAATAAAAATTATGAATAGAAAATGGGAATGGTTCCTGATACCCGCCTCCCAGCGGCGGGAATGGGTACTAACCACCTGGCCGACCACTGCGTGTGTCGGAAGTTTTTAAAATTCTGTCGGACTTCAGAAAATACAGCTATATATATATCTGCCAGGTAAGTATGAACAAACTTTATTGTATCATAACAATATCATATTTATTTCTCAGAAACCATATATATAACACAGAGTAAAGCAGCTTTTTGTAGAATGTTCTACATTCAAATTTACATTCAGACCACTTCATTCTACAAAAAACTGCATTACTCTATGTTATATTGTTCCTGCCATGGCTTCGCTGTGAACAAACTTACGTAAGAATTTCAAGTGTATTTTGGAGTGAATTAAGAACAAAATGTGTATCTGTAATTACAATCAAATAAGCACTGTGGAGTTTCAGTTGTGATGGCAGTAAGGGTAAAACCACCAATCACAAGGTAAAAATGCATTCCAGTTAAAACCATGACCCTGGGAATAAAACGTCTCTTACTTTTACTAATATAGGCAACAAAATGTTGTTTTATTGTGCTGATTACAACTGCAATCTTGAGTAAAAGCAATAAACATTACCTATATATGCTAATATTGTTCAAATAAGCACTGGGAAGGATGTGGTCTCGATACCTGACATGAAAGGGACCGAATGCGAGTAGATGTCGCATATTGGATTTAAAAATTGCCTTCAAAACATTTTATGAAGACCTTACATGCTTATTTTAGTTCTTATGGCGCTTTCACATATCACATTATGTTGACGAAACTAAAATCTTTTGAATGCTATGCTTAAAGATGTAATTGTATTGTTGTTTCCCCAATTGAATATCAAGTGAAAAAGGGTCTTCAACGCGAGTAAGATGGATTCAATGCGATTGTTTACCCTAAAGTGCCTCATGTTCGGTTAGGTCTACGGGAGAAGCCTGCTCCCAAGTCATGATTATAGGTTTAAAAGTAACGAGTACTGCCATTAGACTAGCCCAATTTTAGGGCACTGTGACGTAATTCTAGTAGTATTCACCTTTACAGAAACCCTATAGTTCTTGTCAAGTATTAAGCCTACCTATAGGTAATAATTAAGCCTAGTCCACTCTAAATGCTAAATCAAATAATCTATTCTCTTGTAAAGCCTAGCGTATACAGTATTTTGTAGGTTACATACCTATTGCTGACTTTTATGACGGAAACCTATCACTGGCATTCTTATAAAAACAGCTTGCCGAGATTAAACAACTGTATCAGATCAGCCTAATTGTTTTACCTTGTGTAATTTTGTAGTTCATGAGAGATTGACTATCCAGTTGATAACATTAGAATTTTAATAGGCTAGACTATTAAGACAAAATACTCCATCATGAATTAATAAATTCACTTGAGTTCTTTCATCTTGATGCAGGATGGTATGATAAAGATTGGCAACCAACAAATTGTCCACACAAAGCTGCATTCGCCAACAGCCTTGAATGACTTAAAGTTAAAACTACTGCACACCCCAACCCCCATTACCTTCTTGTTGCTTAATGATACTGCTTGCCATAAGATTGAATTTCAAGGAAAATAGTTTAAGCATCAATACTGTAATTACTATTTTTATTTATAAAATTTCTGCACAACCTACACACAGTTGTATTAGTGGAATATAAATGATCATATACCTTACACAGTGGTACCTCAAGATACGAAAGGCTCAACTTACGAAAAACTCGAGATACGAAAGCAAATACGAAGATTTTTGTGGCTCTGCATACGAAAATTGTTGAAGATACGAAAGGTGGTTGCTGTAAAGTCCGAGATTCGCCCGGACCACCGATAATTTTAAAACTCGCGCGCCGCCAACTGAGTGCTAGACTCGCCACCATCCTCCCGCTCTCCCATTGGTTCCTGATGCTAGTCACCGCCATAAGATCCTGCTCTCCTATTGGTCAGCATCTCTCCCATGATCCCATCATGCGTCTACATAGCGATGTGCTTTTTCGGCCACTTCGCGGCTTCATCGGTATCGTAAGCACTCTGAATTCATCCGTTCTATACGATTTCATTTATTAAAGTAAATTCTTTAGTGATTTCGTTGTAGTACTACTTTATTGTGTTGTGTGAGAACTTTACTTCATACATATACGTACTACATAACTTAATTACGTACAGTATATACGTAGTCATGGGTCCCATGAAAGTTGAAGTAGGAAAGAAGAGGATGTTTTCTTTGGAGACGAAGATGGAGATCATTAAAAAATATGAAGCTGGTATGCGATTGAGTGTGATCGCCAAGGAATACGGCCGAAATCCGTCGACAATAGGCACCATCCTTAAGCAGAAGGATGTCATCAAAGCAGCTACACCTTCCAAGGGCGTGACTATTTTGTCCAGCAAGAAGAGCCACGTGCACGATGAGATGGAAAGGCTGCTTCTTGTCTGGATAAAAGACAAAGAAATCGGTGGCAATACAATAATGGAGACGGCATTCTGCCACAAGGCCAGCACTATTTTCGGCGATTTGATTGCCCTGGCCAAAGACGACGGAGGAGAAGGGACATCGACGCCAACCCCAGAGTTCAAGGCTTCTCATGGGTGGTTCGAAAAATTCCGTAAACGGACTGGCATCCATTCGGTGGTGCGGCATGGGGAGGCGGCCAGCTCGGACACGAAAGCGGCCGAAGCCTTTATGAAGACGTTCGACGAGATGACGCTCAACGAAGGCTACAGTTCTCAGCAAGTCTTCAACTGTGATGAGACTGGCCTTTTTTGGCAACCAAAAAAAAAAAAAATGCCCTCGTCGGTAACGTACATGCACGCATGGAAGGAGCAAGCAGCCCCCACCCGGGCATAAGCCTATGAAAGACAGGCTTACACTCGCACTTTGTTCGAACGCCAGTGGGGATTGCAAGGTGAAGTCCCTACTTGTGTATCATTCGGAGACTCCTCGAGCCTTCAAGGCCCACAAAGTGCTTAAGGAGAAGCTTCCAGTGATGTGGAGGGCTAATGCGAAAGCCTGGGTAACGAGACTTTTGTTCACCGAGTGGGTAAATCCGTGTTCCGGCCCGACAGTGAAGAAATTCTTGGAAGAGAAGCGCATCCCTCTAAAATGTCTGCTGGTGTTAGAACAATGGACCCCATGCCTCAACCCTCCCCCCTGGCCTTGAGGAAGATATCCTAGTGGAGTATTCGTTTATCAAGGTTCTTTAACTTCCGCCTAACACCACCCCTCTCCTCCAGCCCATGGACCAGCAAGTGATATCGAACTGCAAGAAGCTGTATACAAAACATCTTTTCAAGAGACGTTTTGACATCACCGATACCACAAACTCACCTTGCGTGAATTTTGGAAGGAGCATTTCGATGTGATATGCATCCGACTCATCGACCAAGCTTGGCAGGAGGTTTCAAGGCAAACCTTGAATTCTTCGTGGAGGAAACTGGCCCGATGCCGTATCCGCCCGAGACTTCGAGGGATTCGACGCGGGCGAAGCTGGTGCTGCAGATTCAGGAACAGTTGACGATCCTGAAACTGTTTCGCAACCAGATCTTGACGAGATCGTTGCACTCGGCAAGTCCATGGGGCTGGTCATCGACGAGGACAACATCAATGACCTCGAGGAGCACCAAGAGGAGCTTACGACGGATGACCTGAAGGAGTTGGAGGCCATGCAACATAACGTTGTTCAAGAAGAGTTCTCTAGCAACGGCGAGGAGGAGGACGACAACGCTATGGCAACGGCAGAAATTAAGGATGCTCTAGCTGCTTTTCATAAGATGTAATCATTCGTAGAAAAGAGACACCCCGAAAAGGCTTACACAGGTCGTATGCTTGCACAGTTCGATGACGTTTGCCTAAGTCGTTTCAGGAACATTGTTAAAAGCAGGCAGAAGCAATCTTCCTTGGATAGTTATTTTTTAAAGAGGCCTTTAGTAGGGGTAAGCAAAAAGGAAGAACGAAGTGATACTACGAAAAAACAAAGTTGAAAGTGGTGAAGAAATTGAAATTTTGTAAAAAGCGAAGTATAAAAAAGTAAAAAAAAAATGTAAAAATAAAAAAAAAAGTTTCATACATTCAACTTACCTGTCAGATATATACATAGCTATCGACTCCGTCGTCCCCGACAGAAATTCGAATTTCGCGGCACACGCTACAGGTAGGTCAGGTGATCTACCTGCCTGCCGCTGGGTGGCAGGACTAGGAACTATCCCCGTTTTCTAATCAGATTCTCTCTGTCGCTGGAAGGTAAACATATGTTTACGTTCCCTCCCGATTTGATTTTCGTGTTTCATCGCCATCGATCTTCTGGGCCGACTTTTACAAGGGAAGTACTGGATCGGTGGTGGTTTGGGCATACGTTTTTAATAACTCTTTAATAACTTTTAATGAATTAAATTAGAAGTTTTCAAAGAATAGAAATATGTAACTATCAAAGTTGTCGGTAGACAATTACATAGTTTGTAAGAAAGGGAAATATACTTATTTATTTCATTGATAAAGTGTAATAAATGTTAGAATTTGTTTGAGGAAAATAAGGTAACTTCCTATTTGAGGAAGTCAGCAAAACATAGAACTAGATATGCTTTCTTTAGAAGCTTTAATAGCCCTCGTTCTGACAAGCAGTTAGAACTATTAACAGTACTAGTAGGGTTGTTTCCTCATCACCTTCTTTCCTCACAGAAAACTACAAATTCATTTGCAATTTGAAGATGAAGGAATGTAGCTCAAGATACGAGCTATTATAAGGTAAGAAGTGATTATAGTGTTCCCCATTGCAATAGAGGGTGCGTCTGATCGGCTCTGTCTCGCTCCCAGGCCTAGACCTCTTCCAAGCTCACAGGCCCAGAGGAGAAGGAATGTCGAAAGCCGTACGGAGGTTATGGAGAATCCCCACCGATCAGGCGTCCCCTCGGCAGGTTCTGTAGAACGTCCCAGACTGCCAGGGATAGCCATTGGAAGGCATCCTAATTCAATGTGTTCCCCTTATTATTATCGTCTTAACGAATAAGGAGAAGAAACATTCAACGGCGTAGGTTAAATGAAAATGCAAGATAATCTCGTCTGGCTATCGGAACCTCAGAAGAGATGGAGAAAAGAAGACATCATTCGATAACAGTTGCGGTAGAGGCATTGCCCTATCCGGGTTCGTCCCCCCGTACGGTTGGACGGGGGGGGGGGACTCTATCCCATGGGGGTTTGAAATAGTTATTTCAATAAATTCCTCATCGGTACATGTATATGAAAATATATCTATTCTGAGAAGAATGAATTAGATTTTAAAGAATATTTGTCAATCGAATGAATTATATGGATCTCGTTTAGTGAGTACACATATATATATAACTTTTAAGCTTCTAGCTCCTTAGAACATGAAGCTCCGGTAACGAGGCTCAATGCACCTAAAGCGTCTGAAACAAGGCGCAAAGCGCCTGAAACGAGGCGCAAAGCACCTGAATGTCCGGAATATAGGCGCAAAGCGCCTGAAGCACTATGAACCAGGATCTTCATCGGGAATGGAAGTCCTTCTCATTCAGAAGAAAGGGAGGGCTATGTCGAAAATGGAAGTATTGTTCGAATTCTAAGCAAGGACAAATGTACAAGAGATCGGAACCTTCTGCACACGAACCTTCCTCACAAGCGGAACCTTCCAGAAGGCGGAAGATTCCAGCTTCAAATAAACCTTCCAGGCGTTAACAGAACTTTCCAGGCGAGGATCGCCTTTCAGATGCTCGGGGCGCCAGGAGTATTCGGAAACGGGATACTCCTGCCAGGCGCCAGGAGTATTCCGAGGACGAGGAGTATTCCGGTCGCGATACTCCTCCCAGGCGCCAGGAGTATTCTAGGCAAGATACTCCTGCTTAGTGCCAGGCACTTTCTCCTACAAGAAGAGCCTGATAACCGCCTAGAATCCTCCAGACGAGAGGTGAAAGACATTCGAGGCTTCTCCTGATAGGGACGGGAGTTGTCGCTCAGGCGGCCGTTGCCCTTGTCAGGATCGTCTTAATGCAATAAAGGCAAAAAAAAAGAGCAAGTTCGGCTTTTTCCAGGCAGGGACTCAAGATGTAGCACAGGCTGCCGTAGCTCTTGTCAGGTTAGAGTCGCTACTACTTAAAGCCCTTCACTTTCGAAAGGAAGCGCTCTCCTCCGGTTGCTCAATCTTGTCCCAACTTAAGGAATGGAAGATAGAGCAGAATTGTGAGAATTAGTTCAGTATTAGTAAGAGGATATTAAAATCATCCTCCTTCTTAAAAATAAGGCAACCAACCATTTACAGGAAGAGGGGCAATCGTTTGAAATTGAACAAGATTCGTACGAGCTCTCATTCGTTGATTAGAGGCTCTTCCAGATAAGAAAGCGTAAAATGCGGACTTATCCTCCAAGATAATAAAAGCTGGAGAGATTCTCTTCGATCCTCGGGTGTCATTTACGATCTCTTTCGACTAATACTCATTCAGGATTATTGACGAAATGAACGAAGAGAGTAAGATGTCCATTCTTTCTCTGCAGGTCGGAAAGGAAAGAGTGTCGTAGTAGGCTTGCTGTATACGACTACTGAATGACAAGTCATATACGCATAACATAGTTGCCTTTCTGGTTCGCTACGGAATTATCTATATCCTTACAGGATTTTCCTAGTAAGGATTTCGCTTATAAGGTTGGTTACGACAATACCTACTCAGCTTCGGTATTTAAACAAAATTTGCCTCATTGAGAGTGTTCTTAGACTCGAGAATAATTTTATTATATCCATTCATTGAAGGGAATAACTGGCAACTCAGAATGAATGCAGCCAGACAGTGAACGAGTCGGCTGTATTGTGGGCCAATCTAGTACCATCCGGTTCTCGGTCTTGAATGGTTTGGGTTACATCTTTCTCTTCCTAAGGATCGAATGCTTCACCGTATATTCCCCCATACAATTAGAGACTCAACTACGAATTGAGCGATTTTTTTAGCAAACATGAATACATCGTATTCGGTTTGCTAAGGATATCTCTCTGCCTCGGCGAGGAAAGAAGGTAGTAGGAAATTCACCTTAAGATACCGATACGGTTAAGCCTTATGCATACACCGTGGTTAATTACAGCGTTCCTACTATCCTTACAAGAGTTGCCTAGATGAATGCTGTTTACCACAATGTGACCGGATTATAAAGGATTTTAATTCGGCAGAGCACGATTTAACATTTATTGGAAAAAGTTTCTCAGACCCTGCGGAAATTATTCACAGATCTCTTCGCAAAGCAGAAGATGAACGAGCTTCGATAGTTGGCTTCCTTTTCCTCGAAAACCAAGAGAAGTAGCAAGATACGTCATCTTTATTGAATAGGGGAATAAACTTTAGTCTTTTTTCCCCTAGTTATATATATTCTTAACACATATTAAAATAAATGGGCGTCAAAGGAAGAAGATGAATGCATCATTTTGGCAATAAAAGGTTGGATTCACAGAAGTCACGTTCTTCTTTCAGCATGTGTCGGAAGGTTTTTCTAAGAGAGTAGAGATTTGATCGGAATCTATTATAAATATTGGACCTGAAAAAACCTATTCACTCTGAGTCTGGCGGCGTGCAGACTGAACAGAAGTAAATATGAATGAGAGGAATTTTCAAGGGAAGCTTGATAATTCCTTTAAATATGTTAAAGACATAGATTTGCTGCAGATCGTGCTGGATAGAAAGGGGAAACTGTCCTCTTCCGATACCTCTGTGAACCACATAATGGTTTTCTTCCCTTTCAGAGGGAAGAATCACCTTGGTAATTTATGCTATCAATGAAGACATTGAAAAGAGATACTCTGTCTAGACAAAGAATATTAGAGATAGTAGAAAATTAAGATCTTCGGGATCTTATACAATACCTCTATACGATAAGAGTAAGAGATCTTATACTTAGAATGGGATCCTAATTTGGGCCTCAGATTCCGTGTTCCGACAAGATGGAACTGCTCCTAATTAAACGTTTCTCTTGGTCCTAAATGATCAAAAGGACAAGTAAAATTTTGGGCTTTAGAATCTGGAATCAAATTCTATGACGACTCGGCAATGGGTTCTGGCCAGCATAGTATGTTTGGCAAGAGAACTAAAGCCTTTTATTCCTGGATCAACGCTTTCAGATACAGGTTTCGTTGTCCGGGTAATGTAGTGACATGGTCATCTACAGAAGAAAAGGTTTTAACGTTTACTGACAGAGTCTTTGGAACGCCAGAAGGGCTCAAACTACTTCCCAAAAGGTTCAGAGAGATACATTCAAGAACTAGAAATCAACCAATTTCAGCTTAGAATCTCTTTAAAAAATTCCAAGCTCCTTCCCTTCCTTCGGGCAAGGATAGGGAAACTTCTGCGACGAGAAAACTCATCAACATGTAGGAGGAGAACTCGTTAGCAACGGAAGTAGGCAATAAGGATCCTCCTCGGAGGAAGACTTGTCTCTTGGACTTTGGAGATTTCCTATGGTCTACTGGATGGAGCTGACTAAATTTTGATGAATGTGCAGGAGCAATTAGCGTATTTGGTAGGAGTACTGTCCTAAAGAGCCGACTCGTAAAAAGGATGACAGACTTCCGATTAAGAGATCCAAATACCGATCTCCTGTCGGGCGCGACGAACCCTACAGGGGAGTTGTCGCACAAGCGGCCATCTCTGGGGGGAGCGATGCGCTAGACAGGCGAGACGTGGGAAGGAAGTAACTCCTGCCAAGCGTCTGGCGCCAACTAGGAGCCAGGCGCCAAGTAGGCGCAAAGAGCCTGACTTTACTGTAGATCGTGCTAAGCCAAGATCTTCATACAAGCAACAGAGCCAAATGGAGAAGAGAGAACTTCTGATAGGAGTATAGCGGCCGCTGAGCGAATATACTTGCCATTCGAAAGGCGCATTCCATGAGCGATACTCCTACCATGCCACAGGAGTATTCGGAACTAGATGCGCCTTCCATAGGTCAGGAGTATTCGGGAAGAGATACTCCTGCCAGGCGCCAGGAGTATTCCGAGGACGAGGATATTCCGGTCGCGATACTCCTCCCAGGCGCCAGGAGTATTCTAGGCAAGATACTCCTGCTTAGTGCCAGGCACTTTCTCCTACAAGAAGAGCCTGATAACCGCCTAGAATCCTCCAGACGAGAGGTGAAAGACATTCGAGGCTTCTCCTGATAGGGCGGGAGATTGTCGCCACCCAGGCGGCCGTTGCCCTTGTCAGGATCGTCTTAATGCAATAAAGGCAAGAGCAAGTTCGGCTTTTTCCAGGCAGGGACTCAAGATGTAGCACAGGCTGCCGTAGCTCTTGTCAGTTAGAGTCGCTACTACTAAAAGCCCTTCACCTTTCGAAAGGAAGCGCTCTCCTCCGGTTGCTCAATCTTGTCCCAACTTAAGGAATGGAAGATAGAGCAGAATTGTGAGAATTAGTTCAGTATTAGTAAGAGGATATTAAAATCATCCTCCTTCTTAAAAAATAAGGCAACCAACCATTTACAGGAAGAGGGGCAATCGTTTGGAAATTGAACAAGATTCGTACGAGCTCTCATTCGTTGATTAGAGGCTCTTCCAGATAAGAAAGGCGTAAAATGCGGACTTATCTCCAAGATAATAAAAGCTGGAGAGATTCTCTTCGATCCTCGGGTGTCATTTACGATCTCTTTCGACTAATACTCATTCAGGATTATTGACGAAATGAAACGAAGAGAGTAAGATGTCCATTCTTTCTCTGCAGGTCGGAAAGGAAAGAGTGTCGTAGTAGGCTTGCTGTATACGACTACTGAATGACAAGTCATATACGCATAACATAGTTGCCTTTCTGGTTCGCTACGGAATTATCTATATCCTTACAGGATTTTCCTAGTAAGGATTTCGCTTATAAGGTTTGTTACGACAATACCTACTCAGAGCTTCGGTATTTAAACAAAATTTGCCTCATTGAGAGTGTTCTTAGACTCGAGAATAATTTTATATCCATTCATTGAAGGGAATAACTGGCAACTCAGAATGAATGCAGCCAGACAGTGAACGAGTCGGCTGTATTGTGGCCAATCTAGTACCATCCGGTTCTCGGTCTTGAATGGTTGGTTACATCTTTCTCTCCTAAGGGGATCGAATGCTTCACCGTATATTCCCCATACAATTAGAGACTCAACTACGAATTGAGCGGATTTTTTAGGCAAACATGAATAACATCGTATTCGGTTTGCTAAGGATATCTCTCTGCCTCGGCGAGGAAAGAAGGTAGTAGGAAATTCACCTTAAGATACCGATACGGTTAAGCCTTATGCATACACCGGGGTAGGGTTAATTACAGCGTTCCTACTATCCTTACAAGAGTTGCCTAGATGAATGCTGTTTACCACAATGTGACCGGATTATAAAGGATTTTAATTCGGCAGAGCACGATTTAACATTTATTGGAAAAAGTTCTCAGACCCTGCGGAAATTATTCACAGATCTCTTCGCAAAGCAGAAGATGAACGAGCTTCTGATAGTTGGCTTCCTTTTCCTCGAAACAAGAGAAAGTAGCAAGATACGTCATCTTTAATTTGAATAGGGGAATAAACTTTAGTCTTTTTTCCCCTAGTTATATATATTCTTAACACATATTAAAATAAATGGGCGTCAAAGGAAGAAGATGAATGCATCATTTTGGCAATAAAAGGCTTGGATTCACAGAAGTCACGTTCTTCTTTCAGCATGTGTCGGAAGGTTTTTCTAAGAGAGTAGAGATTTGATCGGAATCTATTATAAATATTGGACCTGACCTATTCACTCTGAGTCTGGCGGCGTGCAGACTGAACAGAAGTAAATATGAATGAGAGGATTTTTCAAGGGAAGCTTGATAATTCCTTTAAATATGTTAAAGACATAGATTTGCTGCAGATCGTGCTGGATAGAAAGGGGAAACTGTCCTCTTCCGATACCTCTGTGAACCACATAATGGTTTTCTTCCCTTTCAGAGGGAAGAATCACCTTGGTAATTTATGCTATCAATGAAGACATTGAAAAGAGATACTCGGTCTAGACAAAGAATATTAGAGATAGTAGAAAATTAAGATCTTCGGGATCTTATACAATACCTCTATACGATAAGAGTAAAGATCTTATACTTAGAATGGGATCCTAATTTGGGCCTCAGATTCCGTGTTCCGACAAGATGGAACTGCTCCTAATTAAATGTTTCTCTTGGTCCTAAATGATCAAAAGGACAAGTAAAATTTGGGCTTTTAGAATCTGGAATCAAATTCTATGACGACTCGGCAATGGGTTCTGGCCAGCATAGTATGTTTGGCAAGAGAACTAAAGCCTTTTATTCCTGGATCAACGCTTTCAGATACAGGTTTCGTTGTCCGGGTAATGTAGTGACATGGTCATCTACAGAAGAATAGGTTTTAACGTTTACTGACAGAGTCTTTGGAACGCCAGAAGGGCTCAAACTACTTCCCAAAAGGTTCAGAGAGATACATTCAAGAACTAGAAATCAACCAATTTCAGCTTAGAATCTCTTTAAAAAAATTCCAAGCTCCTTCCCTTCCTTCGGGCAAGGATAGGGAAACTTCTGCGACGAGAAAACTCATCAACATGTAGGAGGAGAACTCGTTAGCAACGGAAGTAGGCAATAAGGATCCTCCTCGGAGGAAGACTTGTCTCTTGGACTTTGGAGATTTCCTATGGTCTACTGGATGGAGCTGACTAAATTTTGATGAATGTGCAGGAGCAATTAGCGTATTTGGTAGGAGTACTGTCTAAAGAGCCGACTCGTAAAAAGGATGACAGACTTCCGATTAAGAGATCCAAATACCGATCTCCTGTCGGGCGCGACGAACCTACAGGGGAGTTGTCGCACAAGCGGCCATCTCTGGGGAGCGATGCGCTAGACAGGCGAGACGTGGGAAAAGGAAGTAACTCCTGCCAAGCGTCTGGCGCCAACTAGGAGCCAGGCGCCAAGTAGGCGCAAAGAGCCTGACTTTACTGTAGATCGTGCTAAGCCAAGATCTTCATACAAGCAACAAGAGCCAAATGGAGAAGAGAGAACTTCTGATAGGAGTATAGCGCCCGCTGAGCGCAATATACTTGCCATTCGAAAGGCGCATTCCATGAGCGATACTCCTACCATGCCACAGGAGTATTCGGAACTAGATTGGCACCTTTCCATAGGTCAGGAGTATTCGGGAAGAGATACTCCTGCCAGGCGCCTTGAGTACTCTGAACTCGATACTCCTCCCAGGAGCCAGGAGTATTCTAGACTTTTTACTCCTACCAGGCGCCAGGGGTATTCGAAGCGTGATGTGCCTACCAAGAGCCAGGAGTATTCTGAGCTTAATACTCCTAACAGGCGCCAGGAGTATTCGGAACGCGATACTCCGGCCAAGCACCAGGAGTATTCCGATGAGCACGATACTCCTCCCAGGCGCCAGGGGTATTCGGAACGTGATACTCCTACCAGGCGCCAGGAGTAACCAGGCGCCAGGAGTATTCCGAGCACGATACTCCTCCCAGGCGCCAGGAGTATTCGGAGAGCGATACTCCTGCCAGGCGTCAGGAGTATTCCGAGAACGAGGAGTATTCCGATCGCGATACTCCTCCCAGGCGCCAGGAGTATTCGGAGCGCGATACTCCTGCCAGGCGCCAGGAGTATTCTGAGCTTAATACTCCTAACAGGCGCCAGGAGTATTTGGAGCGAGATGCGCCTTCCAGACGGCAGGAGTATTCGAAGAGTTTTACGACTGTCAGGCACCAGGAGTATTCTAAACAGAATACTCCTCGCGCCAGCCAGGCGCAAGCCAGGCGCTAGGCTTCATCCAGATGAGATCCAGTTCAAAGAAAGTCCTAGTCTTCTTTGAAACAATGGTGATCTCTAAAGCACTTCATAAGTGACTTGATGATACCTTCAAACAGCTGAGAATTTAAAAAGCTCTTGAAGTGCGAGCTTTTGCAAATTCTTATTCTTTTCGTAACAATATGTCAGGAAGACATATTAGCTTTAACATATGAGAGATGCAACTATGTGTTGACTGATCATTACACGAAGGACTTCAAGTTAACTTACGAGAGATTCTTCTCTCTTGGTTTATACGTATCAGCGGATACGTTGCTGGGATAAGGAGCCGACACTGATCCTTTATTAATAAGTTGAATTTATTTTAACTCAATGTTTTTTGTTGGAGGTTTGAAAGGAGTTTTGGGGGATAATCTCTTTCAATTTAGCGCGAACCCTCATGTTAGGAACAGGTGATCGGGATCGGTGTTGCGCTCCTTAGTTATGCCAATAGGCATAGGCATGTTGTCATATAAGCGGATTAGCACCCATTGACAAATGCCAATTAGGCTCGACCGAGTAAGTGGATAAGACCCCATCGGTAGACCCACAAGAACTCTTGGCCACAGATCACTATCTTGCTAAGGCTCTTGAGACGAAGCAGACTCCTATGCAATAGCTAGGAAGTCAACCCTTCGTCTAGAAACACAGAGGAACTAAGGTCTATAAATACCTACAACATATGTTGTTTACCTGTCTAGTCAGTAATTAGCTGTCTCTTGCCCTCCACCAAAGGGTGTCAATCAGCTATGTATATATCTGACAGGTAAGTTGAATGTATGAAAATGACATTGTTATGATACAATAAAGTTTCATACATACTTACCTGGCAGATATATACAATTGAAGACCCACCCAGCCTCCCCGCAGGAGACAGGTGGAAGAGAGAATCTGATTAGAAAACGGGGATAGTTCCTAGTCCTGCCACCCAGCGGCAGGCAGGTAGATCACCTGACCTACCTGTAGCGTGTGCCGCGAAATTCGAATTTCTGTCGGGGACGACGGAGTCGATAGCTATGTATATATCTGCCAGGTAAGTATGTATGAAACTTTATTGTATCATAACAATGTCATACTTAAATTTTTTTTATTTTAAGTCTTTTGTAAAGTTAAGTGTTACAGTTTTGTTAATGTGTTTCGTAAAGTTTAGTTTATGTTTTCCTGACATTTTTTTATGTGTTTTGTAAAGTTAAGTGTACGTACTATAAGAAGTTTTCTGCTGTTTGTCCTCCTCCTCTGTCGCCAGTTTCGGAGATAGCCTCACTCAAAAGGTAAGCTTCCACATTTTACTACATACGTACGTATGTTCGTACAGTATTTCTTGTATACCATGTACACTAATACACTTTATTTACAGGTAAATACATATTAGTACTACTAGTACGTATTAAGTTAGGTATTGAATGGTCCAAATTGTTGTTGTATTTTATTGTATATAGGTCAATTTAGCTTTATTATGAAATTTACTGGGGTGTTTTTGGAGGGCTTGGAACGGATTAGCCATTTTACATGCAAAATGCTGTTCAAGATACGAAAAACTCATGATACGAAGGCCACCTCGGAACGGATTAATTTCCTATCTCGAGGTACCACTGTATATGTAAATGCCAAAAGTCGATCTCAGCAAAGAAAAAGATAACAAGGTGACATGATTGGTGTTAAAATCAAATTAAGGCCAATTTTTATGTTTCTTCAGACAAGCTTTAAAATGTACTTTAATTATAATGTATCAGACTTTTGTAGTTTAGAAATTTGGTCCATGAGTCCTCGTGGCATTATGTATTGTATGAAAATGAGTGAGTGCGCTAGGGTAGTTTGCCTTGGAGTGAACTTGCCCCCAGGTTAATTGTTTATAATTTTGCATCAATGTGCCTAACAATGGATATTTTCTTATTTTATTTTTCCCAGTCCTAGATAAAAAGAGAGGGTTAGAGTCAAAAAAGGTACCCCTAGAATCTTTACCAAAACAAATTATGAAATTAATTGTTCAATAGGCTGATTAAAAACAGCAACCCTGATAAGGAATTAAGCTTAGTAGTCTTTTGTAGTTCAGAGACATATTCACATCCCTCTATAGGCACTACCTAATTTGTTGATGATGAAATTATAAAATAAATAATTTGCATGAAAGCTAGATTTTCGTAGCCCCATATCATGAATGTTTTGTTTGAGAATGAATTGAATCAGCAGTAAAAAGAATTAAGATAATTTAATTGTCAAATCCATCAGCTATCTATCAGGGTGCACAATCCTCATGTTACAATATAAATGAAGGATTCAGTCTATGGCAGCAAACACTTTTGAGTATTAATATGAATTAGATAGTACAGTAGATTGCAGGCAGTCCTCATTTATCGGCAGCGTCAGTTAACTGTGTTCTGGTTTTAGAATGCTTGGCTAACAACGTCATTAACCAGATTTTCGACATTGGTAAGCAGTTTGTTGGTGTCAGTAAGTGCTTTAACAGCACCAATAAGCAATTAATGGCACCAGTAAGTGGTTTATTGATGCTTACAACATTGTAAAGGCTATTCATTTCCATAATTATTGGCGATTTTTGGTTAGCGCCACTCGCCCGGGAACCGAACCCTCGCCAATAGCTGGGGACTGCCTGAGGAGGAATTCTGTACATTTGTTATAGTTTATGATTCATTTGTTGCATTATCAAGTTAACATAAAAAATTTTCCCCAGATTCCTGACTTTGTGGATCCTGGGGGCTATGGGGAGGTTTCAGGAGAGATGGCAGTCCCAGGGACTGTTGGGAAGAGCCAAGCTGATGAATACAACACACTAGATGAGCCTGTCAGAGAAACAATAGTAAGTTTGTTCCAGATGAGTTCGGAAATTTCTTGTAAGTCTGATGTGACAACATTTATCTTTGTTCAGAAGTTTTGAGATTATTTTATGGA
The DNA here is from genome assembly GCF_015104395.2 of Macrobrachium nipponense. Classification (NCBI taxonomy): domain Eukaryota; kingdom Metazoa; phylum Arthropoda; class Malacostraca; order Decapoda; family Palaemonidae; genus Macrobrachium; species Macrobrachium nipponense. Next base: position 77,421,448 of record NC_061087.1, read on the forward strand.
ACTACTAACTGATACATTATGTTCTCTGATATTGCTGCTGTAATAAAGTTAATTGTGAGTTTTATTAAGGTAACTTACCAAGTAGTTACATAGCTAGTTTCTACATTAATGGTTACTTTAAATTCAAAATTCTCAGTAGCGCTCTATTGTTTTTTGGTGCAAGTGCCCTGCCTACTTCTTGGGAAGAAAAGGTACAACGTAGGTAATGAGCCTAGTTCATTTCTGCCGCCCAACGACCACAGTTGTTTAGGCAGCTTTGTTTGTTGTTAGGCAGGACAGTTCACTGGATGGTTTTGCTGAAAGGATTTGATGAAGTATTCTGTACTATTTGGTAGCCTCAGCCATATTTCTTCTTCAGCTTAGGTAAGCTTAAAGATAATTAACTTTTGGCTTATTGTGTCTGACGCTAGTGTGTCTGGTAGCTGGTATTGCACCAAAGGCTGCTGCAATACCAGATTGATTTCCTCTGAATATGTATGACCTTCATTCAATTTGTTATAATTGCTGAGGGCAAATTTGTTCACCTGACTTGACGTGTATTGAGTGCAAAGACTAGGATGACAGTAAGTAGCAAATTTTAACTCTTTCCTATCCGCATAGTTTTGAGCACTGTCTCTCCCAGAGACCCAAGGTGTCTGGGAGCGCTCGACAGTGCGAAAAAATAATTATTTCGAAAATTCAGCAAAAATATAAATTTTATGCCAATAACATTAATTTTGCTGTCCTTTTTTTTCTAAATGTTAATATTTTATGGTGGAATAGTCAGAATAAGAGTCCCAGCCTTCTAAATATGAAAAATGTGAATTATTAAAAAAAAAAAATCTTTACTTTTTTATTTTTGTACATGCAACTTCCCCGGCAGATATATACTTAGCTATAGTCTCTGACGTCCCGACAGAATTCAAAACTCGCGGCACACGCGACAGGTAGGTCAGGTGACCAGCCCACTCCCGCCGCTGGGTGGCGGGAATAGGAACCATTCCCGTTTTCTAACCAGAATTTTTCTGTCGCCGGTAGCAACAACATCGTTGTTGGTACCTCCTGCATTGGAATTCTTTTCTCGTTGGCCGAGGATTATCTATCTGTCTTTTGGTGATGTACTTTGATCTTTGGTTTTGGCATACGCTTATCGTGGACTGTTTTTTGGATTTGGAATTGGATTCTCTTTAAAAATGTCTGACGTTTGGGCACCTGTATTTAGGGTTTGTTGCGAAAGAGGTATGTAAGGTGAGGCTACCGAAAGCTTCGGTGGATCCTCACACAGTTTGTAAAAAATGTAGGGGGAATGATTGTTCTGAGACTAACACCTGTCTGGAATGTGAGAGCTTAACGGAAGTGGAATGGAAGACCTTGGCTTCTTATGTAAGGAAACTTGAGAAAGATAGGGTTAGGAGGGCTTCCATCAGAAGCTCAAGTAGATCCTGCTCTAATGAACAGGAAGTAGCTCCTAACTTTCATAGTATTTCTCCTGCTCATAGTTTGGCTTCAGCCCTTCCCCCAGTAGCGAACCTGTAGATGCGTCTACGGAAATGGCTTGCAATGAGAGCCTCAATAATCAGCTTGAAAACGCAACTGCAAGCGATGAAGGAGACAGGTAAGCGCAGTGATGTGTGCAGTGATTTGTGCAGTGTCCCCAGTGAAGTGGAGGGGGCGTTCTTGACCGACTCCGCATTTGCGTCCTAGGTCCTAGACCACTTTCAGACTCCCATGACCAAGGGAGGAGGAATGTCGAAAGCCGCAAGGGGGATGTAGAGTATTCCCAACGGTCAGGCGTCCCTTCGGCAGATCCTGTAGCCGCTTCCCAGGCTGCCAAGGATAGCTACTGCAAAAGCGTCCTGAGGAAGTGCTTTTCGGACTCAGACTCTTCGTCTCCCAGAAGGGGATGGAGTTCTTCCGCTAAGTCGCGTCCTCTTAAGAGATCCTGGAAGATGCCAAATAGCGAAGCGTTACGTTCCAGTCCGGAGCCTTTTCCGGATTATTCGCCTGCTCGTAAGAAGAGAGCCATGAGAACTCCTGACTCGTCTCCGGAAGACTTATCACACAAGACAAAGGAAGTCTTGGTAGGACTCCAACAGCAGTTGTCTGCCTTAGTGGGAGTTCTTTCTGAAGGCTCTTCTAGGAAGAAAGACATTTCTCTTCCCATCAAGAGTTCCGTTAGGAGAGATTCAGAGAGTGAAGCGTCCCATGGCGGTTAGCAGACACTCCTCGCCTGAAAGGTTTTCGTCCCCAGCGAGACCTGCTTCAGTCGTATATGACAAAAATCGGAAACGCCCTACGAGCAAGAGTTCTCCCAGGAGTTTGGCTAGAGAAGAGTTTGCCTCCCATAGCAAGCATCAGGAGCCTGATTCGCGAATTTCTCGTGAGAGAATTCGTTCGACTAGAGCTCCGGGAGAGAAGAGAGTCCCTCTCTATTTAGAGCTCCGCTAGAAGAAAGGAGCGCTACGTCGTCCTCGAGACATTTTCCGAAGGACGCAAGAGTTTCGCCGAATAGGCCCCGAAGATTGGACAAGTTTTCTTCTCCTCCTAGGAGGAGTAGGAGAGATTCTAGCTCCTCTCCGGAAAGACGCAAAGGGAAAAGGAGTTATTCGCCTGCTAGACGCAGTCAACAGGACGCAAACGTCTCCCCTCATGGACGACGGGAACAAAGGGTTCTCCTTTCTCCTCGCAGGCGCATTTCGCCTTCTAGGCGTCCTCATCAGGACGCAAATGCCTCTCCTTCTTGGACCAGGCAGCCTCACCAGGACGCAAGCGCCTCGCCTTCTTGGCCTAGGCGCTCTCACCAGGACGCAAACGCGTCTCCTTCTTGGCGCCAGGAACAGGATGTTCTACTTTCGCCTAGCAGGCGTTCTTCGCCTCACAGGCGCCTGATTCAGGACGCAAGCGCCTCTCCTAGCAGACGCAAGGAGCAGATCAGATGCCCGAGTATAGGGAAACTCCAGGACTCGTACAGGAAGGATGATAGGAGTAAGGAAGAAAGGAAAAGACTTCCTTCAAAGGATCGGTCTCCTGTTGAGGAAAAGCCCTCTTCTCCTGCATCACTTTTGGAAGAAGTATCGGGAATTGAAGAGATAGCCAAAGATGCAGGAGTTTCAGACTATAAGAGACTTGCTTCTCTGTTGCTGCAGGTGTTTGGAGACTCACTACGCCAGTCGGATCCCCCTTCGCCAGGATCGTTATTATCCAGTACGAAAATGTCGAAGGCCTCCTCATTCGTTAAGATGACCCCTACTCTTTCTATGAGAAAGTCTCTGAAGAGTCTCGAGAACTGGCTCAGGGCTAAGAAGGAAGCGGGTAAGACAGTATTTTCTTGTCCTCCCTCTAAGTTGACAGGGAAACCAGGGATGTGGTATGATACCAAGGAGCCAATGGGCCTGGGTCTCCCTTCGTCCTCTGATGCGGATTTTTCCGCTCTTGTAGATGCGTCTAGAAGACGCTCTCTACACTCGGCAAAGGCCTCTTGGGGAATGTGTGAGGTGGATCATCTCATCAAGGGCCTCTTCAAGACTCTCGAAGTCTTTAACTTCATGGACTGGGCCTTGGGAGCTTTAGCCAAGAAGTCGCAAGAACCAGACTTCGTTTCCATGGAAGAGTTGGGCAGTGTTTTAACCTGCCTAGACAAGGCGGTTATGGATGGCTCCAATGAAGTGGTTTCATCCCCCCTTTTTGGATCCTGTATTTTGAAGAAGAGGGCAGTGTTTAGCTCCTTCTTAACGAAAATCTGTTTCTCCTCTGCAGAGATCCTCCCTTTTATACGCGCCCCTCTCTAGTCACCTGTTTCCTCAGGACATAGTGCAGGGACATTTCTAAGACGCTTTCAGAAAAGGCCACAAAGGACCTGCTGGCCCAGTCAGCGAAGAGGCTAAAGCCTGCTGTGCCGCTAGCGAAAAAGGAGAAAGTTCCCTTCCAGCAGCCCTTTCGAGGAAGGTCTGCATCAAGAGCTTCTCTTAGAAGTAGACGACCGGAGAAGAGAGGAAGGTCTTCTCGAAGGCCGTTCGTCAAAACCCAGTGAGACGGGGTCCTCCAGATAAAAGTGGGTGCCAGGCTTCTAGATTTTTACGAAAACTTGGGCACAGAAAGGTGCCGATGCCTGGTCCCTATCCATCCTAAAGAAAGGATATTTAATCCCCTTCAGGGAAAAACCTCCCTTAACGACAACTCCAAGGGAGTTAACAGCAAATTACAAGGAATCTGTCAAGAAACAAGCCCTTCTACATCTCGTGGAGCAGATGCTTTACAAGGAAGCCATAGAGGAAGTAAGAGATCTCTCTTCCCAGGGGTTTTACAATCGCCTGTTCTTAGTTCCGAAGAGCTCAGGAGGTTGGAGGCCAGTTCTGGACATGAGCGCCCTGAATGTGTTCGTAGCAAAGAGGAAGTTCACAATGGAGACGACAGCCTCGGTGTTAGCAGCCCTGCGTCCAGGGGACTGGATGGTATCCCTGGACCTGCAGGATGCTTATTTCCACGTACCAATACACCCGTCGTCCAGGAAATACCTCAGATTTATGGCTCAAGGAAGAGTTTTTCAATTTCGGGCCCTATGCTTCGGACTATCAACAGCCCCCAAGTATTCACGGGACTAATGAAAAATGTGGCTCACTGGCTTCACCTCGAAGGGATTCGGATATCCTTGTATCTAGACGACTGGCTGATACGAGCACAGTCGCGAGTCAGATGTCTGGAGGACTTAAAACTGACACTGGAGTTAACACAGTCCTTGGGACTGTTGGTAAACCTCGAGAAATCCCAGATGATTCCCCAGCAGAACATTGTTTATCTGGGATTCGGATGGATTCTCGGGGTTTTCAGGTGTTTCCATCACAGGAAAGACAGAACCGCTGCTTGGAAAAAGTAGCAACCTTCCTAGAGAAAGAACAATGTTCCGCGAGGGAATGGATGAGTCTCTGGGGACCCTTTCCTCGTTGGAACAGTTCATTTCTCTAGGAAGGCTTCACCTAAGGCCGTTACAGTTCTATCTAAGAGAACGTTTGGGATCAGAAATCTCAAAATCTGTCCGATTCCTTCCAGATCACGAAGGAGATAAAGGAGGACCTGCGTTGGTGGATGAATCCGTGCAGGATCAGCGAAGGAGTATCCCTTCACGTTCCGAACCCTCGGCTAGTGTTGTACTCCGACGCCTCAGATGCGGGGTGGGGAGCCACTCTAGGGACGAGAGAAGTGTCAGGCACCTGGAGGGGAGAACAGGTGTCCTGGCACATCAATATGAAAGAATTAGCAGCGATTCACCTGTCCCTCATACACTTCGAGGCTCAGATCGCAGGTTCGGTCCTGCAGATCAATTCGGACAACACAACAGCCCTAGCTTATATCAAGAAGCAAGGAGGGACGCACTCGTTCTCCCTTTACAGGAAAGCAAGGGAACTACTGCTTTGGGCAGAAGAGAGAAGAATCACTCTCCGGACAAGATTCATCCAAGGGGACAAAAATGTACGAGCCGACCTTCTGAGCAGGAGAGACCAAGTACTGCCTACAGAATGGACGTTGCATCAGGAAGTATGCAACAGACTATGGAACCTCTGGGGGAGATCAAATATAGATCTTTTTGCCACCCATTGGAACAACAGGCTGGAAAGTTACTGCTCCCGATCGCCGACCCAAGGGCGATTGCGGTGGACTCCCTTCTCCTCGATTGGCCGGAATAGACGGGTATGCTTTTCCTCCGTTCAAAATATTATCGGAAGTGGTAAGGAAGTTTGCAGCAGCAGAGGGAGCCAAACTGACCCTCATAGCCCCGTTCTGGCCTTCACAAAACTGGTACACAGAGGTACTGGGATGGATGGTAGACTTTCCGAGATCTCTCCCAAACAGGAGCGATCTTCTCAGACAACCCCACTTCGACAGGTATCACAAAAACCTACCCGCTCTCGCTCTGACTGCCTTCAGACTATCGAAGGACTTGTCAGAACGAGAGGCTTTTCTCGAGAAGTTGCGAAAGCTATCGCAAGAGCGAGAAGACCATCTACTATTCGAGTCTACCAGTCGAAGTGGGATGTGTTTCGCAGATGGTGTAGAGCTCAGAAGATATCCTCTTCCAGTACCTCTGTGACAGATATAGCCGATTTCCTCCTGTATTTGAAGGAGAAATGTAATTTAGTAGTCTCTACAATTAAGGGCTATAAGAGTATGCTATCTTCAGTCTTCAGGCATAGAGGCCTTAACATTGGGGAAGACAAAGATTTGCATGACCTGATAAGATCCTTCGAGACGTCAAAGAACAGAGGGATTAGAGCACCTAATTGGAACTTAGATGTGGTCCTAAAGTACTTAATGACCTCAAAATTCGAACCTCCCTGTAAGGCTACGTTCAGAGACCTGACAAGGAAGTCTTTATTCTTGGTCGCGCTGGCTTCAGCGAAAAGAGTAAGCGAGCTACAAGCCTTAGAACATAATGTTGGCCTTAGGAACGACTCGGCGTTCTGTTCCTTCAAACCAATGTTTTTGGCGAAGAATGAGAACCCTTCGAAACCTTGGCCTCGAACATTCGAAGTAAAAGGACTTTCTTCGCTTGTAGGAACAGAGCTAGAAAGGGCTCTGTGGCCCAGTGAGAAGCCTTAAGTTCTACATAGAAAGGAAGAACGAACTACAGGGGAGTAAGGAAAGTTTATGGTGCTCAGTGAGAGATCCCAGAAGGCAGATCTCTAAAAATGCTCAGGCGTGCTTCATCAGAGACGTAATCAAGGAAGCCCATTTACAGTGTAAAGAAGAACAACTGGACCTCCTTAGAGTTAAAGCTACGAGGTAAGAGCAGTCGCTACCTCTTTGGCATTCCACAAGAACTTGTCTATACAGACTCTAGTGGAGTCGACCTTTTGGAGATGCAATTCGGTCTTTGCAGCTCATTACTTGAGAGACATTCAAGTGACGTACGACAAGTGCTTTACTCTAGGAGCGTACGTATCTGCGGATTCGTTGCTGGGACAGGGAGCTGAACCCAATCCTTTTTAGTTTATTAAGTTAGGGTTTTTAATGGTGTTTGGTGCATTTTTTGGTCGATTGAAAGAGGGTGCAGGAGTTGACCCCTTTCAAATCGTAGTGCTAACATGTTAGTGTGGTCAGGTGATCGGGATTGGTCGTTATGCTCCTTGTGTTGTCTTAAATACCTAAAGCTCTATCATGTAAGAGGGTTAGCCCCCGTTGGTATGATACAGGTCAAGGTTCTGCCATGTAAGTGGGTCAGCCCCCATTGGTACGATCCAAGAAAAGGCTCTACCATGTAAGCGGGTAAGCCCCCATTGGTATGATCCGAAAGGGTTATCAGTCGCAGGTCTCATCCTCTCTGTAACTCTGATGGCAAGCAGACTCATAGACAGTATCAATGAAGTCTTCTTCCATATCAGGTAGGAACCAAGGTTGTTTTTTGTTAATATACCTACAACGTATGTTGTTTCCCTGTTTTTATATTCAAAAATAATTAGTATGTAACTGTCTCTTGCCCTCCACCAAGGGTGTCAATCAGCTAAGTATATCTGCCGGGGAAGTTGCATGTACAAAAATGATATTGTTAGTATACAATAAAGTTTTGTACATACTTACCTGGCAGATATATACGATTATTAATGGCCCGCCCAGCCTCCCCTCAGGAGACAGGTGGAAGAGAAAAATTCTGGTTAGAAAACGGGAATGGTTCCCTATTCCCCCACCCAGCGGCGGGAGTGGGCTGGTCACCTGACCTACCTGTCGCGTGTGCCGCGAGTTTTGAATTCTGTCGGGACGTCAGAGACTATAGCTAAGTATATCTGCCGGGTAAGTATGTACAAAACTTTATTGTATACTAACAATATCATATTTTTGTTTTAACCCAAAAACTATGAAAGTCAGGCAAATTAATTATTTTTTATGAGAAAGCCAATAAAATTCTCTAAATATCGACATACAAATCAATGGAAAACGAATAAGTCCAGCCAGTGAAAAAATTTATAGAAAAGAGGGTAAGAAACAGAGCGCTCTGCCCGGAGCATGGTGAGAATTATTGCTAGAAATTTTTATTTTTTGAAGAGCCTTATCTTGGTTATTTTTCATAGAAATTCCTTTGTAAATAAAATGTAGAGGAAACTATGAAGAATAAAAGGAAAGTCAAGAAAAATGGCTTTGGTAATGGCAACTTTTTTATTTTGACGTTATAAGTTGATCGAAATAAAAAGAAATGTAACCGTTGTTAACATCGTTCGTAGCTCAAAAGCGAATGAATTATTTTTTATGAGAAAGCCAACAAAATTCTGTAAATATCGAAAACGAAATGGAAAACGAGTAAGTCCAGCCGGTAACAAAATTGATAGAAAAGAGGGTAAGAAACAGACCGCTCTGTCCGGTGCATGGTGAGAATTATCGCTAGAAAAATGTTTTTTTGAAGAGCCCTATCTCGGTTATTTTTCATAGAAATTCCTTTGAAAATATACGAAAATGTAAAGGAAACATTGAAGAATAAAGGGAAAGTCAAGAAAAATGGCTTTGGATACGGCAACAGTTTCATTTTGACATTATAAGTTGATCGAAACAAAAAAAAATGTTACCGTTGTCAACATTATCGTTCGTAGCTCAAAAGCTATAACAGTTAGGTGAATGAATTATTTGTTATGGGAAAGCCAATAAATTTCTCTCAATATCGACATATAAAACAATGGAAAACAAATATGTCCAGCCGGTGAAAAAATTGATAGAAAAGAGGGTAAGAAACAGAGCGCTCTGCCCGGTGCATGGTGAGAATTATCGCTAGAAAAAATTTTTTTGAAGAGCCCTATCTCGGTTATTTTTTATAGAAATTCCATTGTAAATATACAAAAATGTAGAGGAAACATTGAAGAATAAAGGGAGGGTCAAGAAAAATGGCTTTGGATACGGCAACCGTTTCATCTTGACGTTATAAGTTGATCAAAACGGAAAAAAAGGTTACTTTTGTCAACATTATCGTTCATAGCTCAAAAGCTGTAATAGTTAGGCAAATCTTGGTTATTTTTCATAGAAATTCCTTTGTAAATATACGAAAATGTAGAGGAAACGAAGAATAAGCAGTGTCAAGAAAAATGGCTTTGGATATGGCAACAGTTTCATTTTGACGTTATAAGTTGATCGAAACAAAAAAAAAAGGTTACTTTTGTCAACATTATAGTTCGTAGCTCAAAAGCTATAATAGTTAGGTGAATGAATTATTTTTTATGAGAAAGCCAACAAAATGCTCTAAATATCGACATATAAAACAATGGAAAACGAATAAGTCCAGCCGGTGAAAAAATTGATAGAAAAGAGGGTAAGAAACAGAGCACTCTGCCCGGCGCATGGTGAGAATTATCGCTAGAAAAAATTTTTTTTTGAAGAGCAGTTCCATGGCTTGCTTGGTTGGGGTTAGGTTAATCCTATGAGCCTTCCAAGAAAAGTAATAGTCCATTAGAAGCCTCCTTATCTTGGCATCTTCTGGAGATTCAGAGCCCTGCTGAAACACTAATTGTCTCTTATGGGATGCACTAACGCATTTCCGTTACTTTTACCATAAAAACTTTGCGAATGCATGTTGGAACACTATTGTTCTTGCATGATGTAACCATGTAAACAAACACTTGCATCAACAACAGCACGCACGTGGGTCACTGGGAGGGAAGTGTGGGTGGGATCAGCTGATTTCATTGTGAGAATTTTACTACGCCAGGGATTTGAGCATGCGCAGTATAGGAACTACTTTGCTGACGTATTGATACCTGAGATACACAGTCCAAGGTATCATCTAGCCTATGGAAATCGCTACTTGTCCGAAAAAAAAAAAAAAATGACCCTACCACACGTACGAAAAATTTAGGTAAATTTTACGTATCGCTACGTCAGTCGGATAGGAAGGGGGTAGGGTCATTTTACGTAATACTACGTCAATTGGATATGAAAGAGTTTAATGAACATTGGACAGGTTAGAAAAAGCTAGACATAAAAAGGCGGCTGCTACAGCCGAAGCTAGAGCTTCTAGGTCTTTGACTCCTAAACAACTTCTATGACAGTTTTTTTCTCCTATTCCCAGTTCTCTTATGCTTCTTTCCACATCATTACCTGGCTCCCACCCCCTAAGCCTAGTGCCATTGCAAGTTTGGAAGCTTGCATGGATAAAAACTTTGATGCTTTAGTGGAGACAGTGGCTTAGAAAAGCGTTTCTGTGAAGTTCCTGTTGGACAAAGCTAGCGCTAGTGATTCCAGTGCTTGTGATGTTTTAGTGGAAAGGGTGGCTACTCGTCCCACTGATGCTCCTATACACAGGTCCCTGCTTGACTCCCCAGCACCTGGGAGGAAGCAAACCTCAAGTCCAAAGAAGGTCAGTGGGGTTTACCCACGAGTAGTTGCTCCTTCAGCAGGACCTGTTGCTACATCCCAGGTTACTCTGAATAACTGCTGGAAAGGTGTTCAAGGAGTTTCGTGCTGCTTTTCCTCCAGTGGTTCTGACTCGGACGCGTATCACAGACGCAGCTGGCGCTTCCAAGATGCGGCTAGTCCTTTGAAGAGGCATTTGACAGTTCATTATGTTCCTGGGATCCCTCTTAAATGCCAAAAGGTTCAAGAACCCTCTTGTACCTTCTGGGATCAGATTGCTCTATGGGATCAAAGCTTCCAATGACTGGCAAGTGTCCAAAGAGATCAGTTAGGCCAGTGGATTCTGATCCCACATTGAAGGATAAGCAATTGAATGACGACTTTGTTTTCGGATGGCTCTTCGGGTGAGGGAGAGTACAAGTTGACAGCAGCGCAGCCGGTAGCCCAGGACTCAACTCACACACCCCACTCAACTGCACGGGATCCATCTCTTGTGTTTCAGCGCTTAGACAGCATTATGGAACTTTTAAAGAAACCTTCTCCTGCTCCTGTAGTATCAGAAGATATTCAACCAGCCCCAGCTCTTTCTCCTATTTCTTCAGCTGAGGAAGAAGAATTTGAACCAGAACAACCCTTGTCGGCTTATGCCTCTCTCATGAAGTACTTTCACTTCTGCTACCCTTCATACTTTTTGGTAGCGACACCGCCTTCTCCTGGTTCTGCTTTTATGTTACGTCAACCCTCAGGATCAGTGACGTCAACCCTCAGGATCAGTGAAACATCCGAAGATGGTTCTAAAGATTCTACCAAGAAAGCTTTTTCGGGTATCAGCTCTTGGTTTACCGAGAAGAGAGAATTAAGCAAGGAATTTTTCTGTTCACCACTGTCTCGTCTAAGAGGAGGTATGGTTATTATGCAACTGGAGAAGTGCCTTCCTTGGGAGATTCTGCTTCCTCTCAAGGAGATTTTTCGGTGCTAATTGACCCAGCTCGTAGATCTGCCTTCAACTTGGCTAAAGTATGGTTCTTTTCCACAGAGTTGGACCATTTCTTTAAGGATATTTTCAAAGTTTTGGGAATACAGTACCCAAACTTATGCGATTCGAGTTGCGCGAATTCACGATGTAAACTTTTCATTGGAACCTAACTAATTATCATACGCGAGTTCTTCAAAATAGTGCAAACATTTGGGAATCTTCCAGAAACACTGCAAAACCCTGCAAAAGTGTATGTTTAATTTATTAAACATATTTTTATTAAAAATATATTATTTTTATTTTTGTACATGCATAGATATGATACAAAGGTAATTACAGCACCTACAGTTAGTGCAAATATGTACTTTTACAAGATGCAATACCCATCCCCAAAGTTGCTGTACTTTTCAAAGATGATTGATATCCCTTCAGAAGCTCTAGTTCAATTTAGTATGGAGATTCTGTGTACTATGCTATTTATATTTTTGAAAATATATGCAAAGGCAGTACGTAATTCACAGTGTTTGTCACTATATAAGACATTCATGATCAAAACATAGAGACATAACAGAGTTGTCATTCTGTGAAAATTACTATCTTGACCTGGGAGAAAAGTACTGGTACAATCTGTATGTACTATATTATGTAATTACAGAACATACAGTTGATGTACTTTCAGAAGATGTGATCCCATTCGCACTTTTTAAAGATGATACCCCTCCAGAATTTTACCTCACATGATGTACATTTTGTTCATGAAACTTACCTGTCAGATATATATATAGCTGTATTCTCCGACGTCCGACAGAATTTCAAAACTCCCGGCACACGCAGTGGGCGGCCAGGTGGTTAGTACCCATTCCCGCCGCTGGGAGGCGGATATCAGGAACCATTCCCATTTTCTATTCAGATTTTTCTCTGTCGCCGGTCGGTAAACAACTGTTTACAGACCTCCGCCTAGGATTTTGAAACTTCTTGTGCTAACTTGAGTATTCTGATTGACTTTTGGTTTTGATTTGGCTTGTTGGCTTGGCATACGTGATAGTGGATTTGATTTGGATTTTGGCTTTGACTTTTCTTTGATTACAATGTCTGGATCTAGCTCTGCTAGCTTCAGGGTGTGTAAGGTACAGGAATGTAAGGTGAGGTTGCCGAAAGCTTCGGTAGACCCTCATTCGGTGTGCTCGAAATGTCGAAGTCATGTATGTATGTTGAATGATAGATGCGTCGAGTGTGAGCAATTGACTGAAATTGAATGGAAGGCATATGATTCTTACGTGAGAAAGCTTGAGCGTGATAGAATCAGGAGGTCTTCCTCTAGAAGTGCTTCTGTGAATAGAAGTCAGGGTAGAATTGTATCTCCATTAAATCCTCCTGTAGATGTAATTCAACCTAATCCTGTTGTATTGCCTCCGAACAATCAGGAAGTGTCTGCAGAAGGAAACGTATTATCTACGATTATGGAGTCGATTCGCGCCTTGGAATCGAAAGTGATTGCTCTACAATCAAATGTGAATAATTGCAATAAAAGTGTTAGTGCATCTAGTGTTGTGGAGGGGGCGTCAGATCGGTCCCATAATGCCTCTAGGCCTAGGCCCCTGCCGACTCCCAGGCCTTAGGGAGAGGGCAAGCCGAAAGCCGAAGGAGGGTTACGGGATCTAATGACCGGTCTGACGTCCCTTCGGCAGAAACTGAGGACGAATCTCAGGCTGCCGGTGTTTGTGCACGGGCACGGATACTTAAAGAGTGCTTCTCTTCTTCCGAGACTTCCTCTCCTCGCCGAGGTTGGGACTCTCGGAAGACCTCTCATGGGGAGAGCGGCAGGGGCGCAAGGTGCCGCACAGGCGGCCGTCACCCTTGTCGCCCTCTTAAGAGAGGTTTCAGAGAAGAGGACGCTTCTCGTCCTTCTGATCAGTGCGTAGATTCATCACCTGAAGATTTTGAAGCTTTTCCGTCACAGAAAAGGAACAAGGCTTCATCAGGGGAGGACTCGTTCGAGCATCCAAGTCGCTCTAAGTATGTTCCTGAGTTGAAGGAAAGGGCATCCCCTCGCCCATCTTCCTCGCACAGGATGAGTCCTTCTCCTGATCGAGAACTTTCCCCATCAAGGAAAATGCTTTTGGAAATGCAGAAACAGTTAGCTTCCTATTTTGAGAAAAAGGAGGCAGAACCTAGTCATCGGAGGAAGGATCGGTGACTGCCTGTTAAGAGGACTAGGCAGTCCCCGGCTCCTTCTCCGCGTTTTTCGGCCTTTGAGTCTCCTCCTAGTAGCCGACGCATTAGAGAACGTGATTATGTTCCTCATGAAAGGGCGTCTAGGAGAGACGAATTTGACAGAGACGTGAGTTGCCACACAGGCGGCCGGCATCTTTGTCAAAAGGCCGAGAACGCTCAAGGATCCATGACGGAAGTTCAAGGTTTGCATGATGATAATCAGCTTCAGGACGTTCGGGAAGATTGGTGCCTGGGGGCCTTGGATTTACAATCTAGGAGTCAAGACTTTATTTCGTTGGAAGAGCTTTCAAGTGTACTAGCTTGCATGGATAGAGCAGTAAGGGATGGCTCTGATGAGTTAGCATCTCATTTTGCTACCGGTCTGCTAAAAAAGAGAGCTCTCTATTGCAGTTTTGCGGCGAAAGCAGTTTCTCCCGCTCAGAAGGCGGAATTATTGTTCGCCCCCTTCTCTACTCATCTATTTCCGCAGTCCATGATTAAGGATCTGTCGGTAAACTTGCAAGAGAAAGCAACGAGGGACCTCTTGACTCAATCTTCCAGACGCCCTACTCCTCAGGCTTCTACTTCAACAGCTCCAGCCCCCAAGAAGAAATTTAAGCCCTTTCGTGGAGCGCCTTCCTCTAGAGGTTCTTCGAGAGGAAGGGGGTCCTTTAGAGGCAAGACCTCTTCTATCAAGAAGGGAAAAAATTGACATTTCTGCCCTTCAGGCACCTGTAGGTGCGAGACTCACCTTATTTGCTCAGGCATGGAGGACGATAGGGTCAGACACCTGGTCCCTAGATGTGATCGAGAGAGGATACAAGATCCCTTTCCTCTCTGCGCCTCCTTTGAGCACGAAGCCGATAGACCTGTCGCCCGCATACCAGTCAGAGAAGCAACAGGTTTTACTCGACCTTCTAGACCAAATGTTGGAAAAGAAGGCCGTAGAAGAAGTCCTGATGCTGGATTCCCCAGGCTTCTTCAACAGGTTATTCCTGGTTCCGAAGCAGTCTGGGGGATGGAGACCTGTCCTAGACGTCAGCAGACTGAACCTTTTTGTAAAGAAAGAAAAATTCAGGATGGAAACATCTCAGTCTGTGTTAGGGGCCTTGAGACCAGGGGATTGGATGGTGTCATTGGACCTACAAGACGCTTATTTCCCTGTCCCGATCCATCCTCAATCAAGGAAGTTCCTGAGGTTTGTCTTAAAAGGGCAGGTCTTCCAGTTCAGGGCTCTTTGCTTCGGTCTGAGTACAGCGCCGATGGTTTTTACTTTCCTCATGCGGAAAGTAGCGAAATGGCTTCACCTATCGAAGATAAGAGTCTCGCTTTACCTGGACGACTGGCTAATCAAGTCGTCTTCGGAGTCAAGGTGCCTGGAGGACCTTCAGACGACATTGCAGCTGACGAAGGCCCTGGGCCTTATAGTCAATTACGAGAAGTCCCATCTGATCCCCACGCAGTCCATCGTGTATCTGGGGATTCAGATGGATTCAGCGGCTTTTCAAGCTTTTCCATCAAAGGAACGTCAGCAGAAATGCTTAGAGAAAGTGTCAGCCTTCTTAGGGAAAGAAACATGCTCGGCGAAGGAATGGATGAGTCTGCTGGGAACCATTTCTTCGCTGGAGAAGTTTGTTTCCCTGGGGAGGTTGCACCTCAGGCCACTCCAGTTTTTTATGGCAGAAAACTGCGAAAGAAACAAACAAATTCTAGACTCGACTTTGGTAATCTCAAAAGCGGTCAAGGATCAACTGAAGTGGTGGCAAGATCTGATCAAACTTTCGGAAGGACTGTCCCTCAACCTTTTGAGCCCCGACCTAGTGTTGTTCTCAGACGCCTCCATGGTGGGCTGGGGAGCAACACTAGGCAAGGAGGAAGTGTCAGGCCTCTGGAGAGGGGAACAGAGGTCCTGGCACATAAACTTAAAAGAGTTGGAGGCCATTTGGTTGGCTCTTCAATTCTTCGAAGAACGATTGGTGGGCCGAGTTGTCCAGATCAACTCGGACAACACTACGGCTCTCGCTTACATCAAAAAGCAGGGGGGGACACACACTCGATCACTGTTCATGATAGCAAGAGACATCCTTCTATGGGCGAAAGCTCGAAGCATAGTGATCCTAACAAGGTTCATTTCAGGAATACAAAATGTTCGAGCGGATCTTTTAAGCCGTCAACATCAGATGCTTCCCACAGAATGGACCCTACATCTAGAGGTTTGTCAGGAGCTATGGAAGTTGTGGGGACCCGGCCGCTAGTCGACCTCTTCGCACCTCGAAAACGAAGAGGCTTCCGATTTATTGCTCTCCAGTTCTCGACCCGGAAGCAATAGCGGTAGATGCATCCTATGGGACTGGACGGGGATGGACGTTTACGCCTTTCCCCCGTTCAAAACTCTTAGGAGAGGTAACAAGGAAGTTTGTGGCGTCGCCAGGAGCGAGAATGACTCTGATCGCCCCCTTTTGGCCCTCAAGCGATTGGTTCACGGAGGTCATGTCTCTTTCTGGTAGACTTCCTGAGAACCCTGCCAAGAGAGAGTAGATCTTCTCAAACAGCCCCACTTTGAGAGGTACCACGGAAACCTCTCCGCTCTGAGTCTGACTGCGTTCAGACTATCAAGAAGTTGGCCAGAGCGAGAGGTTTTTCAAGACCAGTGGCAGAGCTATTGCCAATGCGAGAAGAGCTTCCTCTCGAGCAGTTTATCAGTCGAAGTGGGCTGTCTTCAGGAGATGGTGTAGGAAGAAAGGTATTTCCTCCTCCACGACCTCTGTGAACCAAATCGCTGAGTTTCTCCTGCATTTGAGAAATGTGGACAGACTGGCAGTGTCCACAATAAAAAGGATACAAGAGTATGCTGTCAGCTGTCTTCCGTCACAGAGGGTTAGACCTGACAAATGATAAACACCTTCACGATCTTTTGAGATCGTTTGAGACAACTAAAGTACTGCAACTGAAGGTCCCATCATGGAACCTTGATGTAGTTCTAAGGTTCTTGATGTCGGCTCCCTTTGAACCTCTGCATGCTGCCTCGTTGAAAGACACTACTAGAAAGGCGATTTTCCTAACTGCTCTTGCCACGGCAAAAAGGGTTAGTGAAATTCAAGCAATTAGTAAATATGTGGGTTTCAGAGGACACAGTGCAGTGTGCTCCTTGAATCCTAATTTCTTAGCTAAGATGAGAAACCCATCTAACCCCTGGCCCAAAAACCTTTGAAATCAAGGGGTTAGCAGAGTTCATCGGACAAGAGCCAGAGAGAGTCCTGTGCCCTATCAGGGCTCTCAAATTTTATTTGCAAAAGACCAAAGATTGTCGGGGTCCTTCTGAAAATCTATGGTGCTCTGTTAAGAGACCCGACTTTCCTATGTCGAAGAATGCACTGGCATTCTTTTTACGAAGCACCATCAGGGAGGCCCATGCGTCCTGCCCGGATGGTGATCTGAAACTTTTGAAAATAAAAGCCCATGAAGTGAGAGCTGTTGCAACTTCAATGGCATTTCAAAAGAATATGGCACTTAATGATATCATTAGTGCTACTTTTTGGCGAAGCAACTCTGTGTTCGCTTCACATTACTTGCGGGATGTGAAGATGGCATATGAGAACTGCGAGTCGCTAGGACCATACATATCCGCAGAAATGTTGTTGGGGGCAGGGAGCAGCACGAATCCTATCCTATAGAAAAGGGATAGGTGTGCTTTTAATTTTGGTGTTGGTTTATGGTTGAAGGGTTGGTCGCTTGAGGCGCTTTCCCTTTCTTTAGCCTAGAAGTTATGGGACTAACTTCGATAGGTTAGGTCAGGTGGTGGTTTTTAGCTTCGTTGCCCTCACAGTATGGTCAATATGGTCTAGTCACATTGTGGTCACGCTCCCGTTGACAGATCATCTAGAGCGCACCAACTACACAGGTCACTACCGTGTTGGCAACTCTAGTAAAGCAAAAGCAGGCTTCGGTGACAGTAATCAAGAAGTCAGCTATGCTAACAGGTAAGGAACCAAGATGTCAATCATCTGCACTTGAGTTGTTTCCAAAATCCTTCTATTCTGTCCCTTCCCACCTCCAATGGTGGGATTCAGCTATATATATATCTGACAGATAAGTTTCATGAACAAAATGTTATTGTCATGATACAATAAAGTTTGTTCATACTTACCTGGCAGATATATATATATATAGCTGTATTCTCCGACGTCCGACAGAATTTCAAAACTCCCAGCACACGCAGTGGGCGGCCAGGTGGTTAGTACCCATTCCCGCCGCTGGGAGGCAGATATCAGGAACCATTCCCATTTTCTATTCAGATTTTTCATACCACTGTCCCCTGAGGGGAGGTGGGTGGGTACTTTAATTATATATATCTGCCAGGTAAGTATGAACAAACTTTATTGTATCATGACAATAACATATTTCTTTCTCTCTCTCTCTTTCTCATAGTTAGCCCTCACACGAATACATGATTTTAAATTGATTGAATTACATCTTCACCCTCTGCAAACATTATGTATTTACATACATTTTTTCTTTATTTCATTGAATTATGTACCTATCTTCATTATAACAGACTTATGAAGTGTACCTCGTGACGGAAAGAAAACTTCTTTTACTCTGAGGGAAAAAGAAAATGGCATCCCATGAATTAGGAGTAACGTTAGTATACATGCAAAAATGGATACGTATGTACGTAGTAGTTCTGGTAACTGTTTTCACGCCAACCAGTTATTTCTTTTTTAAGGGTAATGTATTAAAGTAACTTTTAAATCAAGTTACAGTAACTTTAATTTCATTTCAAAGTTAGCGTAATACTTGGGGAGCATGATTAGGGTCATATTTAGTGTTCATTTATTAGCATTTTTAGAGACCGTGCCAAACTTACTCGAAACTTTCCCTTACGCAAGGGGGTCTGGAACCTAACCTCGCATAAGATTAGGGTATTACTGTATTTAGTTTCTTGATTGGTCTGTGGGAGCACTTACCAAGAAGATAGAAGACTTTCCCTCACTGCAAGACAAGTTTGCAGCAGAGCAAAAGAGCTAGTAGTGCATTTTTTTACCAGTATTCTCAAAAAGAGAGAGCTGTGGTGTTCGTTCACATCAAAGGGAGTCACATTATCTCAAAGATCATCTCTCCTTTTCTCTACTTTGAATACTAGCAGTCTGTTTCTGCTCACTACTATAGAGAGAGAGTAGCTACAGAGCTTCAAAAGAAAGCAAACCCACACTTTATTAGTCTGACTGGCAAGATATCTGCTTCTTGACCATCATCTGCCAAGTGAGGATCCAGTCCTTTGTATACTTGTAGGCGATTGCACTTTTGGAAAAGATGGAAAGTAAGATCAGTAGAACCATGGGTAAAGACAGTGCTCAGAGAAGGTTATTCAATCCCCTTCAGGAAAAACCCCCCCTTTAACATCTTGTCCAATCGCCTTGAAAGTATATTCAGAAAATTCAGAAAAGTTTTCAGCTCTGTTAAAGGAGGTTTCAGACCTCAAGACACAAGCAATAGTAGTGGTAGAAGACACTTCATCGGTGGGCTTCTACAACAGACTCTTCATCGTTCTCATGTCATCAGGAGGTTGGAGGCCGGTCCTGAACATAAGTGCTCTTAACTTATATGTCCAGACTACGAAGTTCAAGTTGCAGATGAACAAGTCAGCCCTTTCAGCTATTCATCAGGGAGATTGCATGGTAACCATCGATATGAAAAATGCATACTTTCACATTCCAATTCACCCAAAGTCCAGAAAGTACCGGAGATTTGTGTTCCAGGACCAGGTCTTTCAATTTCAGGCACTGTGCTTTGGTCTGAGAACACCCCCCCCCCCCCCCCCCCCCCCCCCCCCCCCCCCCCCCCCCCCCCCCCCCCCAAGTCTCACATGAGTTCTTGCACCTGTATCACAATGGTTTCACTTGATGAGCGTCATGGTATCCTTATGTCTGAACGACTGGCTTCTTGGGTCTCCATCCAAGAAGTGTATGGAGGACATAATGAAAATTCTTCTGTTGGCTCAAGATTTAGGTTTAGTAATAAATACAGGGAGGTCACAATTAGTCCCAACTCTGGGGATGAAGATAGACTCAAGTTTTTTTTGATTTTCCGTCAGACAAGAATTCAGCCCTGCATCCAGAAAGTTCAACATTTCTTTGATCGCCATTTTTGCTCAGCCAATGACTGGATGAGCCTCTTGGCACCCTCTCCTTCATTGAGATGTTCATTCCATTGGGAAGACTATATACAAGACCATTACAGTACTTCCTAAAAGCCAATTAGGACAGAAAGACTCCCAGATTCATATGTTTTCCCATCACTTTGGAGATAAGACAAGACCTTCGATGGTGGTTAGAAGAAGGAAGGTTTCTAGTGCGAAAGACGTTTCTTCAACTGAACCTGAGCCACACATTGTTTTCCGACGCGTCGGATCAGGGTTGGGAGCAAGATTCTGTAAGATTGGGAAGTCATGGGGACTTGGTCCCTAAAAGAGAGGGATCTTCACATAAACGGTCCCTAAAAGAGAGGGATCTTCACATAAACGTCAAGGAGCTAGAAGGCAATTCATTGAGCCCTTTAACACCTTGCACCAGTGACACACAACCTCAGTTGTTGCAGTTCAATCAGACAATGTGTCTGCACTGACCTACATTCACAATCATGGAGGGACTCACTATTTTTCATCTCCTCTGGGCCCAGAGCAACCAGACCCAGATTCTCGTTCGATTTGTTCAGGGCAAGTTGAACATTATAGCCAATGAGTTGAGCCATTACAAACGGGTTCTACCCACGGATTGGTCACTGAATCTACAGGTGTGCACCAACCTGTGGAAATGGTGGGGAAGATTGTTGTTAGACCAGGTTGCAGTCATCGGTGTACTCCTTGACTTCAAAGTTCTCATGTAAGTATGGACAACTCCTGATACTACAGTTGTGTCTACTACAGGTCGAGATAAGCAACGACCGAAGGCAGCATCTTCCTGCTCTAGTGCTCTCGCCAGGTACGGTTACAACAAGCATTCTCAAAATGCTAGCTTTTTGTCTATTTCAATTAATTTTCATTTATAAAGGCTTTGGACTAGTACATGTCCATTAGTCCCACCTCCTGTCAATCTGACAGCATAAACAAACTGAACTCATTAGCTACATTGTACCTATTCTTCCCCGGATGTGGGCATGGCACTTACCTGCACCAAAAAAACAATGGAGTGCTATCACTAATTTTAAATCTAAAGCTGCTGTTAAAGCAGAAATTATAGCTATATAATTACTTGGTAAGTATACATATATAAAATCTAATTTTGTTTATCTACAGGATTTTAATTTTTCTTTATCTGTAGATGAGAGATTTGAGAGCAGTAGGGGCAAAGTTCTACCATGTTTTGTATCCTAAAGAGAAGAAGGCTCTGTTAAAAGAATGTGAGTATTTTATCAGTCACCACTGACTTTTTATGTATTTTGGGCTGGATTACAGGTGGTAGTATAGAAAGGTTGGTCAACAAGATCTGTTCACATTTATATATTAACCCTTAAACGCCTATTGGACGTATTAAATGTCGACGAAAATTGTCTGTTGAGTGCTTAATTGACGTATGATACGTTGACGCAAAAAAGTTTTTTAAAAATTTGCGGAAAAATAGTTATAGTCCTACTTGGCGAAAACTTGTGAATCATGCACCTTGAGGGATGCTTGGAGTTCACGGATCAAGCTGTTGTTTTGTTTACAAGCGTTACCCAGGCGCGCATGTGCGAATTTCTTTCTTCTCGCACTTAAAAGCATCAGCGACACATCTCGGAAATTATTTTGTCACTTTGACGTAATATTTGCACCATTTTACATTAGCTGTTACATAGAGTTTTATATATGAAAATGTGTGCAATTTCAAGTAGAATACAACAAAAAACAACCCATGCTGTAGCTTTTATCAGTTTTGAAATATTTTCATATAAATAATAATAAGTGCCAAAATTTCAACCTGCGGTCAACTTTGACTCGACTGAAATGGTCGAAAAACGCAATTGTAAGCTAAAACTCTTATATTCTAGTTATATTCAATCATTTACCTTCATTTTGCAACAAATTGGAAGTCTCTAGCACAATATTTCAATTTATGGTGAATTTACGAAAAAACTTTTTCCTTCCATCCGTGCGGTAAATCCGAAAAAATCAAAAATTTTTTTATCAGATTGTCGTAATGTTTGCACTATTTTATATTAGCCGTTACATAAAGTTTTGTATTTGAAAATGTGCACAATTTCATGTAGAATACATCAAAAAACAACCCATGGTTGTAGCTTTTATTAGTTTTGAAATATTTTCATATAAATAACGATAAGTACCAAAATATCAACCTTCAGTCAACTTTGACTCGACTGAAATGGTAAAAAAACGCAATTGTAAGCTAAAACTCTTATATTCTAGTAATATTCAATCATTTACCTTCATTTTGCAACAAATTGGAAGTCTCTAGCACAATATTTTGATTTATGGTGAATTTTTTAAATAACTGCCGAAAAAATCAGAAATTCTTTTGTCCGATTGTCGTAATGTTTGCACTGTTTTATATTAGCCGTTACATAAAGTTTTATATATGAAAATGTGCGCAATTTCATGTAGAATACAACCAAAAACAACCCATGTTTGTAGCTTTTATCAGTTTTGAAATATTTTCATGTAAATAACGATAAGTGCCAAAATTTCAACCTTTGGTCAACTTTAACTCTACTGAAATGGTTGAAAAACACAATTGTAAGCTAAAACTCTTACATTCTAGTAATATTCAATCATTTACCTTCATTTTGCAACAAAGTGAAAGTCTATAGCACAATATTTCAATTTATGGTGAATTTTTGAAAAAAAAACTTTTTCCTTACGTCCGCGCGCGCGGTACCTCTGCCGAAAAAATCAGAAATTCTTTCGTCCAATTGTCGTAATTTTTGCACCGTTTTATATTAGCCATTACATAAAGTTTTATATATGAAAATGTTCAAAATTTCATGTAGAATATATCTAAAAACAACCCATGGTTGTAGCTTTTATCAGTTTTGAAATATTTTCATATAAATAACTATAAGTGCCAAAATTTCAACGTTTGGTCAACTTTGACTCGACCGAAATGGTAGAAAAACGCAATTGTAAGCTAAAACTCTTACATTCTAGTAATATTCAATCATTTACCTTTCTTTTGCAACAAATTGGAAGTCTCTAGCACAATATTTTGATTTATGGTGAATTTAAAAAAAAAAACTTTTTCCTTACGTCCTCACGGTAACTCTGCTGAAAAAATCACAAATTCTTTTGTCCGATTGTCGTAATGTTTGCACCGTTTTATATTAGCCGTTACATAAAGTTTTATATAAGAAAATGTGTGCAATTTCATGTAGAATACAACAAAAAATAACTCGTGTTTGTAGCTATTATCAGTTTTGAAATATTTTCATATAGTAAATTAAGATAAATAGAAAAAATTCGACCTTCGGTCAACTTTAACTCGACTGAAATGGTCGAAAACTGTAATTGTAAGCTACAACACTTACAGTCTAGTAATATTCAATCAATTACCTTCATTATGGTGAATTTTTGAAAACAACTTTTTTTACGTTCGCGCGTTACGAATTCATGCATCATGTTGTGATAATATTTTCACTGTGTTGCTTTGATCGTTTTACAGTTTGTTATATACCAAAATCATTGCAATTTAGTGTACAATACAACAAAAAAATAATTAACTCATTAGCTTTAACCGTTATGCTCACAGTGCGATTTGTATACAATTATATATGGATTTTTTTTCTCGCTGTCATATATTCCAATATTTTTATATGATAATGATATTTTTTTTTCATTTCTGATGGTTGCATACTAAACTTCAGGCAATGACAAAAAAAGGAGCCAAAAATTAACTCTTAATCTTGAAAATGAAGCGTGCTGTGATTTAAAAAAAAAAAACTTTTTTTTCTGCTTCGGCGCTCACTCGTGAACGCCGTCGGCATACAGGAGACACTTTCGGAAATACCTGCTCAGCGTTTAAGGGTTAAAAAACCAAAGTGAAGTTAACACAGGCTTAAGTTCTATATACTGCTGACCCTCACTTATTCATGGTTCAGCATTTGTGGCTTCCCCCATTCATGGATTTTTATGTGGAATGTATCTCCAAATTATTTGCAGAAAATTTTTTTGTTTGCGGATTTTTCCTTAGAGCAATAGTATTCACCAATTACTTGTATTTGTTGTGTGAACTATTAAACTATAAATGTTTTTAGAGGGAGTCTCTGGTGTTTTAATTACATATAAAAATAGGCAGTTATAAATGTTTTTAGGTGAGTCTAGTATTTGCGGATTTTAGTTATTCGCTGGCGGTTGTGGTCCCTATCCCCCATGAATAATGCTGGTCGACTGTATGCTCTTCCTCACTTTAATTCTTTTTAAACCTTAATTTAAATACATTATGTACCAGTAAGTGGTATTCTGTACATCACTGGAGGGGAATGACTGGTAGTATATTTATGTGTAAGGCACTGGTTTGCTTTTGTAAAGTAAAATTAATTGTAAGAGATACTGACTTATTATGTTCTATAAACCATTTTCCCTTTAACGGTATGCGGAAAAGCAAATGAAATGATCCCTGTTAGGATAGTACTATTGGGTAACTACTTAATCATGTCCAAGGTAGTCCTGTTACTAACCCTCCTGACTTCATAAGGTCATCCAGTATAAGTTTTAAGTTAAACACTTATCACAGTAGTATCTGACTTTGCATTGTGCAGTTTGCCCAGTTAGCAGGAACCTTTACTCTAGGAGGGCAAGTTGGGTGAGAGTTGATTGAGGGGCTCACCTGGAAGTGCCATTAAGTACATTGAACAATGGTCTGTATTAGGTGAAGTGATGAGTAAGAAATGAAAGTGAATTGACCTTTGGATAGGAAATAAGTTTCCTTATGTCAGTAACTGTAGACTTAGAATGAGAAGCAAGGGAATTGGTTTATTATGCCTGCTGATAATGCAGATCAAGCTTATTACTGCATGATAAGATTTGATGTTATGTACCATGTGGATGATTATGGCATGTAGATGTGGAAGTTTCCAAAAGTGGACTGGTATTCAAAGATTGGGAGGGGAGAGAAGATGCAATCATATAGGTAATTCACCTGCGTGGTGCCCTATTTTTGGGCATAGATAATTAATTACCCAACTATTTTCTCAGCTTTTAACAGTGAGACAAATTGAAAAAGTATTAAGGTACTTGTGAGTTATTAAGTTTTTAACGAGGAACCTTAGCAGCCATTAATTCATATTATCCTGATTTGTTTGGAAGACATACAAAGAATGGCTGTGCTTGTGTCATCTGTTTCCCTGATGGTGCCTTCTCAAGTTGTTCACAAGGGACTTCATGAGGTTGCTGAAAACAATGGTATAGTTGCACTTGGGGGATGTACTTTAGTAGGCATTGATTATCAGACAAAATTCTAAAGTTCTTTCATGTGTGGAGAATTCGTGTATGACTGACTCCACTGGGAAAATATTAGACCAGTGAAGATTATCTTAACAAAAGAACAATGGCCACCCTTGTTTGTATGAAGCATATGTATTGTATTTACAGGATTATAGAAAAGTTTGAATGCAGTAAATGTTCTAAACTCCAACTTCATCCATTTTATAAGTTAAAGTAGTTAATTTAAAAATACCAACACATTTAAGTTCTTTGATGCATGTAAATCTTATATGATTTTGTTTTTACTTTTTTAGATATTGATATTGCAGTCTTTATTCTATTATTTCTGTATGAATCAGTGCAAAGTGGATGATGGTTGATTTAGTTGTCCCCTATGTTGAGTTTTTGTTTCCATAAATTTTACATGTATTTGGTTTTTTTGCTTTCAGGGGACCTGTGGGGACCACTTATATTGTGTACATTTCTTGCTATGTAAGTATGTTTTTTGTCTTAGTTGTTGTTTAGGCGGATTTTTTTTATATTTATATTGTGTACTTTGTAAAATAGGCTTTAGAATAATCAGTAGTGCAGAATTGCTTTGTACTTCAGCTATAAACTGTGTAACATTCATTTTCAAGGAATCTTGATTCATATTAAGAACTGGAGACACGTTGTAATTGTGCAAAACAGATATGTATGTGACTTTTGTAATGTGAATATTTATTTGTTGATACTTCCATTATATTACAGTGGAACCTCGGTTTTCGTACATAAGCCATTCCAGTTCCTTCCACGAAAACCGAAACGTACAAAAACCAAAACAATAAGTCCCATAAGGAATAATATGAATACAATTAATGCATTCCAGATCCCCAAAAATGTTAACAAAAAATACATTTTCATACATTCAACTTCCCTGTCAGATATATACTTAGCTTTAGACTCCGTCGTCCCCGACAGAAATTCAAATTTCGCGGCACACACTACAGGTAGGTCAGGTGATCCCGCCGCCTGCCGCTGGGTGGCAGGAATAGGAAACTATTACCCGTTTTTAAGGCCAGATTTTTTCTCTGTCGCGGTACTAGTAACATCGTTGCTAGTTCCTCCTGACTTGAATTTCGAATTTCAGTACGCCGTTGATCTTTTGGACTGCTATTTGGTGACGTATTGGATCTTTGGTTTGGCATACGCTATTGTGGACTGTTTTTTGGATTTGGCTTTGGAATTTCTCATAATGTCTGACGTGTCGATTTCGTTCAGAGTGTGTGTGAATGAGAATTGTTTTGTGAGACTGCCGAAAGCTTCGGTGGATCCTCACACCACTTGTAAAAATTGTAGAGGGAATGTATGCTCTCAATTGAATACATGTGATGAGTGCAAGAATTTGAATGAGGAGGAATGGAAGTTGCTTAATTCCTACCTAAGAAAGTTGGAGAGAGATAGGGCTAGAAAAGCCTCTTCCAAGAGTGTAAGTAGGTCGGTCTCTAACGAGCCAGTTAGCGGACTATTGCCTATTGATAACCCTATTGTTTCCTCCCATACAGCTTTACCTTCCCGATTATCAGAATCGGCAAGCTCAACATCTGAAATTGCGAGTCTGAAAGCTTCGCTTAAGCATATGGAACAAAAAATTAAAGAACTGGAAGGTAAGTGCAGTGAAAGTGTTCCCAGTGAAGTGGAGGGTGCGTCTGATCGGCTCTGTCTCGCTCCCAGGCCTAGACCTCTTTCAAGCTCCCAAGACCAGTGGAGAAGAAATGTCGAAAGCCGCAGGGAGGTTTCAGAGAATCCCCACCCCACCGGTCAGGCGTCCCCTCGGCAGATCCTGTAGTTACGTCCCGGGCTGCCAAGGATAGTCGTTGGAAAGACGTCCTGAAATAGTGTTTTCATACAATCAACTTACCTGTCAGATATATACATAGCTAAGACTCCGTCGTCCCCGACAGAAATTCAAATTTCGCGCCACTCGCTACAGGTAGGTCAGGTGATCTACCGGCCTGCCCTGGGCGGCAGGACTAGGAACCATCCCCGTTTTCTATCATATTTTCTCTGTCGCCGGTGGTATCAACATTGTTGCTATTACCTCCTGACTTAGATTCATATTTCATCCTTTGATCATCGTTTCTTTCTCGGCTTTTTGGTGACGTATCTGGATCGTGTTTTGGCATTCGCTACTGTGGACTGTTTTTGGAATAACTCTTTTGGATTTTTCTCAGTATGTCTGATTCAAATGTGAGTGTGAGAATGTGTGTGAATGTAGGCTGCAGGGTGAGGATACCGAAAGCTTCGGTTGATCCTCACACTGTATGCCGTAAATGTAGGGGTTTCAGTGTTCTGCTATATACTTGTAAGGAATGCGAGGGATTAAATGCAGAAGAGTGAAGACTTTGACTTCTTATTTGAAGAAGTTAGAGAGGGATAGGGTTAGACGTCTGAAAGGTGTGGAGTTCAAGGCCTATTGAGCCTTTCACACGGGATAATTCTAATCCTACTGATGTGATTCTCCCTATGTATCTCATTCTCAGAGTGCTTTTTCGGATTCGGCCTCAGGAAATCGCCAATCTGAAAGCTACAATTAGAGACATGAAGTCCAAGATGGCTGACTTCAAAGGTTCAAAGGTAAGTGCTCAGTGAAGTGAGTTCTAAACCCAGTGTTCCCCCTGTGTGTGGGAGGGGGCGTTTGATCGTTCCTGCGACGCTCCCAGGCCTAGACCTCTTCCAAGCTCCCATGCCCAGGAGAAGGAAAGTCGAAAGCCTTAAGGAGGTCGTGGGGAATCCCCAACGGTCAGACGTCCCTTCAGCTAGCTCTGCTTCATGGCAGGCGGCTCAAGGGCGCTATAGAAAAAGCGTCCTTCGTGAGTGTTTCTCGTCCTCTCCCTCTCCCTCACCTAAACGAGGGTGGAAAAGGAGTCGAGCTTGTCGAGACCGCTGAAGCGTCATATGAAGGAACTTGATATAGATTCTAGCCCAGAGCGCTTCTCAGATGACGCTCCTTCTTCTATTAAGAAAGCGAAGGTGGCGTCAGCGTCACCTGACGTGTACGCAGAAGTACCCTTTCCTTCTTCTCCCCCGAGTGATGACGAAAGGCGTCATGCACTGGACGTGAAGCGTCAAGGAAGATAATTATGGCAGTTCAAGAGCAACTGTCCTCTCTAGTGGGAGTTTTAGCGCCACGCCGGAAGGACGTGACGCTTCCAATTAAGAAGTCTGTCCTCTCTCACCTGCTCAACGAGAAGCGTCATGCAGACGTTGAAGCTGCTAAAAACGTCTTTCAGAAGCTTCGAGTTCTAGAGCGAGATCGGTGGCTTACGAAAGTTTTGTAACGCCAGAGAGACGTAAGACGTCTTTTGGACGTGAAGCGTCATTGAAATCGGATCATAGACGTGACGCTCCGACCAATATTGTGACGCCAAGTAGGACGCCTTTGGAGAGCGGAGCGTCTTCCAGGCGCGAAGCGTCATCAAGACGTCAGCAAGAGACGTCAACCAGGACACTTGGCGAACGGGAAGCGTCATACAAGCGGGAAGCGTCTTCTAATTTTCAAGAGAAGCCTGAGCTTGTGACGCCTTCCAAGACTATTAAAGCGGGAAAGAGGAAAGATTATCATTCCCTTAGCCCTCTCCTATTAGGAGTTTGTCTCCTCCAGAAGAGGAACGTACGGAAAGGAAGCGGAGACTAATGTAGATCCCGAGTTGGATGAAAACTCGGATGATGAATATCATGGAAGAGAGGGTCTGTCTAACTATAAGGTTTTGACTACCCTGCTTCTTGAGGAGTATGGAGACGAGTTGACTCCTGCCGCTCCTCCTTCTCCGCGCTCGCTCTTTTCTAGTGCTAAGACGAAGAAACCTTCGTCTTTTCTCAAAATGAAGCCCACCATTTCGATGAAGAGGGCCTTACAATCCTTAAACTCATGGATGAAGTCTAAAAAAGACTTAGTGAGAACAGTCTTCTGCATGCCTCCAGCAAGATTAGCTGGGAAAAGAGGCATTTGGTATCAGACGGGAGAGAATATGGGTATTGCTCTCCCTTCTACAACGGAAGCAGATTTTCGACCTTAGTTGACGCTTCACGTCGACAAAGTCTCAATTCGGCACGTATTACGTGGGGAATTTCGGAACTGGATCATCTCCTCAAGGGACTCTTTCATGTATTGGAAGTCTTCAACTTCTTAGATTGGTCCCTTGGGGTGATGTCCAAGAAAGCCCATGATTCGGAAGGAATCGAACCTGAAGCCCTATTATGCATATTGTCTTGTATTGACAAAGCGGTACAAGATGGATCTTTTGAAATCTCCTCATTGTTTGGAGCAGGTCTTCTAAAGAAAAGGATGTATATGGCGCCTTCTTAACAAAGGCAGTCTCTCATGCTCAGAGGGCAGCTCTACTGTATTCGCCTCTATCTGACTTTTTGTTCCCTTCTCAGTTAGTAAAGGACATTGCGCATTCGTTAACTGAGAAGGCGACTCAGGATCTTCTGACGCAGTCAGCAAGAAAGAAGAAACCTGTTTCTGCATCGGACAAGAAAGGAACTAGTACATCTGTGCAGCCCTTTCGAGGTGGTCCGACCTCCAGACCTCCCACAAGAAGGAAGGCTCGGAGAAGAGAGGTAGGTCTGCCTTTCGTCCCTTTAAAAAGGGAAAATGAAGATTCTCTCCTCCAAACACCAGTAGGTGCCAGGCCTCCTGGAATTGTGGAAGCCTGGGACACTGATTAAACGCAGACGCGTCTTCATTGGCGATCTTAAGGAAGGGATATTGTATCCCTTTCCTGAACACTCCTCCCCTAACGTCAATACCAGGGGACTATCAGCCAGTACAAGGATCCTGTGCTGAGGGATACTCTTCGATCGATGGTGGAACATATGTGGGACAAGAGAGCGATAGAACTAGTACGGATCAAAACTCCCCGGGTTTTACAATCGCCTTTTTCTGGTTGCGAAAGCCTCGGGAGGCTGGAGACCAGTACTGGACGTCAGCTCTCTGAACAAATTTGTTCAGAAGGAGAAGTTCTCCATGGAGACTTCTGCTTCAGTCCTAGCATCATTACGACAAGGAGATTGGATGGTGTCTCTAGATCTCCAGGACGCCTACTTTCACGTCCCGATCCACCCTTCATCGAAGAAGTACCTCCGTTTCATGACGGGGGGAAGGATCTTCAGTTCAGAGCCTTGTGTTTCGGCCTGTCCACAGCTCCTCAGGTCTTCACAAGCCTGATGAAGAATGTGGCGAGGTTTCTTCACCTCAAAGGAGTAAAAGTCTCTCTGTATCTGGACGACTGGCTCATCAGGGCCAGATCAGAGAGACAGTGCTTGGAGGACCTAAAGTTAACTCTAGATTTGATCAAAGCGTTGGGATTGCTCGTGAACCTCGAGAAGTCTCAGCTGACCCCCAGACAGGACCTAGTATATCTGGGGATTCGGATGGATTCTCGGGGTTTTCGAGTATTTCCTTCGCAAGAGAGAATCGCAAAAGGTTTGCGGATAGTCTCTCTCTTCTTAGGGAAGCAACATACATCGGCGAGGGAATGGTTGAGCCTTCTAGGGACGCTTTCCTCTCTAGAACAGTTCTTCCCACTAGGAAGACTTCATTTATGTCCGCTTCAATTCTTCCTCAAGAAGTCTTGGAGCTGGAAACCGGACAACTTTCGGACGTTTTTCCCATTCCAGTGGAGATAAAGTCGCACCTAGAGTGGTGGTTGCCCCCTCTGGAAGAGAACAAAGGGATCTCTCTAAAAACACAGAACCCAACCCAGACCTAGTGTTACTACTCCGACGCGTCGGAGAAAGGTTGGGGAGCGACATTAGGCTCAGAAGAGGTGTCAGGCACCTGGGAACCAGCAAGGTGACTTGGCACATAAACTGCAAAGAAACTCTTCGCCGTACATCTGGCTTTGAAGAGCCTAGAACCTCTGGTGTCAAACAAAGTAGTGCAAGTAACGTGGACAACACCACCGCACTTGCCTACATTCGGAAACAGGGAGGGACGCACTCCTCGTTCCTTTACGAACTGACGAGAGACCTATTGCTTTGGACGTCTCACAGGAACATCTCCCTGCTGACAAGGTTCGTACAGGGAGTAAGAATGTGAGGGCGACAGACTCAGCAGGAGGAACCAGGTCCTTCATACAGAATGGACACTACACGAGGAAGTGTGTCTCGATCTCTGGTCTCTGTGGGGGACTCCTCATGTGGATCTCTTCGCAACATTCATTTCCAAAAGGCTCCCAGTTTTTTGCTCGGTCGTGGAAGATCCAAGAGCACTTATGGTAGACGCCTTCCTGCTAAATTGGTCTCGAGTAGACGTATATGCTTTTCCCCCATTCAAAATCCTGGGGTTAGTATTAAAAAAGAAAAAAGTTTGTGGCGTCAAAGGAGACGAGGATGACGTTAATAGCCCCCTTTTGGCCGCCCAGGAATGGTTCACGGAGGTGGTAGAGTGGATCGTAGACTTTCCAAGATCCCTACCAAGAAGGACGGATCTTCTCAGACAACCACACTTCAAGAGGTACCATCAAACCTCCCGCTCTCGCTCTGACTGCCTTTCGTCGACTATCGAAAGACTTGTCAGAGCGAGATGGCTTTTCTCGCGAAGTGGCAAGCGCGATCGCGAGAGCACGCAGAACCTCCACTACGAAAGTATACAATCGAAGTGGGAGGTATTTAGAAGGTGGTGTAGATCCAAGAAGTTGTCCTCCTCCACTACCTCTATAGCGGAAATTGCTGATTTCCTGCTATTCCTGAGTGAAAAATCTCATCTAGCCGTATCCACAATAAAGGGATACAGAAGTATGCTCTCGGCTGTATTCAGGAATAGAGGATTAGATCTGGCAGATAATAAAGATCTCCACGATCTCATAAGGTCTTTTGAGACTTCGAAGTCTAAGGAACCAGTACCTCCGAACTGGAACCTAGACGTAGTCCTCAAGTTTCTGTCATCGGGAAAAGATTCGAACCTCCTCATCTGGCATCGTTTAGAGACATAACCAGAAAATGCCTATTCCTATTATCTTTAGCTACGGCAAAGAGAATTAGTGAATTACATGCTCTGCAGGATAAAGTAGGATTCAAGGGAGACTCGGCTATTTGCTCGTTTAAGACCCTGTTTTTAGCGAAAAAACGAGAATCCCACGAATCCCTGGGCCTAAGTCATTCGAAGTCAAAGGAATGTCGAGTCTCGTAGGCAGAGAAGCAGAGAGGTCTCTATGCCCTGTTAGAGCTCTGAAGTTCTACCTTCAGAGAAAGCATCAGATGGGAGGCTCTAGACAAGGTCTTTGGTGCGCGGTAAAGGACCCCACAAGACTGATGTCCAAGAATGCGCTGGCATTCTTTGTAAGAAACGTCATTACAGACGCTCATAAGGTCTGTCCTGACGAACAGTTACAACTGTTGAGAGTAAAAGCTCATGAAGTAAGAGCTGTAGCGACGTCTCTCTCGTTTCATAAGAATATGTCGCTTAAAAACAAAAACATCATAGATACGACATTTTGGAGATGCAACTCAGTATTTGCATCTCATTACTTGAAAGACGTTCGTGTGACATATGAGAAGTGTTTTTCTCTAGGTCCTTTCGTATCGGCGGATACGATTCTGGGTACGGGAGCCGACACCAATCCTTAATGTATATACTTTTCTTCTTTTTGGATATGGTCTGGAGTCTCTTCGAACAATGGAGGACTTGGTTTAGCACGGGCGGCCGTCTATGTTGTTCAGTAAGAGACTCTTGTCATGTCCAATTAGATGAGTATAATTTTTTTTGAAAATATGTATGTGTGCGTAGTGGTTTTTGAGTTACGGTTTTTGTTTGTGACCAGTTCGGGGATAACTCGGAGCAATCCTTAGTTTCTAACAAAAATATTGTTAGGATCAGGTGGTCGGGATTGGTTTGTGTGCTCCTTCATAAGGTGTATTGTCATATAAGTGGAATCAGCACCCATTGACAAAGTCCTTTTAGGCTCTGCCGAGTAAGCGGATAAGACCCCTTCGGCAGACCCACAAGAACTCTTGGCCATAGATCATATATCTCCGCTAAAGTTTCTTGAGGTGATGCAGACTACTGGGTCAAACAACCCCACGAAGTCTACCACCTATCATGGTAGGAAACCAAGGTTTTATTTATACCTACAACATATGTTGTTTACCTGTCTATTCCATATAGAAGCTGTCTCTTACCCTCCACCGAAGGGTGCCAATCAGCTATGTATATATCTGACAGGTAAGTTGATTGTATGAAAATGATATTGTTATGTTACAATAAAGTTTCATACATACTTACCTGGCAGATATATACAATTAAAAGCCCACCCAGCCTCCCCGCAGGAGACAGGTGGAAGAGAGAAAATATGATAGAAAACGGGGATGGTTCCTAGTCCTGCCGCCCAGGGCAGGCCGGTAGATCACCTGACCTACCTGTAGCGAGTGGCGCGAAATTTGAATTTCTGTCGGGGACGACGGAGTCTTAGCTATGTATATATCTGCCAGGTAAGTATGTATGAAACTTTATTGTAACATAACAATATCATTTTTCTTCGTCTGATTCCTCATCTAAAAAAGGATGGAGTTCAGATAGATTGTCAAGACCTTCGAAGAGATCTTGGAAGTCTCCTTCATTGGACTCAAGCCCTGAAGAATTTCCGGAAGAATATCCTCCGGAAAAGAGGAAGAAGAAGGTATATTCAGAAGCTCCTTCTCCTGCATCGGGAATTGGGAAAAGGAGAGACGTAGCTACGAAGATGTTAGAGGATATGCAGAAACCAGGATATCTTCGCTAGTAGGAGTTCTTAAGTCTGATCCGCCTAGAAGGAAGGATGATTGTTTCTCCCAATCAAAAAGATCCCGTCCTTTAGAACTATCTGAGAGCTCGGACGAGGCGCCTGCCAGAAGCCTGGCGCCAGCCAGACGTCAGGCTACTGTCAAGCGCAAAACGCCGTCAAGGCGACATGATATATATAGGGAACTTCATTCTAGAAAGAAAGCACATGAGATGTCCGAATCGAGGAGTAAAATTGGAACTCCCAAAATCGGACGAAATCCTGAAATGAGGCGCAAAGAGCCTGAAGCGCCTGAAGGGAGGCACAAAGTAACTGAAGATCCTGGAACTCTTTTGGCGAGGCGAAAAGAGTCTGGAGCGCCTGAAATGAGGCGTAAAGCTCCTCAAGTAATAGAAATGAGGTGCAACGCGCCTGAAAAGCCTGAAGTGGCTAAAAGGAAATATTTAACTCCTGGAGAGCCTAGAGCGCCTGAAATGAAACATAGAGCGCCTGGAGAGCCTAGAACGCCTCAAACGGAAAAAGCAAAGCGCTAGAGCCAGCCGAGGCGCCTGAAAGAAGAAGCAAAGCGCCTAAAGAGCCTGAGGCCCTGAAACGAGGCGCAAAGCGCCTGAAGAGCCTGAAGCGTCCGAATGGGGGCGCAAGGCGCCTGGAAAGCCTGAAGCGGCTGAAACAAGACGTAAAGCGTCTAGAGCGCCTGAAAGCAGGCGCAAGGATTTGTACAATCCAGAATACAATTTGGATGAGTTATCGGAGTTTGAAGCGGACTTGGAGGCTCCTCTTTGGGATTTTTCTCAAGATCAATTTTCCCCTGACAGGGTCTCTAGGTGTCGCACAAGTGATCGTAGCCCCTGTCGGGAAGGAATTGATCATGAAAAAAGGGAACGACATTTAAGGACTTCTCCTGGTAGGGACAAAAGTTGTCGCACAGGCGACCGTCGTCCTTGTCAGGAGGGCCTTAAGGTAAAAGAACATCGGCCTTCTCCTGGCAGGGACTCAAGATGTCGCACAAGCGACCGTAGCCCTTGTCAGGTTGCAGCCGGTGTTGCTACAAGCCCTGTGCATTCCCGAGAGAGGAGTCCTCCGGTCGCACACTCTTCTCCGAATAAAACTCAACCGGAATTGGAGGATATTTCGGACTCTGAAGAAAACAAGGGGGCAGGTCTTTCTGATTATAAGATATTAGCAGCCCTCTTGTTAAAAGAATTTGGAGAGTCTCTGAGTCCTGCTGCCCCTCCTTCTCCTCGGTCTTTATTTTCGAGTACGAAGGTTGCGAAGTCTTCCTCTTTCTTGAAGATGCAACCGACCATTTCAATGAAGAGGGGTTTGCAGTCGGTCGGAAATTGGCTTAAAACCAAGGACGAGGCGGGGAAGACTGTGTTTCATACAATGAACTTACCTGTCAGATATATACTTAGCTAAGACTCCGTCGTCCCCGACAGAAATTCAAATTTTGCGCCACTCGCTACCGGTAGGTCAGGTGATCTACCTGCCTGCCCTGGGCGGCAGGACTAGGAACCATTCCCGTTTTCTATCATATTTTCTCTGTCGCCGGTGGTATCAACATTGTTGTTACTACCTCCTGACTGGAATTCGCTTTTCAAGACTTTTTTTGATCATCTATATTGGATTTCTTGGTGACGTACTGGATCATTGTTTTGGCATTCGCTACTGTGGACTCGATTTGGACTTGCTTTTGATTTTTCTGATAGAATGTCTGATTCAAGTGTTAGTGTGAGAGTGTGTGTGAATGTAGGCTGCAAGGTGAGGATACCGAAGGCTTCGGTTGATCCTCACACTGTATGTCGTAAATGTAGTTCTCCTGCTTCTTCTATTGAAGAGGACGCTGGTGTGGCTTCCAAGAGGATATTGCTAGCAGTACAAGAGCAGTTAGCCTCTTTAGTTGGAGTTCTTTCGAGGGATCCCCCTCGCAAGAAGGACGCTAGACTTCTTATTAAGAAGTCTCGTCTTCTTTCGCCTGCCAGACGTGAAGCGTCCTCCAGGCATGAAGAGCCTTACAAGCGTGGGACGTCTTCCAGGCGCGAAGATTCTTGCAAGCGTCAGGAGCTATCCAAGCGAGTTGCTCTAGATAGGGATACGCTCAGGCGCGGGCGCCAGCCAGGCGCGAGGCGCCAGCCAGGCGCGAGGCGCCAGCGCGAGGAATCAGCCAAGAGCGAGGCGCCACCAGGCGCGGGCGAGGCCGCCAGCCAGGCGCGAGATTCAGCCAAGCGCGAGCCGCCAGCCAGGCGCGAGGAGTCAGCTATGCGTGAGGCGCCAGACAAGCGCGAGGCGTCAGCCAGGCGCAAGATGCCAGCCAAGCAACAAGCTCTAGCCAAGCGAGAAGCGCCAGCCAAGCGCGAAGAGCTTTCCAGGCGTGAGAAGTCAAGCAGACGCGAGACTACTTGTAGACTTGAGAGAGAGTCTATTCACTCTATGAGTTCCTCTCCTAGTAGGAGTTTGTCACCAGTAGAGAGAGAACTTGATGAAGATCCTCTCGTTTTTCAGGCCGATTCTCCGCACGGTGTGGAAGGAGATTCGGAAGACGAAGTTAGCGGTAGAGAAGGATTCTCTAACTATAGAGTTCTGACGGACCTTCTTTTGCAGGAGTATGGAGATTCGTTGACTCCTGCGGCTCCTCCTTCGCCTCGATCACTGTTTTCGAGTGCGATCGTACCGAAGTCTTCGTCGGTGTTGAAGATGAGACCTACGATCTCTATGAAGAGAGCTCTACAGTCTCTGGACAAATGGATGTTGTCGAAGAAGGATCTGGGCAGAACCACCTTCTGTATGCCTCCAGCCATACTTTCTGGTTAAAGAGGTTTCTGGTACCAAACTGGGGAGAACATGGGCCTTTCTCTCCCAGCGGCAGCTGAAGCGGACTTTTCAACCTTGGTTGATTCATCGCGGAGACACGCGTTGAATGGAGCTCGTGTGACTTGGGCGATTTCTGAGACTGATCATCTCCTCAAGGGCCTCTTCCATATTTTGGAAGTGTTTAATTTCCTAGACTGGTCCCTTGGGGTGATGTCTAAGAAGGCTCATGACTCGGAAGGTCTAGACCCCGAAGTCATTCTGAGTATTCTTTCTTGTATTGATAAGGCAGTACAAGACGGATCGGGAGAAATCTCCTCTCTTTTTGGAGCGGTACTCCTTAAGAAGAGGAGTATTTTTAGTGCCTTCTTAACCAAGGCGGTTTCTCCCTCACAGAGAGCAGCCCCCCCTGTTTTGCTCCCATGTCAGACTTCTTGTTTCCTTCTCAGCTTTTAGTGAAGGACATTTCTCGCTCACTCAGACTGAGAAGGCGACACAGGATTCTCTCCGCAAACTGCAAGGAAGAAGAGACCCTAGTTGCGGTTGACAAGAAAGGACGATTCTACGGTTCAGCCCTTTCTTCGAGGAGGCCCTGCCCTCCAGAGCTCCCTCTAAGAGAAGAGGTCCTGAGAGGAGAGGTAAAGCTTCTTCCCGTCCCTTTAAGAAAGGGAAGTGAGACAGACAACCTCCAAACACCAGTGGGTGCCAGACTTCTCGAATTTGCAGACGCCTGGTCATTCATAAACTCGGACGCCTCTTCGATGTCCATAATCAGGAAGGGATATCTTATCCCCTTCCAGGACAGTCCTCCCCTAACGACTATTCCGCGGGAAAGGAACATGTCAAGCCAGATACAGGGACACCTGTACTGAGGGATACTCTTCGTCTGATGGTGAATCAAATGTGGGACAAACGAGCTATAGAATTAGTTCTGGAGCAAAACTCTCCAGGGTTTTACAATCGGCTTTTTCTGGTTGCGAAAGCCTCGGGGGGCTGGAGACCAGTACTAGATGTCAGCGCTCTGAACAAGTTCGTTCTAAAGGAGAAGTTCTCTATGGAGACTTCGGCCTCAGTCCTTGCGGCTTTACGTCAAGGAGATTGGATGGTGTCGCTGGATCTCCAGGACGCTTATTTTCATGTCCCGATTCACCCTTCGTCGAAGAAGTACCTCCGTTTCATGACGGGGGGAAGAATGTGGCGAGGTTTCTTCACCTCAAAGGCGTCAACATCTCTCTATATCTGGACGATTGGCTCATCAGGGCCAGAACAGAGAGACAGTGTTTGGAGGACCTTTCTTTGACCCTAGACCTGATAAAGGCGTTGGGACTACTCGTGAACCTCGAGAAGTCACAACTGATTCCCAGACAGAACTTGGTCTATCTGGGGATTCAGATGGATTCTCGGGGTTTTCGAGTATTTCCTTCGCAAGAGAGAATCGTGAGAGGCTTGGAAAAAGTCTCTCTCTCTTCTTAGGGAAAGAACGGGACTTCGGCGAGGGAATGGTTAAGCCTTCTAGGCACCCTTTCCTCGCTCGAACAGTTCTTTCCTCTAGGAAGACTGCATCTTCGTCCTCTTCAGTTTTTCCTAAGGAGATCATGGAATTGGAAGACGGGACTTCTCTCCGACAGTTTTCTCCTTCCAATGGAGATGAAACCACACCTGCAATGGTGGTTGTCCCCTCTAAAAGAGAACAAGGGAATTTCTCTGGAAGTTCCGAACCCAAGCCAAGTGTTGTATTCAGACGCATCGGAGAAGGGTTGGGGAGCAACACTAGGACCGAGAGAAGTAGCAGTTCACTTGGCTCTAAAGTTCTTCGAACCTTTTGTGACAAACAGTGTGGTCCAAGTGAATGTGGACAACACTACCGCCCTGTCCTACATTCGGAAGCAAGGAGGAACACACTCCTTGTTTCTATACGAGATAGCAAGAGATCTGCTACTTTGGACCTCACAGAGGAACATCTCCCTCCTGACAAGATTTGTTCAGGGTACGAGAAACGTCAGGGCGGACAGACTAAGCAGGAGAAGCCAGGTCCTTCACACAGAATGGACCTTCATTCAGAGGTGTGTCAGAGTCTTTGGGATCTTTGGGGCACTCCTCACGTAGATCTGTTCGCCACATTCCTTTCCAAAAGGCTGGAAGTCTTTTGCTCAGTGGTGGAAGACCCAAGAGCTCTCGTGGTCGACGCCTTCCTTCCTGCTAGACTGGTCTCATGTAGACGTGTACGCTTTTTCCCCCTTTCAAAATCCAAAATCTGGGGGCAAGTGTTGAGAAAGTTTGTAGCGTCCAAACGGGACAAGGATGACCCTGATAGCCCCGTTTTGGCCAGCACAAGATTGGTTTGCAGAGGTGCTGGAGTGGACAGTAGACTTCCCAAGATCCCTTCCAAGAAGGATGGATCTTCTCAGACAGCCACACTTCGAGAGGTTTCATCAAAACCTCCCCGCTCTCGCGCTGCTACTGCCTTTCGACTATCGAAAGACTTGTCAGAGCGAGGGGTTTTTTCTCGCCGAAGCTGCAAGCGCTATCGCTAGAGCCCGCAGAGCTTCCACTAGACTAGTCTATCAGTCGAAGTGGGAGGTATTTAGAAGGTGGTGGAAGTCTAAGAAGTTGTCCTCCTCCAGTACCTCTATAACCGCAAATCGCTCTGATTTCCTTTTGTTCCCTGAGAGAGGTCTCTCACGTATCTGTATCGACTATCAAAGGATACAGGAGCATGCTTTCGGCAGTCTTCAGAAACAGAGGCCTAGAGGTTGCTGATAATAAAGATCTGCACGACTTGATTAGATCGTTTGAAACGACAAAATCTAAGGAACTAACTCCTCCCAGCTGGAACCTGGATGTAGTTCTCAAGTTCCTTTCGTCTGACAGATTCGAGCCTCCTCATTTAGCTTCGTTCAGGGATGTAACGAGGAAATGCTTGTTTCTCCTATCTTTGGCGACAGCCAAAAGAGTTGGTGAACTTCATGCCCTTGAAGATGAAGTCTGCTTTAACAGAGACTCGGCCTTCTGCTCCGTTTAGAATCTTTTTCTAGCGAAAAAAATGAAAAACCCCTCGAATCCCTGGCCCAAGAGATTCGAGATTAAAGGCTTATCGAGTCTAGTAGGTGAGAGAAACAGAAAAGGTCTCTTTGCCCTGTAAGAGCCTTGAAGTTCTACTTACAAAGGAAGAAACAAATGGAAGGCTCTAGACAAAGTCTTTGGTGTTCGATTAAGGACCCCACAAGAATCATGTCTAAGAACGCATTAGCTTTCTTCATAAGGAGCGTCATTACAGATGCTCACAAGTTCTGTCCTGACGACTCTGTTTTCCGCCCCACTTTTTAAGAGTAAA
Source organism: Macrobrachium nipponense (assembly GCF_015104395.2). NCBI lineage: Eukaryota > Metazoa > Arthropoda > Malacostraca > Decapoda > Palaemonidae > Macrobrachium > Macrobrachium nipponense. The sequence goes on from NC_061087.1 coordinate 77,461,257, forward strand.
AGCTCATGAAGTTAGAGCAGTGGCGACGTCTCTCTTTTCAGAAGAATATGTCGCTAAAGAAAATCATTGATACGACATATTGGAGGTGCAATTCGGTATTTGCATCTCACTATCTTAAAGACGTTCGCGTGACCTACGAGAAATGTTTTTCTCTGGGGCCTTTCGTATCGGCGGATACGATACTGGGTACGGGAGCAAACACCAATCCTTAACTTTGTACATACCTTCTACTAGATATGTTCTGGATTTCTGCTGACAAAGAGGGCTCGGTGCTGCACTGGCGGCCAGTCACTGTTGTTCAGTAAGGAACTCTTGTGATATCTTTTAGAGGAGTATTAAAAAATTTTTTTTGAGGAATTTTTTGTATGAATGCGTTTTAGTTTCGAGTTATGGGTTGTTGTAATGAGTTCGGGGATAACTCAGAACAATTCTATATACTAACATGGTGGTTAGGATCAGGTGGTCGGGATTGGTTGTGCTCCTTCATAAGGTGTGTTGTCATAGAAGTGGTCCAGTACCCATTGACAAAGTCCTTTCAGGCTCTGCCGAGTAAGCGGTTCATATACCCATCGACAGACCCACAAGAACTCTAGCCATAGATCACATATCTCGCTAAAAGTCTTGGAGGTGATGCAGACTACCGGGCTACAGCCACGAAGTCTACCACCTATCAGGTAGGAACCAAGGTTTTTCTTTTATACCTACAACATATGTTGTTTACCTGTCTATTCCATATTAGCTGTCTCTTACCCTCCACCAAAGGGTGCCAATCAGCTAAGTATATATTCTGACAGGTAAGTTCATTGTATGAAAAATGATTATTGTTATAATACAATAAAGTTTCATACATACTTACCTGGCAGATATATACGATTAATGGCCCACCCAGCCTCCCCGCAGGAGACAGGTGGAAGAGAGAAAATATGATAGAAAACGGGAATGGTTCCTAGTCCTGCCGCCCAGGGCAGGCAGGTAGATCACCTGACCTACCGGTAGCGAGTGGCGCGAAATTTGAATTTCTGTCGGGGACGACGGAGTCTTAGCTAAGTATATATCTGCCAGGTAAGTATGTATGAAACTTTATTGTATTATAACAATATCATTTTACCTGTCCCCCTTCCAGGCTATCAGGGAAGAGAGGGATTTGGTATAGCACAGGAGAATCTATGGGACTTTCTCTTCCCTCATCTGCTGAGGCGGACTTCTCGACCTTGGTGGATTCGGCAAGGAGGCATGCACTTCCATCGGCCAAAACAAGCTGGACAATGTCTGAAATGGACCATCTCCTAAAGGGAATATTCCATGTCTTGGAAGTTTTTAACTTCCTAGATTGGTCCCTTGGGGCTTTGGCCAACAAGACGCAAGACCCTCAGTTTTTGGAACCAGAAGTCTTGCATAGTGTTTTGGCATGCATGGACAAGGCAGTGCAGGACGGATCGGCTGAAGTGGCATCCTTGTTCGGGACAGGAGTATTAAAGAAGAGGGCTGTCTTCGGTTCATTTCTTACCAAAGCAGTCTCTCCAGTACAGAGGGCTTCTCTTTTATACGCCCCTCTGTCTAAACAGCTGTTTCCTTCTCAGTTGGTAAAGGACATTTCCCATACGCTTACTGAGAAGGCAACACAGGATTTGCTGGTACATTCTGCTAAGAAGCCTAGACCAGCTGCTTCTGTCTCGAAGAGGGAGCCAAGACCTGCCCAACAGCCCTTTCGAGGTAGAGCTTTTAGCCGAGCCCCAAGGAAGAGAGGAGAGAGAGAAAAGAAGATCTTCCATTAGAGTTCCAAAGAAGAACGCAAAATGAGATTCCAGTCCTCCAATCACCAGTAGGGGCCAGACTTCTGGGATTCTCGGAAGCATGGGCTTCAATGAAAGCAGAGTCTTGGTCTCTACAAGTGCTGGGGAAAGGATACCACATCCCCTTCAAGAACAGACCTCCATACTCGAGGGAGCTGTCAGCGAGATACAAAGACCCTGTAAAGAGAGAGATCCTTCTTGGGTTGGTGCAGCAAATGTTGGAGAAGGAGGCCATCGAGGTAGTACAGGATCCGCACTCCCGAGGTTTTTACAATCGCCTATTTTTGGTGCCGAAAGCCTCGGGGGGGTGGAGGCCGGTCCTGGACGTGAGTGCATTGAATCGCTTCGTGGAGAAGACAAAGTTCTCCATGGAGACATCCAACTCGGTTCTCTCTGCTCTCCGTCCAGGAGATTGGATGGTCTCCCTCGACCTGCAAGATGCATACTTTCACATCCCCTTGCATCATTCGTCGAAGAAATATCTTCGATTCATGATGCAGGAAGGATTTATCAGTTCAGGGCTTTGTGTTTCGGCCTCTCGACGGCTCCTCAGGTGTTTACAGCGTTGATGAGAAACGTAGCAAGATGGCTACATCTGAAGGGGGTGAGGATATCTCTTTACCTAGACGATTGGCTTATAAGAGCGCAGACAAGACAAAAGTGCTTGGAGGACTTGGAGATAGCTCTCAATTGACCAGATCTCTCGGATTGCTCGTAAACCTCGAGAAGTCTCACACAATCCCCAGTCAGACTATCGTCTATCTGGGGATTCGGATGGATTCTCGGGGTTTTCGAGCGTATCCATCCCAGGAAAGAATCTCGAAAAGGTTGGAAAAAATCTCGGTCTTCCTAGAGAAAGAACGAAGCTCAGCGAGGGAATGGCTCAGTCTTCTGGGCACTCTTTCCTCGCTGGAGCAGTTCATCTCTCTAGGGAGACTGAATCTGAGACCCTTGCAGTTCCATCTCAGAAGGAGTTGGAACAGAAGAAAAGGAGATCTTTTGGATACCTTTCCTATAGGAGAGAGTATCAAAAACCACTTACGATGGTGGTTAGAACTGAGAAGAAACGAAGGAGTGTCCTTGGCCCTTCAGAACCCTCACTTAGTGTTATTCTCAGACGCTTCGGACACGGGGTGGGGAGCAACACTCGGGACGAAGGAAGTGTCAGGCAGTTGGACAGAAGAACAGAAGGCCTGGCACATTAATGCAAAGAAACTCTTAGCAGTGCACTTAGCACTGCAGTTTTTCGAGAACGAAGTCAGAGGCGTGGTGGTCCAAGTCAACTCGGACAACACCACGGCTCTGGCTTATATAAGAAAACAAGGGGGGACACACTCTTTCTCCCTTTACCAACTAGCAAGGGATCTGTTGATATGGGCAGAAGAAAGAGGGATTCGACTCCTGACGAGGTTTGTTCAAGGAGGGAAGAATATAAGAGCAGACAGATTGAGCAGGAAAAACCAGGTCCTTCCAACAGAGTGGACCCTTCATTCACAAGTCTGCCAACAACTATGGTCTCTTTGGGGGAAGCCTTAAGTGGACCTGTTCGCAACATTCCTATCCAGGAGGATGGAGAACTTTTGCTCGTTGGGGGACGATCCCAGAGCCCTATCCATAGATGCCATGCTCATGGATTGGAAGGGCATAGACGCTTATGTGTTTCCCCCATTCAAGATGCTGGGGGAAGTAATGAGAAAGTTCGTGTCCTCGGAGGGAATGAGGATGATATTGATCGCTCCTTATTAGCCTGCAAGAGAATGGTTCACAGAGGTACAGGAATGGATAGTGGACTTCCCCAGATCTCTTCCCGAAAGGACAGATCTGCTCAAACAACCCCACTTCGAGAGGTATCACAAAAATATCCACGCTCTCGCTCTGACTGCCTTTCGACTATCGAAAGACTGGTCAGAGCGAGAGGCTTTTCTCGCAAAGCGGCAAAAGCAATTGCTGGAGCAAGAAGGTCCTCAACCATGCGGATATACCAATCGAAGTGGGAAGTTTTCCGTAGAGGTGTAAGGCGAAGAAGCTGTCCTCCTCCGATACCTCTGTGACCGAAATTGCTGATTTTCTTTTGTTTTTACGAGAAGAATCTCATCTGGCAGTGTCAACCATTAAAGGTTATAAGAGCATGTTATCAGCTGTGTTCAGGAATAGGGGCCTGAACATAGAGAATAACAAAGATCTGCATGATTTAATTAGATCATTTGAAACTACAAAATTAAGAACTTCTCTCACCCCTAGTTGGAATCTGGATGTGGTTCTCAAATATCTTTTGTCGGAGAGATTTGAACCTCCCGATAAAGCTACTTTCCGGGACTTGACTAGAAAATGCATTTTCTTAATAGCTCTCGCTACTGCGAAAAGAGTGAGTGAGCTGCAAGCGCTTGACTCTAGAGTGGGTTTTAAGAAGGATTCAGCTGTACTGTCCTTTAAACCTTTATTTCTAGCTAAAAATGAAAACCCCTCGAGACCTTGGCCTAGGACTTTTGAAGTAAAAGGCCTTTCTCAATTAGTTGGGAATGAAATGGAAAGAACTTTATATCCTGTGAGAACTTTGAAGTTTTACCTGCAGAAGAAGAAGCAGTTGCAGGGTTGCAATCAAAGTTTATGGTGTGCAGTTAAAGACCCTAGAAGAGCTATGTCAAAGAATGCCTTAGCATTTTTGTTAGGAACATCATAACTGAAGCCCACATGAGCTGTGATAGTGAGGCATATAAGACCTTAAGGGTAAAAGCACACGAAGTACGTGCAGTCGCTACATCATTGTCGTTCAACAAGAACATGTCAATGAAGAACATCTTAGCGGCCACGTATTGGAGATGTAACTCAGTGTTCGCCTCACATTACTTGAAAGATGTGAGAGTGACATATGAGAAATGCTTCTCTCTAGGGCCCTATGTATCAGCGGATACAGTGCTGGGGAAAGGAGAGAAGACTGATCTTTAATATTAATTTTTGTCCTTATATTTTATATTGTGATTTAAAAATTATTGGAGTTGAGTTTTTTAGGTTGTTTGAAAGGTGTTTGGGGATAACGCCTTTCAATCATATTTACTAATCCACGGTTAGGATCGGGTGATCGGGATCAGTATTTTACTCCTTTATATGCCAAGAGGCATAGGTATATTGTCATGTAAGTGAATAAGACTCCAGTGACAATTGCCATTAAGTTCTGTTGAGTAAGTGGATAAGACCCCATTGACAGTCCTTTTCAAAAGTTCTCAGCCATAGGGCACACCCTCGCTGAAGCTTTTGAGGCGAAGCAGACTTCTCAGCACAAGCTAAGAAATCTTCCGCCTAAACAGGTAGGAACTAGGGTATTATTAATTAACTTGTATTACCTACAACATATGTTGTTTACCTATTAGGTCAGTAATTAGCTGTCTCTTGCCCTCTGCCAAAGGTCGGGATCGCCAATCAGCTAAGTATATATCTGACAGGGGAAGTTGAATGTATGAAAATGATATTGGTTATTGTACAATAAAGTTTCATACATACTTACCTGGCAGATATATACGATCGTATGGCCCACCCAACCTCCCCTCAGGAGACAGGTGGAAGAGAAAAATCTGGCTTAAAACGGTAATAGTTCCTATTCCTGCCACCCAGCGGCAGGCGGCGGGATCACCTGACCTACCTGTAGTGTGTGCTGCGAAATTTGAATTTCTGTCGGGGACGACGGAGTCTATAGCTAAGTATATATCTGCCAGGTAAGTATGTATGAAACTTTATTGTACGATAACAATATCATTTTAAAGGGAATGAACAGTTTTACATGCAGAAAGCAGTGAGAAATAAATAGAAATGACTAATGAAATGAATAAATGAGGGAGGAGGAGAGGTTATTGTTTGGAAGGAGAATCACCCTCCAGAAGGACTTCAGGTATCAAGGACCTATTGGGGTGACTTCTCTTCATTTTTTTACTGGCACTATTTGAGGTTCTTCCCCACTTTGGTTTTTGTTTTACTGGCACTAGGACCAACTTGAGAGTTACTGGACCCGTGTCACACAACAAAACTGTCCAGAGATATGTTTCTGGCATTTCTTTAAAATTTGCCTAAAGTAAATACAGCATTTTCATTAAACATGTTAGCGACACAGATTAAAACTTCTTTGTTGGGTTGATAATTCACATAATTTTTTTCATATTTCCACTTTGCAAACATGTCCTTAATCCCTGAAGTACTATGCATACTATGTATGCCCATTTGTTTTCTGAGTTTTTCAAACCAGCCTCTGCTGGCCTTAAATTGACTAACAGCAATGCATTTTGTAGGCATTTTCTCACTGAGATCAGCATGCAACTTCCTCCAACATTTTGCTAAGAGTTCTTTCTTAAATTCTAGTGTTTCTCACCTTTTTTTACAGAACTTTCTTAGGCCCCTTGATGGCTTAGTTAGCAGTTGCACTTGAATAAAAAAAGTACAAAGACAACGAACACAAAAGCAGAATAGGTCATGAAAGAAGATGGAATGCTTTATTTGGGTGCTCGATACAGGGCCCGGTCATGTGCTGGGCCCCGGATGGAGCATTTCTGAGTGTATGAAAACAAAGGAAACATACGATAACCAAGACAAAATTTCATAGGAAAACATCTATGAAAACTGAAACAAAGCAAAGAGAGGCACACAAAAACCAAGTTTTACTGTACATTTGATAACTTTAGAAGAAATTTCTTGTTAAATGATACATCAGTTTCCCACCACTAAATTGGGTAATTCCACTTGTAAAATGATGGTCATTTTGGTGTGTTTTTTCTTTCACAATGTATTGAACAAGTTATTAATAAGCTCTCTATTTACCAGATAATGTAGTAAGGCTTTGTGGTATTTCAGTCTTAAATTGGTATGAATAACATCCTGCTAACCACCCCATAACCTCTTGAAAGATATTATTCACACAGTCAGTGCATGCATGATTTCTTTTCCCCATTGATATCTTCTTGGAGTTTATTATCCCATGCCTTACATGATAGTTTTTATTCTCTGCTATACTCATATTTTGAATTTTTCCTTACTAGCTGGTGCTCTATAGGACACAGGCTTTTCTGGTTATGTTCTTAGTTCTCACCACCACTGTGTCAAAAATGATGTCCAGTAAGATTAACGATGCTTATTCTATAAGCATCGTTAATCTTTTTGTTTACTGATGTAGTAGCCATCATATTATGTTTTTAATATCTTCCTGAAACAGTCTTGGGACATTTTTCAGATATTTAAATGTATTGTATTCAGTGTATTTTTCCGAAATCATCTATTAAATTGAGCACTTTGATAATCATCAGACACTGAGGATTGAGCATTCAGTCAATCTTCACTGTACAGTATTTGCAACTACTCAGACTTGGTATTTATAGTAGTCAGTTTGTTTTCTAATCCTCCCGGGCTCTTCCTTTAGTGTTTTACATTATCTCTCCTGACCTCATGATTCACACCAGCCTTACAAAATGTAAGGTAGTTTGTGTGTTTTTTACAGCAGAGCTACAGTACATTGTTCTTTGATTTGCGATTTGCTGCTCATTTGCTACCATAGATCATTTCTGTCTTGACCATACCTTAAGGTGATATTAATCTGTCAACTATAGCTTTATCTTATCATGATTCCCACGAATTAGGATTCTGACAGCTTGCTTACATTTCAATACATAATGCCAAGTATTCCTAGCCTGGAGTTTTATCAGAAATTTAGTACAGTACTTGGAATCTTGTTTTCTGTATTCTCAACATTCTGCAAATATTAATCTTCTGTTGTATCAGTATACTTATAAGGTCTTTCTTTGATGCCTCTCTTCAGGGTAAAAGCTTTTTAATTTTTTGTTATAGTTACATTATCAACATTAGCAACTTTTATGTGCAGCATCACCACTCTCCCCCTAGTTTTAAATTCATGACTATTATGTGCTCTGTAATTTTGCTGTTAGTGACCTGAATTCCTCACAAAGCCTCAAGTACGTACATACTTTTTTCAACTCTGCTCATTATTTGTGGGCTTAGCAATCTGAAGATTCATTTCAATACTCTTCTTCCTCCTCTTGACTGCATCAACATATGACTGCATCAACATATGAAGAATTCTATGTATCTGCACAGACCTCTCCTATCTTACTCTTGACGTCTTTCACATCATCCACCTTTGCAGAAGTACGATTTAACCATCTGCACTGGTATTAGCCCCAGTTTCATACCTGCAGTAAAAATGAAAAAATTGTGAGACTTTATAACTAAACTTTACAATGGATTACATTTGCTAATAACAAAATTATATCCAACTCTATACAAATAACTTCCACTGTATGTAGATATCAAATACTGTTACCATTACATTGCATATACTTATTACAACCACACATGTATATTGTTAATTTAGAGAATTATGTTTACCTTATCATTTACTTTGCATTTATCCTTTTACCATTTGCACTCTACTTATTGTAAGACCACTTGTTTCATTATGCATCGTGGCAATATTGCTATTATATGTGGCAACACTGTTATTATTTCTCATCATTTATATGAAGCATTAACCATTATATGAAGCATTAATCAGTTCCTGTCCTGTGGTCACTGAGGCATTAAGCATGGAACTTCCTTCTGTCTTCACATTGCTGTAGCTGTCATTATATGGAATTTTAAGAACCCACAGTTTAATTTCTACACCCTTTGTTCCATTCATTACATGGACGTATCTGGCATGGTTACAAGCCACAGTAACACACTGTAACAAAATTTCTTTGAGAAATCTTTCTTCACCAAGTTGCAGCTTCTATATTACCCGTAATTCTGAAAATGCAAGTTGATGGTGATGAGTTATCTTTATTTTTTCATTTTGTTGCTAACGTCCAAGAAACTACGCTGAATAATTTGAACTTGGTAGCACACAAGACTTATCTTAAAGAATTTTGGAGCTGTCCAAGGGTCCCCTTGGCCAAGGAAGACCTGAAATTCTAGGTTACATCAGCTTAGGATGCATCCCTCAGTTTCATTTTATGGTTTACAGTGTTATAGGTCAGGTTAGGGTAGGGAGTCCCTTCCCACTCCATCTGGTAGACCATAAAACTGTAAGCTAGGGTGAGATGTGTCTTATGATTGGCTTTGCCACATTTTTTTGCTTTATTTTTACTACATACTTGTTAAATCTTTTTATATTGATCACATTTTTGCTTACAGCTTAACTTTTGACAGATTCATTTTACTATTCAAGTTGCATTTTACTATTCAAGGTGCAGTATATTCATTTTTATCCTTTCCCAACTCAAAACCTTTTTCCGCTATGATCCCTCCCTTACCAGTTGTTGTACATTCTGGACGGTGTATATACTATGTTGATTGTTTGTAAGTTGGATATTGTACTCTTCATGCCTATTAAGTAGAGTATGATATAAAATCAATACAACTCCTTAGGTTTTTCATTCTAAAACACATTACAGTGTAAATACAATACCGTATGTACTTAACAATACTGTATGTATAGAATAGGCGTGCAAAACAAATTTAAAATTGCTTGTACGTAGTATCTTTGCATGTTTGTAAGTTGAATATCCATGAGTAGGGTGGAGTTTGTAGCGGTAAGGGCAATGTAAAAATAATGGTCAACAACACATCAACAGCAAGATAAAATGTTGTTAAAATGAAGAGTTCATATCTTCTTAATTTTATAATGTATTTGAGAAGAAATTTGTACCCCACATGAATTAGAAGTCTTCAGTTCGTTAGCTAGCTTGCTTAAGAATTGTAATGTCAGCCCCTTCCTCAAATAGTGACTTGATAAAATAAAGATTTTTGTCCATTTTGTCTATGCGTACTACCTAAATGTTAATGTGTATTTTACAAATTCATGTACCAGAATAAATTGTCCTTTTTTTATAACTGGACAACAACAAAAAAGTTAGCAGATGCAAGAGATGTAAATATAACCACAGAGACTAATATTTAAATTTAAGAAAAATTTAAAGTGTTCAGTTGTGTTTCAAGTCATCAAATTGAACTTACGTGCTATGTCTTGAAAAAAAGTTATAATTTTAGTCTTGTATTGGTTTGAGTAAAACTTTTGTCATACAAGTATTTTAGATGTAATGCATTTTCATTTCTTATATTCATAAATGCTTTTGTAATAGTATATGATACTTATTTTTCTCATTTCTCATTAACTTTAAATATATTTTAATTATTGACAGGATGGTCCAAGGTTCAGAAGATGCAGATAAACATGATGGCGGTCCTGAATTTGCACAAGTTTTTGTCATTGTTTGGTTAGGTGCCGCAGTTGTTACAATGAATACAAAGCTCTTGGGTGGCACTATGTAAGTTTTTGGCCTTTTTGGTTAAGTAATATAGCATACTTGTGAGTTATAATTACGGTATTCTCTGAAATAACATTATCATATTTTTGCATGACATATTACTGAATCTTACTTTTTTCTTCCAGATCATTTTTCCAGTCTGTATGTGTGTTAGGGTATTGTCTGCTGCCTTCCTGCTTTGCTCTCATCTTGTGTCGTCTAATTCTTATTGCAAATCAGAATAAGCTTCTCTTTGCCCTGAGATTCATCATTACTTGCATAGGCTTTGTATGGGCAACATTTGGTAAGTTCATATCTGTAATGCACCTTTCATTTTGTTATAAAATTGAATTTGTTTTGTATATGCTAGAGTGGCTCATGCCTAGTAATTGTAAAGTATTGCTACATATAAATTGTTATGCCAAAATGGCTATGTTTTAAAAACTATTAGTGGTTAAAATTCATAAAAGGTAGGACCTTGTATGTGTGAATGTTGCTTTTGTGTGTCCTGCTCTAATGCTAAAGACTTCCGTAGTTTTTTAACGTCTCCTAAGAGTACTTTTTACAGTGCATTTCTAAGTAGATTGTACTGACAAATAACTAAGATGTACTAATTGAAAATATGTTATGAATAGTGTCAGAGAATATTAGGATTTTGTGAAATTTATTTAAGTGTTATTTTAAAAAGATGTTCTGCGAAACGTTTGAGAAAATTGCAGGTTTATTAAATTTATAATTATAATTTAGTGTTCATGCAATGACACTATTGTGCATATGCACTAATGCTAGTTAGACATACTTATTTGAGTGTTAATTACTAGCAAGGGAAATTAATTTTGGGTAAGATCCCCCCATTTACTTTCGGCCTCAGTTCCAACATTAAAACGTTGTGTCATACTGAATAGAATAGAAATAGAATTTAAGTCATTAAGTTCTGAAACATATGTTGACAGTAAAAAGGTTTGAAAGGTGTAGCAGGATGAAAACCTTGCAGTTTTACTCTGAATCAATTGTTAGGAGAGGGTGGAAAGTAAGATGGAAGAAAGAGAATGTGAAAGTAGATATGTACAGTAAAGGAAATGAAAGGGGTTGCTGCTAGGGGCTGAAGGGATGCTACAAAGAACCTTCAGTAATGCCTACAGTGCACCACGTATGGTGCAGTGACAGTACTAACCCCCATGGGGATTTTATCACGTTTGTTGGGCTTATAGGTACCTCACAATTGTAAGTACATGGAATATGCAAGAAAATACAATACCTCTGAGAATACTGACAGAATTAAACTGCATATGTCTTAGATCTAAATTGAGTTCCTGGTACTATATATCAACTCTGTTAATTATAGAAGGTTCAGAATAATCTTTGAAGAACCCACGAGTCTACCACCTCCTAAATTAGCTATTCTGTTTATATGGTACATAATATTTAGGAACACATACTAAAGCTTAAATAATTTTTTTCTTAGATGCATATCATCCATCCTTTTTCAAGAGTTACTAGTTCATGGTCCATAAAGAGTCAAGATATGATGGTATTGGACAAATTCACTGGATTTGCTGTCTACAAGCCAAAAATGTTCAATTTCTGTATTCCAGTTTTTATTAGTAATTCACATGTAGCCCCATAAAGGGAAAATCTGACAGCAATTTACTGTTTATGAATCCTGTGCCTAGTTGATGTTTGCTGTTGTGACTGTCTTACTTTTTCAACCTGCCTGATTATCCAATGAAATGAAATACTTAATCCTGTAACTAGAGTGTGATGGCAATTTTTTCTAAAAATAAAAAAAAATTGGTTTTGTTACTAGAAGAGAAAATGTAGAAAACTATTTATTGTAGTTGTGATAATGATTTTGTTATTTATGAACATCGGTATTTGGAAGACAAAAACAAGAAATGATGTAAACCTGAATTTAGTATGGTGTAATGATATAAATACACAAAAAGGAAATGTAATCATAATCTGGACTTTAGGCCAGGAGGCCTTCTGTATACAGACCATATTTATATTTAAATGGAATTTTGTGATGTAAATTTCATTTCGGGCATGACTATGAGAGGTGTTTAAAGATCACCATTCAGTTTCACTTATAGAAAAGATTAGACTTTTTTCTAGAGTGAGTAATTGTGAGTGATAAGTTAAGTAATTGTAGGAATAATGAAGTATGAATTTCCTTCAGTGTTTATTACAAAATAAATGAAACAAAAAAGGATTAGAACAAATTCATGGATAATCTTAACGAAATATATACGTACATTTTTCCATATTAGAAAAAGTTTGTACTAGTTGACTTTAATTTAATTTAGGGCTTCAGGGAAAGAAGAAGGTTATGAAATATTTAAAGATCTTAGGAGAATAGGAATTAGTATTGTGCAAGTACTGTTTGGAGGTTGATAGAAGTTAAATGTATTTGTGCTCCCCACAAATTTCGGGAAAAATTTTATGTAGTAATTACAAGTGGCAAAGATTAATTTTCGTGTTTATGATACGACTATCATTCTCATTGTAGTGCTGACAGTAGTAATTGGAATGACAGATGATTATATCAGATACTGAAAAAATACAATCACTACTGTTTTTTTTATTTGGGAACTTGCAGACGTGCTTTTGACTCTTAAGACATACAAGGTTTGTGAAAAATTATTCATAGTAGAAAGCCATGTCCAAGGTATTCATGGAAGGCAAAGTCAAAATATTACTGATTTTTTTTTCCTATTTTTTCTTTCAGCGGCAATGGTGTTCCTTGGAGATAGTCAACCAAGTTCAAGGAAGGCCTTAGCAGTGTATCCCATATTTCTCTTCTATTTTGTAATATCATGGCTTGTCATCTCTCATACAAATGTTTGAAGCTTACCTTCTTTACATCTTAAAAGTAGAGTTGTTTTGCTAAAATTATAATTGTAAATTACAGGGAAAGTTAGATAGCTTTTAATTGGACTATTTTCAGGGTTTGAAAATGTAATTTTCCAAGATTCCTCTGAATAAGCAGTTGTCTTTACCAGCACTGGTATGGCTTATACATCTACAGAATGCAGTTGAGTGGATTTTTTGTTCCCGGTGGTTAATGTAAGTGGAAAATTTATTGTATGAGTAAAAATTAGTTTGAATTATGGGGAATTTTTTTTATTCAGGTGGTCAGTAAACATTTAACAGTACATATATTAGAACTACGTTTTATAAGTCTTATTATGGAATTAACATTTTGGTGGCTTTGTGAGCTAGCTCTACATTACTTGAGAGTTAAATGCTGGACTCATTTGAGAATAACAATAGAATACAAGATTGCAATAGTTTCTCAAGCATATTCAAAACAAACTTGTTGAACAGAATCTTTATTAAAAACAGTTTGAAACTTTTTTTCCCTACATGTTACCTTTGCTTAAAATTATGTTTAGTGTTCAAGTTTATTGGTGAAAAATTGCAGTGGAATGTATTACCCAGCTAGCATTACTGTTTAAATGTATTTAGCAAGGAGTTGTTTCTCCTTGAAGAATGCTTTTCTATTTATCATGAGATGTGGCTATACTGTGTACTGAGGCTCAGAACATAGACTCACGTCTAATTAATTTATATGATTGTTGTTGTACATTAACATTTAAAATAAGTGTATCAAAGAATGCTATATTTTGTACAGAAAGATTTTCTTTGACATTTCTAATCTTAATGTATTTTTCAATATGAGCTTAGAATACATAAGTATAAATACAGTGTATACCTTTACCCATTTTGAAGAAAAGTTTTTTCCTTTTCCAAGATTTTGACTATTTGGCCTACCAGCTGAAATAAGACAAACATCTTTGGTGTTATTTGCCAACAGGAAACCATTTTCTGTATGTTAGTTTTATGGAATGGTAATGCGCAAATCCCTGAAACTGTTGGAGATGGAATGGGTATCTTGCGGTTCATTGCTGCTTTTGCTGCATATTTAGTTAATTTACAATTTCAAGATGATTGACATTTAGCAGTCATTAACATCAAAGAACATCCCAAAAACTGTAACTAGTTTTCTTTCCAGCCAAAGGTCCTAAGCAATCATTCTATAGTTTACAATTTTCCATGATTTTGACTTGTGAGGCAGTGATTTCCAAGAGATTTTACCAGTAATGTACTATTCTGGGTATTTTTCAAATTGGAGAACGTAAGCAACTTAGAAGACTAAAGCTTGTAATTTTATGTCAACTTCAACAGTTTGTTGTAAATATTTAGTATGCTTAACTCCCTCTTACTATGCCAAGAAAGTAATTGTGTTTTGTTTTTCCAAGATACCAGCATTTTCAGTAATTGTACTGGTAATTTTAAACAAAAAAATTTTAAACATAATTGAGAAGTTATTTGTTTTGAAAGTCAATCATTGTTATGGAAAAAATTTTAAAATTGCAAGATTATGTGGATTTTTACTTGTAACTTGAAGTACCTTGATCTAAACTTTAAGTTTTATAAAAATTATCCATTCCTATTTGTAGTAATGTCATTTCATCATTTTTAAATTTCATTATTATTTTGGAAAAGTTGGAATTGGGAGTAGGTTGTTGTTGGCATATTATACTGTACAGGGATGTAATTAATTCTTTACTTTTGTTAATAGGTGCATTATTTATTTTTTTGATTCATGCAAATCACTTAATGTTTCTTTTACGTATTCAGGCCTTTGGATACAAATAGTACTTGTCAGGCCATGTATGTTGATACTGGTCTGTACGTAATCATGTGACAGAACCACTAAGTATAGAATGTAGATTTTTTTTAAATTGGTCTATGGTTTTCTTTAGGTGCACTTTATACTTTTGAATTGTTTTGTGTAGTCACTCATAGTGGTACTTGATTACAATATTTGAGACAGTCTTTGGATTTCTGTTTAGTATTTTTGCTGTTATATATATTTATCTAGGGTGGCGTTTTAGTCTTCATTAGTAGATATTTATTCTTCCTTATCAAAAGGTGCTCTTATTTTCGTAATTTATTATGCTAACCAAAGCTGATGTCTTGAGTGCCATTTTTTTTTACTTATCTTTCCACAACTTACCTTTCCGCATTGATAAGAATATTTCAAGTATATTTTTTTGTGGAAGTGGTAAGTACTGTTACTTCCATTATCACTGATATACCTCCCTCACTTTTACAACTTTATTTTTCCATCTTTTATGCAATATTAAGTTTTCTTTTGAGGTTTGATGGGTTTGATTTTTTCTATTGATTTATTTGTTTGTTTCTTTAAGAGAGCTCTGTTAGTCATCTTGATTTCTGCAGCTTCATTTCCCCTCTTTAGTGTAAGCTGATAATATCTCCTTGAGATTTTCTTCCTTTACTTTCAGAGCTCGGTAAGAATGTAGATCATGGTGAATGGTATTTGAATAGTTTGTTTGTATCCATGCGTTATTTTGAGTGTCTTTGTGTAAAGCGTGAGTGTTACAATAATCTTGACTTGTTTATATTAATTCATGACCCCCTCTTGTAAAATGGTTGGCACTGGTTGACATTTTTCCACTGGCATAGAACAGTGTACCTGTTCATATAATGACTCTTAATATAGATTTAGCTTAGGTTTTATATTTCTGATGAACTTTGATGAATTTTTTAGGTCTCTCATTTTGTACCTTCTGTTTTCTTGTCAAATATATGCTTATTTTTTGCTTGCCTCATGATAGTATTTATGGTTAGTTTATTTTTACTGCCCATTGAAATGGGAGAATTAGTTTGTTAGCTTGGTCTATAATGAGCAGCTTTTGAAATCTGACAGACAGTAATGCTAGTTTTGAAGTCGTGATTCACCCTTTCCTTCATATTTTTCATATTAAGTTTAGAGTAGATTTTTTAAGGGACTATGTGTAGTGTCCCTCCCCTTTTTTTCTTTCTTTACTATTTTGAAGAAAATTGGATAACTGATTAAACTTTTGTTTTACTAGAAAAATAGCTTAGTTTGATAGTCAAACAGTTTCATTCAGATACTATTTACTGTATGTTGTTTTTGTACAAAATATCAAACATCATTTCATCAATGTAATTGCTAAACTGCATAAAAATTTGTTGTTTTCTATTAATTCTATTTCTGGAAGTTGTTTTTTATTATTAAAGATTCATATCGTAGCTCAAGCAGAAAGGTTTCGAAACATAGAATAACAGTACAGTATTTGGATTTCAGGTTAGTTGGTATGCCTTTCTATTATGAACACCAACATAGATTCTCTCTCTCTCTCTCTCTCTCTCTCTCTCTCTCTCTCTCTCTCTCTCTCTCTCTCTCTCTCTCTCTCTCTCTCAGATGTGATCACCTTTTGTTTTATTATTTTAAAAAAATAGAATGAGCCCTTTTGAAAATATCCTTTATTTTTTAATTCATTGGTTTTTCTTGTTTATTATTACCCACTGTTGTCTTTTTTTTTTCTGGGTACCTAATTGTATTGAGTTCCTGTTTATGATTTATAAGTTTAATATTTTCAAGCAACCAAAAATTGAGCTAACATACATTCCAGACAAGTAGTAATTTGATTGAAGTTTGGTGATGTTTTATTGGTTTCAAAGTTGAACAAATTATTTTAGACAAGGACAAGGTTATAATTTTGAAAGTTTTCATGATAATCGGATGCTGTTCGTATGCTGTATAGTTGAAAATGAAATGCAGTTACTGTACTTTTTTTATTAAACTATTCATTTTTCTGCAAGGTTTAGTGCTGCTGTCATTTGAACAGACATTGATATGCTATAATTTTCATTGTTTTTATGTTGGTCTAATCTATAATGCACAGTGCTGGTGATTTGCTTCAACAGTATGCAAGTAATTGTTTGGAATTTAATTACTTTTTTAAACCTCACAAATTCCTTTTAATTTGCATATGTCCATACAGTACTTGAAAAAAGAACGCCAGGAAATCAATGAGTGCCAAAGGAGTATTACCATATAATGTTTGGTTGAAAAGTAATTAGCAGAAAATACATACCTTTAATGGAATTAATTTTCTTTTGGGTTTCTGGATAGAATATCATTCCCCCTGGGTATTCTTACATAATCCCTCATATGTGTATTTGTTTGATATTTTATAAGTACTATATGGTCTTGTTAAAAATTATATTTTCAAGCACAGCATTTATAGTACAGTACGGATACTGTTTATTTTAAGTATCCAGTTCTATTATATTTCCAGAATATAGGCAAGAGCACTGAATAAAATGCTTAGATTTTTTGCGCTGCCTTGTGTGAGAAAAGTTATTATTGGTTAGCCTCAAGTTACCTAATTTGCAATTTAATTTTCTGTACATATGAAGGTAGAAGTTATTTGAGTTGCTACTGAGAGATATTTTGTTTTAATGTAATGAAGAAGTTTATTACTTAAGACACAAGTGATGCTTTTTTTTAATGTGGTAGCACATTTTTCATAATAAATAATAAAAGAAAATTGCTCTTTAATTTGTTTACCTGCTGATAATCCATGTTTTTTCCATGAGGCTAATCCAAGAGGTGAAGCTAATTAAACAAAACGTTTTCTACAAGTTGAACCTTCCACCATCAGGAGGAAACCCCAAACTCTGTTATCAGACATCATTCCTCCTAAGCTCTGTTTACCAAACACCAAGCAGTTCAACTTGTTCTATCTCGTTTCCAGTGTTTCTCCATTTTTTACACCATATCACTATTGCTGTTTAACCAAAATTGTGCTCTCTCACATTTCATCTGTTTATAATATTGGAAGATTTTGTTCAACTTTGCAGTAAAATTGTTCACATAGGAACAAACCTAGGTCGTAACATGAGAATAAATTTGCAGTAAAATTGTTCACATAGGAACAAACCTAGGTCGTAACATGAGCATAAATTTGTCATTTTAGGCAAGAGAGTTCAGGGAAGTTTAATGTAATACTGAGTATTGCCAGTGTTTTGCTTCTTGAAGGTATTATAGGCCATTTGGTATATGTACTGCCACTTTGGACCAACTTTTGTGTTGTAATGCCATTTCAATTAGCATTTAGTATAGTACATCATCAAGCATTTTTACATCTACTTTTCCTTTCTTCAAGTTGAATGTGGAATGAATTCTATCAACACACTGCTCTCCTTATCTCTCTGCCTGAGCTCCAATTGGATCTAGGTCTTCATCCATCCCATATTTCCATGATTTTACAAGCTTTTCTGGAGGTCTTTGCCTTGCTTCTATATCTACTTCTCTGACTTACTGTACGTGATTCCTCCTCATTGTATGTTCAAACAACCTTGATCATTGAGATCCCACTGTAATCAAGCCTGAAGCTTAGCATTAGTTACCAATTTCATTATCTGTGCCTGTCATATGCTACAAAAGAGCAGTGGGGACCATATGTACTTGTATGTTTGTTCTCTCTACCCGTGGAACATTTTAAGTTACCAGGAATTTGTCTACACCTTAATTGTTCCTACACAATATACAAACCCTCAGTCCTTTACATAAGGAATTCCTTTCTGCGTAGCTGGAATTACGGCTGTTAAATTCTTGAACTAGGTGGTTAGGCAGTAACTACCGTCTGGTAGGTGGGTAGGCCCACCTGCCCGGATGTAAACACTCCACTTTGCTTTCGGCCATCTACGGATGAAGACGTGTTTTTGTGAGCTCTTGCTGACTAGCCGTTAATCATTTTCCCGGTGGGATTTTTTATTTTGTAATAAATATGTATATACTGTATTTGATATTAATAATTAATTGAATTTAATCATTAATATTCAAACCCACTTTTTGCGATAGCCTTGATAGCCACATTTCTACTTTGTGTTTAGGGTCAGCCGGTGATCGCTCTCATGGTGATTGCTCAGTTCCCAGGGTTGAAGTGACAGTCCTGTGGGACCATGCATGCAGAGACTGGTAGGGGCTCCCCCATTCGGTCCTCTTGAGAGGTTCCGGCCTCGATGAGGACTTGAACACGTCAGAGGACAGTATCGCCTCTCTCCAGTCAGGTGCACATTCAACCCCACCCAGATGACTCACGTTCGTTTGACCAACTGATCTCGGTGGCAGCAAACGTTTTGCCTGCCGTACAAGTTTCATAACCTTCCTCAGAAAAGCGTTTTCTCCAGACAATAATGCTTTCCTAGACTCGCGTTTCTGCCATCACTGCAGGTTGATGGCTGCTCATGACTCTCTTCTCCTGCTAGTTCTGCTAGCAAGGCAAGCGAGAGCATCCAGTCTTCCTCCCCTATTCCCTCTACTTCCTATGGCTATGCCGGGAGGGGCGAGGTGAATAGGAGGGATCCTGCAGTGTGCTCTCTGTAGGATTCAGCGTCAGGGGACTACATTCACGGAGGGACCTTAGGGTCCTACCGGTCGTACGTCCACATCGTTGAGGAAGGATCTAATGTCAAAACTGGAGACTATGTCTCCATGGCTTTTTCTGTCCTGAACGGATTTCAATTTGCAGTCCCCTATGGGTTCTTGCGGTTTGGGAGTCTCGATTGTATATTCTATTGAATTGTACTCTCATTCCAGTCTTAAATGCTCGCATTTAGGACTGGTTTTTATGCACGTTCCTCGATTCCTATGGGAGTTGAGGAGGTGCCCCACCCTGATGATTGTTTGACGAAATAAGGGGGCCTCGCCCAGCGCTTAAAATTCTTTGAAATTTCTAGCACTCTCCAAGTGTTTTGGTCTTCTACGATCTGCAAACACTTGGGTGAGACGAGAATTCCTGATAATTGTTACTATGACAACTGGGAATCTCATTGAATGCTCAAATTCCTTGGAATTTCTGGCATTCTGAGAGTGTTATGGTTTTCTGTAATTTCCAAACTCGGGCGAGACAGACATTCCCGGTAATTGTTATTACGAAAATCGGGAGTCTCACTAAGCCATTAAATTCCTTGGAATTTCTAGTGTTCGTAGGGTGATTTGGTTTTCTAAGATTTCCAAACACTCTGGCAACGGGTATTCCTGATGATTATTACAATACAGGCAGTCCCCGGGTTACGACGGGGGTTCCGTTCTTGAGACGCGTTGTAAGCCGGAACATCATCAAAAATCCTAAGAAAACCTTACTTTTAATGCTTTGGGTGCATTAAAACCTATGTAAACTGCATTCTTATTGCATTTTTCATCAAAAAAACCTTCAAATATTGATTATTTTGCATTTTTGGTGTCATATTTCTTCTGCCAGATCAGCGTTGTAGGCGTCGTAACCCTGGAACATGGGTCGTAACCCTGGAAATAATTTCTGATGAATATAATTGAAAAGTGCCTTAACCTCGGAACGTCGTAAGCCGAACCCGTCGTAACCCGGGGACTGCCAATTGGGCGTCAAGCAGAGTGCCTGGATCCCTTGGTTCCTTTGGCTCTTGCCGAATGCTCAGCTTCATCATATTGCTGAGTACCAGGGTGAGAAAAGGCTCGCCCGATTATTGCCATACAAGAATCAGGTTTTTCTCGCAGAGCGTGGGAATTCTTACAAATTCTAACGCTCGCCAAGCACTCAGTATTACGAGTGCTTGGATGGTGAGACGAGTCTTTACCAGTACAGATGAGTCTGCTCCTCAGTCTGGTTTGGAGTTATGTAGAGCTTGGAACTGCATGCAACACCTGGGTGAATGGTCAAGTTTCCGTCCTTGTGTATTGGACCTTAGGGTCCGAACACGTAGGACAGCAGACTCAGAATCCCTCTTGTTCTTCTCGGGGCTTCGACCTCAAAGAACAGTTAGTTAGGAAGAGGTGATAGTTCTTCGTTGACGATTACCACTCATTAGGTAGTGGTGATCTGCTCAGCTCGCTCAGTTCGGCTTGACCAGACAGCTCGATCTGCCGATCTGAGTGCTAAGCTCTAACGAATGAAAACTCTGATCTTGATCAGTGCGGTTCCTTGCCATGACATAGCACCCTCCCTTCCCATGTTGCAGTGAGTTTTTCAAGGGGTCATCGTCTTTCGTCTTCGTCATCTGACGCCTCCTAACCTCCCTCTTCAAAGGTTTCCACGTCCTAAGAAGAGGAAGGTATTCTCCACCCCTTAAGAAGTCTCGATTCGAGACTTCTAAGGGTCTGCACCCTTTCCATGGAGAGGAAGTAATTGGCTGTCTCTTCAGCTCACCGACTCCTTCCGGAGCGGGAACCTGGATGCTATCCACAAATTTGGTGTCTCAGGAGCCCCAGGAGTTCGAACCCAGGTTTGTTCTCCTGTCTCTGGTTCCAAGGGTGGTGCTCATTGAACCGGGGCTGCGTCGGTTATACTCGTGTACGAGTGTGTCCGAGTGTACAACCCCCAAGGGGGGTCGTACATCCACAGTCAGTGATAGGTAGTCTTCTCTATCACGATAGTGGCGCAGGACAAGAGAAGGGGCCAAGCCGCGTTGGTGGCTTGGACCCACCTGTGAAAGCCAGGAATGGCTATCCTTCAGGGCCAATATTGATGTCGCTGTCCCTTGGGACAAGGCATCTGAAGGAGATAGGAGGAGGTCTTCTGTGTAGTCCTCTTCATGAGATTTGATCACGGAGAAGATAGATGTGTAGCAAGATGTGCCAAGTTCTTGCCAGCTTTTACTGCATTTAACTCTGGTCAACTTTTGCTTGCTTCGTTTAACAGAGTGAGAACATCACAAGTTCAGGGAAGATCGGGCAAGAACAGTCAATCCTCCTTTCTTTTTTTCCTTCTACTTCCTGGTTATACCGGAATGAATAAGGAAATAAGAGGAATTCTGTGGAGTCTACTCCTCGGAATTCGAACCCAAGAGAATATGTTTTTGGTTCAATCTTAGGATCTTATCGAACATAAATCAATCTGTCCAGGATGGATAGCACCGAGACGTTTGAACGCTTCTCCAGTGCTACTGTTTTGGGAACAACCAGTTTGGCTTGAACTAGTCTTCTTCGGTATCCTGTCATCACTGTAGAGGTCTCCCTTCGGGAAAATAATAATAATAATATCCTTTATTTCAGCTCAGGGCCATATACATGGAATATACAAAATACAGACAGTAACATACACAATCTAGATACATGATAAAAAAATGAATAATCGGCACTTATCCACAAAAAAGCTGAGGTAGCATAAAAGATAGTAATCATAATACTGGTAATAACAGTAAAAATATTGGTGAGAAAAAAAATGCATTGAGAGTTATAACAGTTAGTGCACAGATTATATAACTTGAATTTCAACTAGAGACTTTAGGTGGTTACAGTAGTCAGGTCCAGAGGGCTAAATACAAAAATTGAATGTAAAAAAACTAACTTTATAGTAATCATAGTAATACGTAATGAAAAAGTAAAATATCAGCAGTAAATATAATAATGACAAAATCTGCAGATGACATCTTGCTAATACAGAGATTAAGTCCTTTAGGGACAAAGTCCTCATTTTCCCATCTTTCCCACAATTTAGATCTTGCTTCACTCCTTAGGATGCTTTGTATGAGCGAGTTGCTGCTGTTTCTCACTCGGGTTACCAGACTGGACATTGTTCGCCTTACAATGATTTTTAAATTGTCCAGGTGGTTTTCTATGAACACCTGTGTGGCGGAGTGGTAGTGAGGAGTGCATCCTGCCTATGTGAACTCTCGAGAGAGACAAAGTTTCCAGCCCTGTGATTGGCTTATCAACAGCCAATCAGGAGCCTCGTAAGTTACTGGCCTAGACATCAGATGCACGGTTGATGCTAGTCTACTATAGTAGGTTTAGAGGTTTGAGCTTATATTCTTGCTGGCAGCAGTGTGAAGGATTTGTTTACCAAGAGCTTGATATTAAAATGTTCTTCTGGGTTTGATATTACCTGGGAATAGTTTTAGAGTATGAAGCACACTATCAAAGAGGGAATATGGTAAGCAAGTGATTTCTTCTTAGTGCTTGGCTTTTGAGGTCCAAGAGTGTGAACTCTGTGGTCTAGTTAAAATATTAATAATAATTTCAGTTTCAGTGTAGCAAATTTTTAATGCTTGGTGTCTTGTCTTCCTTTGTTCATCACGCAGTTTCATTGATGTTGACATGTGACTTCTGACAGTCACAATTTGTGCTCGTGAAAGTCACATCTCTTAATTTGTCGTTAATGGGAGTCACATCTCAAGATTTATCTTTATGAAGTGCCATCAAAATGAGACAAATCTTCAGTGTTCCATGGTAGACAAGGTCAGGATCATCATTCCTTGGATATAGATTATTTTGCAGTTTTTATTTTTTTCCACAAGAGATATTCTTATGAAGGCAATGATTTTCTTCTTAGTTAGTCTGATGGAGAGCGATGCCATTTCCACACCAAGAGAAAAATAATAAGATCTGGAACACTCGACAGGCACTCTCCTTCATCACTAATTAGGAAGGAGAGACAGATCTTGGATGACTTTGCATACCAGAAATATCTCAGATTGGTCCAAGTTTCTGGTTTCCTTTAATGAGGTGCAGGTGTGGATCAAGAAACTTATTGCTGTGCCACCCAAGAAAGCACACTAGTGATGGATACAGCTATGGCGTGACCTAGACAGACAAAACATGAGATTTGCTGTGAGCACAATCTCATCCGAGATCAGGAACAAACCAATTTAAACCATTTGGAGGCAATGGCTACAGGACTAAACAAGTTCCAATGAAGGCTAGTGACCTTGAAGAATTCTCGCATGAAGAATACAATATTTCTACATGAAGAATTACCCTTTACAAGGGTTAGTGCTGTCAGTACACTGTAGGCATTACAGCAGCAACCTCTTTCATTCCTTTAACTTTACCTCAATTCATATTGTGTCTTCCATCTTGCTATCCAACCTTTGTTAACAATTGTTTTATACTGCAACTGTGAGATTTTCCTTCTGTTACACTTGTCAAACCTTTCCATTCGCTATTTTCCTTTCAGTATTGAATGACCTCATAGGTCCCAGTGCTTTGTTTTGGCCTAAATTCTATATTAATATCCTTTATTTCAGCTCAGGGCCATATACATGGAATATACAAAATACAGACAGTAACATACACAATCTAGATACATGAGACATGATAAAAGAAATTAGTAAATGGCCCTATCCGCACAATAGCCGAGGTAGTATAAAAGATAGTAATCAGAATACTGGTAATAACATAATATTGGAGAGAAAAATGCATTGAGAGTATAATAGTTAGTCCACCGATTATAAAACATAAATTTCAGCTAGAGACCTTAGGTGGTTACAGTGGTCAGGTCCAGAGGGCTAAATACAAAAATTGAATGTAGAAAAACTTGAACTTGATAGTATTCACAGTAATAATGAGAAAGTAAAATATAAGCAATAAGTATAATAATAATGACAGATTCTGCAGATGACACCTTGCCAATACAGAGATTAAGTCCTTTAGGGAACAAAGGCCTCATTTTCCCCATCTTTCCCACAATTTAGAACTACTACTTGCTTCACTCCTTAGGATGCTTTGTATGAGCAAATTGCTGCTGTTTCTCACTCGGGTTATCAGACTGGACACTGTTCACCTTACAATGATTTTTAAGTTGTCCAGATGGTTTTTTAGGAACATCTGTGTCGCAGAGTAGTAGTGAGGAGTGTTTGTGAGGCGTCTCAAAATGTCATTGTGCACAACAGTGCTACGCCTCGTGGTCTCTCGGGTATAGTTCGTCCAGAGGGAACACCCATAAATACTATAGCAATACGAGCAGAAGAGCAGCAGTTTCATGTCTCTGTGACAGAACGCAAACCTCATTGCGATCATGTTGCCAGTTGTACATAGTTTACAACGCCCCTGTTCAATGTCTGCCGTTTCTTTTAGGTCGTCCACAATGTGACCCAAACATGGAAATTCGTACACGAATTCCAGCCGATGATTTCCGAGGAAAATTTGTGGTTCTGTAATATGCTTAAGCGATCTTGGGAGCAGCGACATGCACTGGGTCTTGGTTTCATTGTACAGGATACCAAATTCCTCTGCATATTGGCGGCAAGTGTCGATGAGTCGTTGGAGACCTTGCACTGATAGGGAAATCAGAACCATATCGTTGGCATAACAGAGATTGTGGATATAGTTGTTTCATTACCAGTGCATCTGATTGGGAGCGAGTGCAGTTTGACATTTAAGGTATCTGTGTACGTATTAAACAGGTATGGGGAGCGAATGCCTCCTTGCCGAAGCCCGTTTAGGGAGCCGAAGGTATACGATAATACGTTACCTCTGACACAGAATTGCTGTGTGGAGAACCAGCATTATAAAATGCAAATTAAATATAGAGGTGTGCCTCTTTTATGCAGCTTCAGGAAGAGCTTAAGGTAGTTTACTCTGTCAAATGCTTTTCTCACATCCACAAAATATAGGAAAACAGGAGAGGCTGATGATAGGTAATGGTTCAGCAATTCTTTCAGTATGTAGATCCAGGTGCTGATTGAGTGGTTTGCTTTAACGACACGAACTGGTTGTCAGTGGTGTGTAGGAAGGGGAGAAGTCTCACTAGAAGAACCGACTACAGTATCTTCGACGCGATCATTGTGATTGCAATTGGCCGGTAATTGCTAGGGTCAGCTGCATCCTTTAGCTTGTTTTTGATTAATGGTATCAAGTGAGCTAATAGTAGGGAGTCTGGAAGAAATTGGTGAATTAAGCACGCATTGAATGGGGCAGCTGGCAAAATGCAAATTATCGGATGGCAGAATTTGAAAGCCTCTGCGGGAAGACCATCACAACTGGGCGATTCATTATTAGTAGGCCTTTTATGGCATCGCTAATGTTATCTGGCATAATACGATCTGCAAAATGAAATTGAATGTTATCCGTAAGGAGGTTATCTACATCCCTTCGGGAGTCTTGCTCGTTTATGCAATTCAGGATATTGTTGAAGTGATCACCCTACATACTTGCGATAGCCTCGTGACCGACTGCTTCCCCTACTCTCTGTGATAGCTTTTTAGCTTTGGGATTTAAGGACTGGATATCTTTCCAAAGACGAGGATAATCACCGGATTCTAAGTTTCTAGACATTACATCGGCTCTTAGTTGTTTTTCATTTAATCTACAGTTTAAGAGCGAGTTTGAACTGCCCTCTTGCCTGTCTCATTAGTAATACAGGTGGTCCTTCCCTCGGGCTACCATTTTGCCTCCACAGTAAAAACATTTCTCATGAGTATGTATACAGATCTTTAACCAAGTCATTCCATCCAGGTATATTACGAGAATTACCTTGACGAAATCTAAAGGCAGTCCTGCCTGAAGCAACCATAGCGGAGATTATGTTCGAATAGACCTCATTTACATCCCTCCTGTGGTGGTCGTTTCTACAATTTGTGTTAGCACAAAGTAAGGCGTCTACCAGTTGACCTATTGACCGCAACCTGGTTTCCGTGGTCGCTGGTTTTCTGTTCAATTCAACACATCAAGAATTAACCAAAGCCAATGACAACAAGGCTAAAGAACTTCCCAGTGGTAACTCAATTTATGCCTTTTTCAGTGAAGAGACAGCACAATCAA
Organism: Macrobrachium nipponense; assembly: GCF_015104395.2. Lineage (NCBI taxonomy): Eukaryota > Metazoa > Arthropoda > Malacostraca > Decapoda > Palaemonidae > Macrobrachium > Macrobrachium nipponense. Next base: position 77,487,689 of record NC_061087.1, read on the forward strand.
ATTGTCTGCCACTCAGAGTACCTTCTGAGATTTCTCCAATTAAGGAGGTAGTGCTTCTATATCAAGGAGTAACCAGAGCATTCTTAGCAGTGGATGTCCTTTGTGGATGTTTTCATTCCATAAAAGTAGTTTCACCTGGCAGGATCACTAATGATGTTTCAGAGGCCAAGAGACTCATGCTTCCAATATGAAAGGTAAGATACCCTCCAACAACAGTTGGTTAAACCCTAGCCTGCAATGTAGTGCATTAGAAAATACAGGCAGCCCCCATTAATGGGAGCACAGGTTAACGGCTATCCAGTTTTACAGCGCTTGTCTAGCGACGCTGTTAACTGGACTTTCTGCGCCGATCTTTGGTTAGTAGTGCCGATCACTAGTTAACAGCAGCACCGATCTCTTGTTAACGGCGCTGATATCTGGTTAACAGCACTGTTAAGCAGGTTTTTAGTGCTGTTATTGTTGATTTTCGGTTAGCGGCATCGGCCAGGAACAGAACCCTTGCCGTTAACCAGGGGCTGCCTTAGACAATTTTCTCTAGTGTTAAGAACCAGCAAGACTGCAACATACAAAAATGGTTCATACAGTATATGAAATCACAAACATGAAAAATATGTATTGCAGGATAATAAAAAAATCATATGGTCAATAAAATCATACAAACAAAGCATATATTTATTACAAGATTAAGATTACAACAATATAATATTTCACATTGAAAAAATTCAAGGCAAGATTCATAACATAGCTATATAATAACTACCATACAATGGAATGGCTTATTTATGAAATACTTCAGTATGTGGTTTAAACTGAAATTTAAACTTACAGCTTAGTTCCAAATAAAGGTTTCATTCACACTAATTTTAATGATTTACATTTTTGTAAATTAACATTACCTGATGAAATGAAAGCTTGAAAAGCAATTTAAATACCTACAAAATATTATGGCAAAAGTAAAAGCCCAAGATCTATCTATGATCTAAATAATGTACAATAACAAAATTCAAAAGTATGCGCGTAATAATACTTTGAAGCATAAAATATCTAGCAATAACTGGGACCAGCCTTGTTGCTGGAATAATTTCATACAAATAAAATGCAGTATTTACAACAAACTTCAATACTATAAAATGATATGATAAATGAATTCTTAGTTGCTGTCAAGTGAAACTGAATTACATTTCTAAGGGTCACCTTTGGAGGAAACTGAATAAATGCTAAGTCTACATACCTTATAAAACATGTAACATTTTTTATAGCATAAATATACATATGTAAAGTATAAACATACATTACATTCACAAGCCATAATCTTGCCTCGCATGACACAAGGTGGCGACTAAATGACGATGGCTACCGTTCAATTGGCTTTCTTATACTCTATCCTCTCTACCTTTACTTCATCCCCCACCAATTGATAAACGTACGTGACGACTGTTGAGCTCTGGATATCCATCAAAACAAAGGATGGTGTGATCTCTCTGTTGGGAAAAAAAAAATTACAGTATTTATAGAGCACGAACCAGTGCTATTGTAGTAGTTTTTTTTTTTTTTTTTTTTTATGGGGGGTGTACAAAAAAGTACATTCAGCTTTGCAGGTGAAAAAATTTCTGGAAAACAAAGTTGATGATGTAAGTACAAAACTTTGCTGATAATTTAGCATTTAAATTTCATAAATATCTAACTTTATTGTTGTAACTGTAGACATTATTTGTGGCCATCTTCCAAGAGCTCTATTTCAAATATGAACAAGAAATTTACCTTCATCATGGTTTGTGCAATTAAACCACAAAATGTTGCCCAAGGTCTGAGATGATGTTAAGCACATTATGGTAAGCAAAATACTGTTGTGCTGGCCTCATAATTTTTCAAACGTTTAGCAAACTAGAGCATACCCAAAAATTTTACTAATCATCTCTACAAATTACTTACCCATCTAGGGCACTGTAAGATCCAGTAGCTGAGCCAGGATTAATGAAGAAGCGCCCTTCTGCTTCAAATGCCTCAAATTTATGGGTGTGACCCGAAATAAGGATGTCTGCATCTAACTGTCGAGCGATGAGAGACAAGGATGCTGGGTCACCCCAAGGAACCACTTGATGACCATGACACAATCCAATCCTAAACTGCCCCACAGTTACTACTTTTTGTTCTGGATAACTGGTCTGTAAAGACAATTAATTGTGTTATCGCAAAGTTCCCAATATAAAAGAAAAAATAGAAATGGAAACATGTTATCCATAAAGAAAAATGTTTAAATGAGACATACTCTCAGTACAAAAGCAAGTTAAAGTAGGTGAATTTTTATTATGGGATCTGACAAAATGTGCACTGAGGATACCACAGACATAAAGAAACTTATACAGTATTCAAAAGGCAAAGGCCTGATATCTGCATATGAAATAAATGACATACTACATGTAGTACTTGAACGTATACAAAATAATTAATCTACGATTCTACTTACATTTCATATCCATAATTTTACTTTACAAAATTTACTTATATCAGGAGTATTTTAATTTGACATCACAAAATTTACTCATATCAGGAGTAAAACAAGATAATATAGCATTGTACTGCACCTCATCAAAATCACCACGGACGACGTGAACATCTGAGGCAAGGGTTTTGAGGTAGTCATAGCTCTCCTTGGTGCAAAGGTTCCCTGTGCAGAGAATGTGCTGAATTCGTCCAGGAACTAATAACTTCTTGAATTTAGGTGGCAATGAGCTGACCCTATGCGGGATATGCAAGTCTCCCAAGACCAAAACAAGCTGTAAAAAAGTATATCAGAAATAGCCCATACCACAATAGTTTAAGGAGTTGGCCAATTAAAAAAAAATAATAAGCATTGCATGAATGGACATAAATATACTGTATATGTATACTGTTTAAAAAATTACAAAACTTATAACACACAAGTAATTAAAGATGATTACTGATATTTTGACAAAAATCCTAACCAGTCACTGATTTTGTATTCATTATATTTAAGTACGTATTTCAATGTCTACTGTTTATATGTATAGTATTTATTCATATAAAAATTTGCATCCCTTAAGACAGAAGAAAACCTGCTACCTGTTACAACTGTTAGGTAACACATTTCTAAAATGCTCTTTAGTAATAGGTTTTTAAGAGGGTAGAGAAGCAGTTATGCTAGCAACCCGACAAGTTTTGTGGCCTAACATAAAGTCATAAGAGGTCAAAACTAGTTTTCCAAAAAAAATTTGCATAAAACCCAAAAAGATCACTTCTTACTTAATCAATGAAAATGAGTATCAAAACCCATAAACAAGGACATATACTGCAATTAACCCAAAACTATGGCAAAAACAACCAAGTATTTTGTAAAATAAAAAAAAAAATAAAAAAAAGCTATACTACTAACTTTTTTTTTACCATGCCTGTTTGCTAACAAACTGAAGTCTGTTTAACAGGTCATAATGACCTAGTCCTCCTGTAGTGTTCCTTCAGCCCCTAGCTGCAACCCCTTTAATTCCTTCTGCTGTACCTCTGCTCATGTTCTCTTTCTTCCATCTTAATTTTCACCCTCTCCCAACAATTGTTTCGTAGTGCAACTGAAACGTTTTCCTCGTGTTACATCTTTCAAAACTCCTTTATTTTCAATGTTCCATTCAGCGCTGGATGACATCCTAGCACCTGACCCTTGGCCTAAATTTAATATTCCAATCCATTCTATTCAATTTCATTGGGTAAAATTGAAGACTACTATTGTTCCCCTCTGGATCAGTACTTGCTAGTTTAGTGCAAAATGGGTGCCTTTAGTACCTGCCCCTTGGGATGAATGAAAAAACACTATGTTACCTTTTGTTGCTCAATCTAAACCAAAGTTTTTTAACCTGAGGGTCACAATCCCCAGAGGGGTTGCCAGCATTTTTTCAGGGGTTTGCATGATTGTTCTTAAGCAAGGTTATGGTTCAACTTTTTTCAACCGCTGGTGCATGAAGCAACACCTGATCATCAAGTCAAAAGTCTATCATTTAACTTACTTAACTGAAATAGTTATAATAACATCTTTTTAATGCAAGTAACAAATTGATTACAGTGCAGTGATATTTTTCTACTTGGACATTACATATGAATAATAGAAAAAAAGAAGTTACCATACGTCCAGGTTCAGCCGGGACTCACCCCAGATTTGAGGCCTTGTCCTGGGCATCCTGGCCAGTCAGAAATATGTCCCAGAATGTTCAGGCCAAGTAGTCAGTTACCCAACAATGTTCCAATGTTCAATGGGAACGTGTGTATAAGGCAAATTAACAGCAAAAAAATCGTGTTTGCAGATAGACTTTGGACTCATCAGAGCAAAAGGGCCTAACAGATTTGGAAGCAGAAATGAATAGCTAAAAAATCATTTTTTTCAGATAAACTTATGACCTATCAGAGGAAAAAATGTCTAACAGATCTGGAAGAGGAATAAATAGACGTGTAGATAGGTTTGGGACCCATCATGGTGAAAATAGACTCCTTTTGTACCGTCTTTGGTTGATGAAATATGGTAATCCTACATATTGTTGAATCAAAAATTCTTAAAGGCAGACATTGGTCATATTGAGTTGCTCATAAGGAGTCGAGGTATGAAAAAGGTTGAAAACCAGTGATCTAAACTATTCCAAGTGTGTACTGGTAAAAATAATTTACCTCAATGCATTTCAGATTGGTGATAAACCACATTCTAACTTATGTAATGGAGGTAAAAATGCATATATACGACCTAAACTGACTGGTTAGGTTAGGTTCTGCTGGTCTACTAATTATCCTTCTAACATTAGTGTTCTTAACCATTGCTGCCTATTCCTTTTCTTCTTCCTGTTCCTCCCAAAGGAGAGAATCCCCATGGGAGGGTAGTGCACCAACAGGGTGAACTGTAGGCATTAGGTACTAAAGGTTCTTTGCTGTGTGTCTTTGGCCCCTAACTGCAACCCCATTCATTCCTTTTAGTGCATCTCCGTTCATATAATCTTTCTTGCATCTTGCTATCCACCTTCTCTAGACAATTGTTTCATAGTAGTACAACTGCAAGGTTTTCCTCATGTTAGAGCTACACCTTTCAAACTTACCCACTAGGTACTCTCAATATCCTTCCCAGCGATAAGTGACCTCATAGGTCCCTGTGCTTGGCCTTTGGCCTAAGTTATATATTCCATTCCATTCCAAAGGAGCAAATAGTATATCAAGTAAGCGGTCAGGGATACTGTAGGCCTTATAAGCTTTACTACCGGAATATGACCTAGCTAAGCACACTTACTAGGTAACTACCTTAACCTAACCTAAACTCAGACCCTGTTCCCAAAAGCATTTGTGACCCTTTACTCTGCATTTTACTACCACTCCCATACACTGTAGCTAGCTTAAAATTCTAGGTATATAAGACTAGCTACATAAGGGCTATTCCATAGGCCTAGGCTATCTAGCCAAAATAACTTATCCATAGGCCTCCGCTTCCATCATTGTGAACACTCTCTACTTACTACATAGTTTCCCCAAACATTCTGGTCACTAATGAGCAACCTGAATATACATTTAGCTACTTAACCCGAGATCATCCTTTGGGCTAAACGGTTTTATATGCTACTGTTTAGTTAAAGCCTGGGCCACTTCCGTCAGCCTAGCTAGGTATTTAGACCATAGCAGGGGTGGCCTATGCTAAGTTATACGATAAATATTTAAGGCTAAAGGCTTTATGTAAGGTACATACACTATTAATTGCGTTAAGGCTTCCTAAAAACTTACCATTATGGAGGTACGGTGTCAAGAGTATAATGGAAGGGGAGTATCGTCCCAATCAAGTGACTGACAATAACAATAACCGGGGTTATGGGGGGTGGGTCTTTCCCCTTTTGGGGGGGTCTCGTATGTTAGTGGAAGCAGGGGGTGGATTTCGTCGCGCTCTGCGAAATAAATAGGTATCGCTGCTTTTCAATTCACAGAAGTGTTTATTCTCGTTTCCAATTATCTCCATTTCTAATATGGTAATACGCAGATAAAAATGTGATTGAAAACGGATGACTGCCGTCAGTGAAGATGGCTGATATATGCCACAAAGGTTGGTTGAAAGAAATGCAACACAAGTTCTAAGTTTTGAATGCCAGTGATAAGTGAATATAAATGAGAAAACTAGAATACTGGAAAGTTAGATAACAAGGGTGTTCACTTAAAAAATAAAGTGGAACATGCATGGAATGTAGGTACAAAGCCAAGTGAATCAATAGTATGGATAAACATTTCCCATTGGCGTCTTACCCTGACAGTGATGTACATAAACCTTAGTATACAATGGCGAATATGCCGATTCTAGTGAAATTTTCTCATCATCAGAGGTGGATTTTACCAAATAAAATTTATAATAGAGGTAATGAGTATATTTATGATATTAAATTCAGCATGAACACGCACAGAGGTAGGTAGCAACACTTCGGAAACGTTTTTCTACTGGATCCTTACGTATTTTTCACAGATGGAATTAAGATGTCGAAGATGAAAGCTCAGATTTTAATGTAATGAATATAGATAATGTTCAGATGGTGAATTTGCGAACATGCTCTGATCTGGTGTTCCAAAACATATTATTACAGCAAATCATGATCAACGATTCAAGGAGCGAGTTTTAGTTTTTATGATACTTTTTAGAAATTATAACTAATTTCAAGAAAAAAATGTGCTGTAGACTTTCATTCGACGTGAATTAGCTGTACATTTCTGAGAAAATTTAATTCCCAGTCAAAATTAACCAATGCATAAAATTTTTTGTTGTTACCCAGACAAAAGGTAACAGAGCTAGTATCATTTTCTTTCAATTAACAAGAATAGTAAAAGTTTTACCGGGGTAACTTGAGTAAAATATTTCTGTTGCTCAAGCTATAAAAGATTTATACATATTCTGGAGCGTGCATTTTCCAAAATTTCCAAAAATAAGGAAATTTCATCAGTTTTAGTCTGCTTTTTTAAAAATCAAAATTTAAATACTTGAATACTGCGTAATAAGTGTACAGATCAACGTGTTCCTAAGATTGGAAGGTTCTCTGATGTGGTGGCAATTACCTATGTGTCGTCATTTCCCTTGTCAAATCTGTTTTCTGTAAGAAGTAAATATGTTATTGTATGAAAAAAGTTTTGCGTTTTAGAAACATTATTCATTTGTGACATTATAGATCTCCAGGAAATCAAAACACGGATTGTTGAAAATAAAATTTTAAGTCTCAAATCACCTTGACAGATGGTGCCACTTGTTTCACAAAGATAACTGACCTGGAGGAGTGTTTGACTTCCTCTTTTCGTCTTCCTTGTTTATTAAGAATAAACAAGGTGCGAACTTTGAGATCACTTCAATTCCCTCCCATTTGACCGTAGACCATTAAAGTGCTTGCTTTTCAAGGGAGAAACTTTTGTAAGTAAATTTTCGTGTTGTAACTTGTTAATTGTATGGCCTTTGAAATATGCAAAGCTGGGGGAATTTAGTGCAGCTATAATCTGTAATATCTACTTCCTGGTATACAGGAATTTGATTGTCGGTTACTTTAAGTCCAAGAAATTTCAAGAAAACTTTAATTCGATTTCTTCACGTTTTTGTTGGTTTGTTTATAAATCTGATTTTTTTGAGTGTTCGTGGTTCCCGTGTCTTTAAAAGAATAATTGTCTGTTGGAGTTATCTATTTCTGCTTGGCGTGTGGGCTTTGTTTGTAGGGATTGAATCTGACAAATACCTCGGGCGATATTGTCGCTCTGAATATGAACAGGCTGTTAGTGACCCATCCAAAGTTTTTGATACTTCATACATAAGATTTTAAATTTACGAAGTCTGATGCCCTCAATGTGGTTTACAAATAAGATCCAGAGTACTCATTACAAAGTTGAGTGTAGACAGTCGACCAATAACAGTTTGACCCAAGCTGGAACATTTTGGTTCCCGAATAAGAAAGTAATTTTTTCATTAGCATGTTGGATCATTCGGGCAGAACTGGCCCATAGCTATTTAACGCAATGTAGCATTTAATTTCCATGTTTTCTGGGTAGCCTAATTGATCCCGTTACCAAGAAAAATTATAACAGATTTTATAACAGGTTTAATTTCCTGTTGTGTACAGGATGCTCTTGAATACCAGCCATATACCTTACATTGACCATTTTCAATTTTTGTCTTAAGTCTGTTCCCACTGTTTCCTCGGGTTGTCTCAAGCTTATAGATATATTTGCGTGGCAGATGTGAAATATACTTTATTTTTACTATGGACTGTGCGATAAAGTCGTACCTTGAAATACTTTAAAAGCCACCAACTCGGTAAAAGGAATAAATGAATGAAAACTGAAACAAAAAATGGTTGACAAACTTCAATATAATTTTATATTTGCAACGGATGGCTGTCAAAAACACTTGGTTTTAAGTTCTATAAAGATTAATCACTAAACTGCAAAGTTAACTATTTTCAAAATCCTTTGCCTATTGAGGTCAATTTTCGACTTGAAAATAGTCCCGATTCTTGGAACTACGGATTAAATATGTCAAGGTGTAATAGTTAGACTTCATGGTTAAGGACGATAATTAATACTAAAATATTAGTTTATCTTGCACTAATAAAAGCTACGAACACTTCTGTAAACTGTCAAATTCGAGAGGTAGGTTTCCACAACGGTATTTTCAGTTTCGTGAAACCACATGGGCTGTTAATACTGGTAAGAACCTAAATTGGTGTAAGGAAGGTTAACTTTGTTTTATGAGTTACCGACCTGTATACCGGTTGGATTATTTAGCCACGTAGAATTAAGGATTACCAGTTCTTGATTTGTCCTGAAATATTGCTTTAAATTCTGCCTTATAAATATTACTTGCTATTCATTCCTTAATTACATCATAATTGGAGATTCATTTAGATTCTTGTTTTATGCAACCCCATCCCTAAAATATCGTAATTTTTTTTTTTTCAATTTGTAAGTGATTAAAAAATTTGGCATTGGCATTTTTCTACCCTTAAGTGTTAATTCCAAAGTTTGTTATAAGTTATTTTGATGTTTGAAGATGTGCCTTTGGGAAGGAGCTGATTTACCACGTAATGAGTTTCATTCACTTCCATCAATTTCCTTAGCCTTGTTCTCCGGCCTCCAGATTTATACTGCTATTTTTTCCCATATTCCCGCCTGGTCTAATTGCGAGAAATTTTAAGCTGAATTAGCCAATCGGATTAGCTTCGGCGGATTGTAATGTTTATTAGATCTTAGGTTGTGGGGTGATCACTAAATTCCTTGTACTAGTTATTTATGGCAATAATGGAAGAATGGAATTATTTGAACCGATGTTTGGGGTTGTGCGCCCGGGTGTCAACTGTGTATCTTCGTGTCGAAAATTATTGGTTGAAATTTCTCCCCACGATATAGTCGGAGAATTTGTCCAGGGCTCTTGCATTATTTCTTGTAGTACCCAGTGTCACTTGCGAATTTTTTATTCAAAGGAAACTCGGTGGCAGACTATAGCTTGGTGGATATGTGTAAGGTTTGCAATCTTTATTTGTTCAGTTTCAAACTTTGATATAAGTATGGTGAAAAATTAGTTATGGGTTAATAAACGCAAGAGCCCTGGAGAAAGTTTAAAGCTTTTTTACTAGTTTTTCGAGAAATAAAAACCTTGAGGGTTCAGATAGTTTCAATAAATGTTTAGATTAAAGTTTGGAAATAGTTGCTGCAAGGCTAGAAAGTTAGATAAGGATAACCAGTGTTAGGGGCTTAAAGTTTTACATTTTTTAGGGGTTCACTAGAATTTAAATACTCCAACTAATTTTAAACTCTTAGTCCGATTTTAAGATCGTAAGTAAATCAAGAATTGCGTAAGATACCGTGGGTCAGAGCCGTACTCTGCCGTGGGTATGTGAATATTTTCGGCATGCAGATACTTTCAATTATTTATCTGTAGAATCAATGGGATATTTGAAATTATATAATCAGTAAGGCCGCGTCTCTTATCACGTAATAATAAAACTGAAAACTGAGGAAAATTCTACGGCGAGTTTCGTATATCTTGAAAGCATGGCCATATAAATATGAACTGGCGACAAAGGTCCCAGTCCTCCTTTAACCGTAGTGCACCACGAGGCAGGATTTTGCTTGTCAGCTTCAAGCATATTGGTTAAATTTAATTTTTAGGAAGATGGGTTAATTTACAACGTCATCTTCGTTATAAAGAGCAATAGCCATCACGAGATTTTAGTTCTGTAGAGTTTGGGGCTACTTTTCACTTTTAAGTAAATAGCCAGAATACTTGTGGTTGAAGTAGTTCAATGCATTCATAGTGCAAAGTAGTAATGCATTAGTTTCTTATGAATTATTAGTCATCCTTACTGAATTGTTCATTTTTCTTTCCAATAGATCTGATAGGGCAGAGTAAGCTCAATTCTTATTCAGTGTTGCCCATGTCAAGTAAGGTAAGAACGTAGGTTACGAAAACTTTGCTCATTTAATTGTAAAGTTAAAGCAGGAAAGTTTAGTTACCAAAGATTGATCGGGAAAATAACTTCGCTCTTCTGGTAACTTGCTATCTCGTAGAAATTTTTTGTAGTTCATTTAGTATGTGTACTTGTGGATCATGCATTATGAACGAGTTTTTGTGGAAAGTTTTACTTGGTTGTGTACGAACTGTAGCTTAACCAAAAATGGGAAACAGTAGTGTTAAAGTTGCACAAATTAAACGGGGGGAAATTCTAATTAAGGTAGAGATTCCTAAAAATACTTTCCTTTGAAAGTTAATCGAAATGCAATTAATAAAAACGAAGTGTACTAGCTATGAAACCTCTGCATAACAGATCAAATATCAAATGTAGCAAAAATGGCAATCGCCTAAGGTACAAAATGGAGATTGTAATTGTGACTATTCCGTGAAACTCAGTCGACCATTTTTGTTGTTAATTGGGTTGAAGGCCATGGTTGAAGCGGCCAGATTAGTCAATACCAACCAGAAAGTCATGCCAATCCTCATTGAGTTTTATTGGGTGCCCATGCGACGAAAAAATTGTCATAAAGAAATACACCACTGAAATATTATATGGTTAAATTTGTGTACGAAATGTTCGTGAGAATCTGCAAAAAAGAGCTCTAGCAAACGCTGTATGTGGCAGAGACCAACTTCGCCCGGCACCAGTGTAGTTTAGTTTGAACAGAATTACATAAGTTTTCTTCGCCTTTATGAAGTTATAGGAAAGTATTTTATTTTTCTACTAGTGCTAATTCTGAAATTCAAGGATCTGATTCAACCCATATCATAATGTCATAATGGGTATGTCTTGATTAAAAGATAAGTTTGGCAGGTAAATCTGTGAGAAATCAAGTAGGTGAAGTGGAAGCTTGCAACTCAATACCAACCCTCCAGTTGTATGGAATACCTGGTTAGACAGCCGTGGTAGAAGGGGATAGGGGAGGTATGTGGAGTTAATTAAAAAGTAATGGGATTTAATTTTTTCCTAAGCTCCAAAAAACGCTTGTGAAATTTACTCATGCGTTAGATAAGATTTTGGGAATTATTGGGTTTATAGATGGTTTCTCGTAACTAATAGCCGGAAATTTGTTCAAGCCACAAAGAGTTTTGGAATATACCTAGCAATCTTACCTAGATTTGAAATTATACGTAGTCAGTATAGAAATTTTAGCTGGAATTTATTCCCCAAATATTAGTTTATACTTGTTCTTAGAAACTAGTTTTTTTTGTAAGTAAAATAAACCATTGAAAGTGCTATTGAGAAGAAAACTTGTTACCCATAGGAACCTACGTAGATAAGGTCAAATCTAATGAGATTGATCTAGCAATAGTATGCTATAAAAAATATTTTTAATTTTTAATTTTTGGAAAGAATTCTACTCAAGTGGAGACTGCTAATAGTTTTTAAATTTTTGGAAGGAATGTTACTTAACTGGTAACTGCAACTATAGTTAATGATCACTTCGTACTTTGTGGTGCATCAAAAAATAAAAATAAAGGAATAAATAAAAAATCCTTGAATAAGCTGTTCCCCGATTTCACGACTTTAGACATTAGTTTGTCAAATTATTATACTTTCACCAGTATATTACTTTAAGGTTTTAAATATGACTCAAACATTTTTGGTTAATTTTCACTTTTTAATACCAGCCACGCTTCCATGATAGCAGTGTAATTAAGCTGGTATCACACTAGTCATTTCTTGCTCGTGGTTTTGGCCAGCATCCAGCCGATGCTCGCGAGCAAAAGTGTTGTATCGTCACACTAGGAACTCGTGGTTTCGAGGAGCCGTAGGAAAAAGTAAACAAAACTGATCAGCTGATATCATCATGGCGCCCAGAAATTGTCGGACTGTTGCAAGATGCGCTGCAGTGGTTTATTTCTCGGAAACTTACGTGAATGCAAGAGTAACAAAAAACGTTTGTGGGTTCAAGAGTGGCTCAGGAGAGTACGTCTTATCAGCAGCAGCCATCTTGTTTGTTTACACTATGCTGTGGCTCGCGGCTCGTGCTGGCTGCTTCCCGTCCTGCTGGGAAGCTAGAATCTCGAGCTAAAAGCTCCCGGTTTTTCATTCTCGGCAGCAACGGCTCGCTGCTCGAGAAAAAAATGCCTAGTGTGAGGCCGCTTTAAGGCCCCGTCCACACGGCCGAGCTTTGCTCGACGAACTTTGTTCGACGTGACGTCAAAAGCGGAGAAACTGCGGCAAATTTCGGACATTTCTCGCTGTTTCTACGCTTCTGACGTCACATCGGACAAAGTTCGTCGACCAAAGCTTGACCGTGTGGACAGACAAAAGACGGCAAATATTTAGTTAACCATACATTTGCGATAGCTTTTTGCATGCTGTCCGTATGAAGCATATCAATTAGACTTTAAAAAAGCAGAGCAAAAACTCCGATATCAAGAGCTGGTATTAAAGGTTTTATGATAGTTAATTTGGAACTCGCAACAAGACCTGCTGCTGGGCTTAAAGTATGTCTGGAAGTTTTTAAATACTATAGTGGAATGTTTGTGCTTTGTCCAGCTTTTGAATTAAAGAATAGCTAAACTGATCAGGTCAAGATGAGCGAACCCACTATTTTTCAAGACAATATTATACCACTTTTATTTATACACATACATACATGCATATTGTATATATATAATTATGTATGTATAATATTATATATGTTTGTATAATATATAAATCAGTGGTATAATAGTCTTGAACAGTGGGTTCGCTAATCTTGACATGATCCCACCATTCTGATAATGATATTCAATTTCACTTGGCACAATAAACTGGAAGTTTTTAAATTTGTTTTTGCTGCTTTTAAGCTGAAAAGTAAGATTTGTTTCTTTATTGGTAATTAGACTGGTTCTTTAACTGGATAATTTTCAGGTCCGTAAAACACAGGGAATGTACTTTGCACACTATGAACAGTGGTCTTGAATAAAATTGTAGGTTTTCCAAAAAGGCTGGATGCTGGAAAATGTCTTTAAAGTTAACCACAGATAGATTAGTACAGCAAGTAACTGAAATGAAAGACTGATTAACAAACTTAACCTAGCAGTGCTTAGATTGCCTTACTAATATAAGTTTTCTCGAAGTTAACAGTAATTTATCCCCTCATTGTGCATGGCTATATGGCTGCAAGAAGTGCTTGGGATTGTTACTGAAGTATTTAGCGTAGGATCTATAGATATACGTATTGTGCACGTTTTGGTGAAGGTTTTGAGTTATGGATATATTGGACATTAATATATATGTATGCCTGGGGCTATTTTAAAGGTTGACTTTGGATGGCTGGAACTACGCAACTGGTTAGTGAATCTTGTTTTAAACTAGGACAGATGTTATTCTAATATGAGGTGGCTTGGTTGGCTACTAATAAACTTTAGCAGCTGACATTAGAGGTTAGGTTAGGTTAGTACTGTCTTAAAAGAAATTAAGAAAATTCAAGCTGTGGGGTTGTGTAATCTAATACACAATTGATTGCGGTCATGGTCTTAGTTTTGTCAAATCTATAGTAGTAAGATTGAAAAGCCTTTGGAAGCTTGGTATTCTGAAATTCCACCAGAGGAAGCATAATTGGTAGTCAGAGCTGGGCACTAAGTACTTTTAATGTACTTAAGTACTAAGTACTAACTACTCAAGCAAAAAGTACTTAAGTACTAAGTACATTTTCTAAAAGTACTTAAGTACTAAGTACATTTTCTAAAAGTACTTAAGTACTAATACATTTAAAGGTACTAAAAGTACTTTAAGTACATTTTCTAAAGAAGTACTTAAGTATTTTCTAAAAGTACTTAAGTACTAAGTAAATAAAGTTCTTAAGTACATTTGTATCTATTGTATCACTAAATAATAATTGTTCAACCAAGTGGTATTTACTGAAGTTACCTTTCCAGTTTCCTGCAATTATGAATTTAATACAGTTGTAAAAATAGTAAAGTGGTAAAAATAGTAAATAAATAAAATGAACTGACAGGTTACATTCATTTAATGCTGAAGATTATAGATGGCACATTTCGAACAATAAAACTAAACCAAAATAAACTTAAAAGTTACTTTTTCATAAATGGCACCTTTTCTCACAAAAGACTTGAAGACTTATAGCTACTAATTGAATACAGATTTGTTCAATATTACTAGTATCACAAAAATATGAGTACTAAATTCTTTCACAACACAAAATACTATTTATTGTATCACTAATTAATAATTGTTCAACCAAGTGGTACTTATTGAATAGTTACCTTTCCAAATTATGAATTTAATACAGTTTGCAATGGAAATTTATGTTAGTGGAAGATAACTCAGGTGCAAAATTTATTATTGGCTCTTATTAACATAAGTCGCTCAAATGTTTTGTCAGCCAATGAGGACCTCTTGGGTGTGAGGGTCATTCCAGCCACAGAAAAAAAGCCTCTCAACTGGAGCAGACGATGGTATAGTTGTATTGTATCTTAAAAATAAAGATTTCACTAAGGGATATTTGTTGAGGCTTTGAAGATTCTTATTTTTATCCTTAAGAAATTCGAGGATCTGCATATCAACTGACATGTGACCAGAAGGTTGACTAGCAGTTCCCTTTTCCTTAAAACCAAAATAATTCTCTTCTGATCCATGTAAAAAAAAATCATAGAACTAAATAAATAACAATTTTATAAAATATTTTATGCAAAGTACTTAAGTACTTTGTACTTAAGTACAATAAAAAGGTACTTAAGTACTGTACTTAAGTACTCATTTCTAAAAGTACTTGAAGTACATTTTTAAAGTACACAAATGTACTTAAGTACTTTTGTACTTAAGTACTGCCCAGCTCTGTTGGTAGTAAACTAAGGTTTAAGATTTTAGCATAACATATGGGTAGACTAGGTGATTGTGATGAAATTGTCATTTTATCGGTGAAAGCTCATTAAATATCATATTCTTACAGGAAAATGCATCCACCACAGGAATCTCAAATGGGACTAGAACAGCTCACAAGATATTGTCACAGCTTTCAACGATGATAATCCTGCATCGTCCACAGCCAGGAGACGATTGGTACCATAAGGCACGTAGTGTGTGTTGAAAAATTTGTCTACTGGTATCTAGATCGTCTTGGAGGAAATATGAAATACCTAGAATTTTAGGCAAGACGTAAAGTTCAAGACAGAATCGGTCTTTAGTCCTAAATGCCGCTTTTCGTTAATCACTTAGAATTGCCTATTTATGGCATGCCGTAAGGCCTGTCCACACGATCGGGCCCGATCGGCGGACTTCCCCTCAAACGGGCACACTTGACAGGCAAACCGTCAAATTGCCCGATGGGTCTTGTAGCAAAATCACCATGGTGGTGCCCGATGGCTTGAGCTTCGACCCTGGCAGACGTACTTTAACCATATACATTTCTTTTACTGAGCCATTCTTTGCACCATATTTTCTTCTTTTTCTTCTTTTTCATCACACACAAAGCAATTATCATGCTACACAATATCTTTTTTTGCGGTAGGCACCATGTTTATCGTACCGCACTGAACACACTACTGGCATCGTCGGGCACGCCCACCTCTCCATCGCCTCACCTGTGTGGACAACATTCACGTGTAAGCCCGCCAGAATTTGCCCGTCAACCCCGGAGCACGCCGATCATGCCCGCTCGTGTGGACAGGCCTTGAGACTATGATTCCGTCTGAAGTTACTTATTTTAGCAACTGGGGAAATTCATTTGGATATGAAGATGAACTGGGTTTTTAAAAGCTTTTAACTGTGTAGGTTTAGATATGTTACTACGCCTGAAACTATTAGTAACTCTCTCCCATTCTTTGAATTGTAATGTAGGTCAGCACATTATTGCAAGAATAGCTTAATTATTCATGAGTTGATTATACAGAATTTCATTATTGAAATGGAAAAATCGTACGGTGAATTGTCATAAGTTGGATAATTTTAATGAAATTAAATTTATGCATGTTACTCCAGATATTTCCAGTTAGTATTGATTAAACCTTTTGAACTGAGCATTTAGCAGAGATAACTGTAAGAGCCAAGTTAAAAAATTGACAAATTTTAAACATACAATTTACATATGCTAGATTTTAGCACATCAGTTTGCAAAAGTGATTGTCTAGTCCTAGTATAAAAAAAAAAAAATATCAAGGTAAAGAATTAGCTGATTTTTAGTGTTTGTCCCATAATTACTACCTGCTGGGCATAGCTGATTGATTACCCTGTGGGATGAGGTAAATGGTGGCTATCCTAACACACAACTTTATGGTCTTACCATTTGGCTATAGCTAAGTAAATGGTTTAATTTAAAGCTGTATAACGATTTTGTATGTGCTTGAAACAAACAAATTGGAGAGACTATTTTAGGAGCAAATTTAGCTAAATTATTTTAAGAGAAACTCTGGTCCTTTACATAAGTAATAAAGGGCTGGTGAGGAATTTAACATTAATTTTTCAAGGTTATTAGTAGAGGGGTTAACTAATTATTTGATTGGAATAACTATTAAAATTGCAATGTGGAATTTTTTGGGGGGTTTGCAGAACACTATTTTGCATTCATCGAGATTTTGAATTATTTGTAGAGTTGTATTTTTTTTACTTGTACCTAGAGTTCTGGTTTAAAGGAATTTTCAACCATTGATAACATGTTAGGGTTAAAAGATTAAAATTAAGCGGGCTTTAAAAAAAAAAATTTTTGAAGGTTTTTGTTTTTTTGTTGCATAATGCATTTGAAATGACGTCTTCTATCGGAATTATTTTCAGGACTGCAGAGTTACTTAGGTAGAATCAGAAGTTCACTATAGTAGTCTACTAAAATCTAAAAAAAATTAAAAAAATCCCCTGGAGGAAAATGTAGGTTGCAATTTTGCATACTATTTATTCTCGTTGCAGTTATATTATAGGTCTCTAACATGAATTAGGGTTAGAAGTACTTATTTCAAGCATAGAAAAGGCATGTAATTGTTTAAGTTGTTGTTCATGAGTGTCATTAAATTGTCTAAATCTGAGTTTTTTTTTCTCATTTTGCCGAGGTTTAGGAGTGGAATTTATTGGACTCTTGTAATGCGTAAATGCTAAAAATATTGTGAGTGGGTAGTATTTTGATTGTATTTTACCTGTTAATTTGTTAAAATTTAATTAGATTAATGAACGGCAGAAATGTAAGGTTACTAGCATTTTAATTTTACTTTGATCATTTACGGGCTTTAGGCGTATAGCCCAATTTATTAATCATTTAACCTACCTATTATCAAAATGTTAGTTCTGTTTTAGCGTCCAGTCAACACTACCGATTGTAGTAAGGGTAGTTAGGATTTCATGGAGAAGTAAAGTTGTTTTTATAATGTGAAGAATGGGAACTTTATTTTTAGTTCTAAGAGGTGTAAAATGGTCAAAACCAAGAATTTAAAATTTTTTAAAATGGTCAAAGCCAAGAATTATTTAAAATTGTGATTTTTAAATTCTTTAGGTACACTATAGAGTTGTGGAAAAGATATTCTATCGGTTCTTTTTGATTGTATAACGTTAGATGTAAACGAGGAGGAGGAAGACAGAAAAACAATTACTACCTATTAGGTGACTCCTAGTTAGTTTTTAACCATTTTAATTAAAACTTAGTTTTCCAGGTAGGTTAACAGATGCAACAGGATTAGAAGGACTTCTTTTCTTTAAAGGACTGCAGAGGGTAGTTTTTGATCTGAAAGTTCATTCTTTAAGGAAGTGACTGAAGTTAAGGCGATTTTGAAGGTCTGGTACTGTTGGCCCTCTCCTGGTGGACATGGGAGAAGACTTCAACCAGCTGCTGGCTGCCATGGTGGAGAGGAGAGAAGAGAATATCAACTGCCAGCGTATCCTCCGTGGCGGAGGGGAGAGAAGAGAGTACCCGCATACCCTCCGTGGCGGAGGAGAGAGAAGAGACTACCTGCATACCCTCCGTAGCGGAGGAGGGAAGAGACTACCAGCATACCCTCCGTAGCGGAGGAGAGAAGAAACTACCAGCATACCCTCCGTAGTGGAGGAGAGAGAAGAGACTATCAGCATACCCTCCGTGGCGAGGAGAGAGAAGATTGACAAAGTTCTGGGCTCCCTTTCTGGAACAGAGAAGAACTGAATCATCTAGTTGGATCGGGGAGTAAATGCCATAATGCTACCGGTGGTGTGACCATCTTCCCAGAAAGGGTTAAGTAAACTAAACTTACTGCCGGCAAAGACTTAATTAGCGTGTGTATAAAGAAAGGAAGAAAATGTTATTTATATTTTCAACATATAGACCGATGTCCTGGTTACAACCGAACTAATTAATGTTTCGGTAAATTTTAGTTGCATTCCACTTACTCTTCTGTTTATTTTGCTTTCTTGTTACTTCAATTAACTGCATGCTGTTTCCATCTCGTAATCGTCACCTGCTGCTTATTCACTGCAGCTAAATGAAATTAAATTTATATTACGTTGTTTTCACTAAACTGTCCGCTTTTCTTTGATTTAGCCTACTACTGTTGGTTTCTCTCTCCGATTCAGCCTACTACTGTTGGTTTCTCTCTCCGATTCAGCCTACTACTGTTGGTTTCTCTCTCTCTCCGATTCAGCCTACTACTGTTGGTTTCTCTCTCTCTCTCCGGATTCCAGCCTACTACTTGTGGGTCTCTCTCTCTCTCTTTCCGATGCAGCCTACTACGTGGTTTCTCTCCTCTCTCTCCGATTCAGCCTACTACTGTTGGTTTCTCTCTCTCTCTCTCCGATTCAGCCTACTACTGTTGGTTTCTCTCTCTCTCTCCGATTCAGCCTACTACTGTTGGTTTCTCTCTCTCCTCTCCGATTCAGCCTACTACTGTTGGTTTCTCTCTCTCTCTCGATTCAGCCTACTACTGTTGGTTTCTCTCTCTCCGATTCAGCCTACTACTGTTGGTTTCTCTCTCTCCGATTCAGCCTACTACTGTTGGTTACTTTTGCTTAACTTAAATTCCATTAGCGTCAGCTGAACTCCTCATGCTTCCACTCAACTATCCTCGTCTGTTTGTTTCAACCCATGTTGGTTGCCTCAGCTGAACTTCAGGTTTCATTCACGTCAGCTGAATATCCCATACTGGCATTCTCGTAGTTACCTGCTGTTTCCACTAGACTAACTTTTTCCTCTTGCTGTTACTTCAGAAGAACTTAATGGTTCCATTCTCTATTTTCTGTTATCCTAATATTTTCGCTTATGTAGACTTTCTACTTTTCTTTTTTTTCCACTTCTCTTAATCATCTGTTGTGGCTTCGACTATATTTTCAACTACAATACTGGTAGTGAATTAACGAGCTTTCTTCCTCCCGAATTTCTTCCTCCCGAATTAACGAGCTATCTTCCTCCTGAATTAACGATTTTCTTCCTCCTAAGTGCTATTTTACAGCTGAATATGTTCTCCCAGTTTTATTTGACACTCCACAGTCTTCAGTCCCCACTTAATTCTATTTTTCGCCGTGGATTTCACAGACAACTGCCACAAACCCATATCATACCTGGAAATAAATTAATTTTTGTACCTCCCAATAGCTGCCAGCAATAAATTTTTCTAACATTAGAATAAATTTCCTTCTAACAAACCCCGTTATCACCAAATTTCAGAATTTACTCATTACCTTTCCTTTAGTTAAAGGGCAAATAAATCGTTCCTCAATCTAAAATACTAGTAGAGTTTCTTTGTCCAGTAAATTAATAGATACTAGGTAAAACTGTTCTATTTCCATAAATAAATGACAATGTCAGAACATCAATTCGTTAAAACAAAACTTGTTTTAACGAATAATTCGTTAAAACAAGTCAATGTCTGGAAAAAATCACAATGTAAATAAAATCTTAGTACATAATTCCATGTCATGCTCTAATAATATTCTGAAAACTATATTATATCAAAGTGCGAACATCATGCTAACTCACTCGCCTGCTGACCAACAACTTAATTTTACAAACATCTTATATGACCCTGTTTTAAATGAAAATTACTAGATGCACTATGCAAACACCTGGTTTGACCCATAGTGATTTCACTAGAGATTAAAGCACCAAGTGTATTTAAGTAGATGCGCATTAATTTAAACTTAACTGTCAATAAAGTACCATCATTATCCTGCATTATACCCTTCAATAACCAAACTAAAATATGGTTCATTTAAATTCTGAGGGCAAGTAAGCCTGCATTACACCCTTCAATAACCAAGCTGAAGTATGGTTCGTTTAAATTCTTTAGCAATGTCAATGTCATTATCCTGCATTATACCTTTCAATGACCAAGCTAAATAATTTTCGTTTAAATTCTGAAGGAAATTCATTAATCATTCTTAGTCTTCACCTCAAGTAAAACTTATCCTTTAGAAATAGATAATCCTGAAAACCATAAATGTTAAAAATTTCTAGTAAGAGAGCATCTTAGTTCAAACTAAACATTTAAAGTCTACTTGAACCTCAAGAATTTAAGGCCTTAATCCAGGCCTTAAATTTTTGAGGTGCACAACTCTCATGCATCCACACCTTAAATTTCTTGAGTTGCACAGCAAATAGTTATGGATTCATTCCTTAAATCCTTTAAGTGCACTGCAACTCATTGTGATTAATCAGATTAAACTTGACGCATTACGAGACCTGTAATAATCGAACTGACAAATTGAACTGCTAAAATTGATTACTTAAATCTGGAAAATGTCAGCGCTGTCATATTCTGATCCTTTCAAAATTTAATTATTACCTCTTAAATCAAGATAACTGAAATTTCACTTGGTGTAGGCCTAGTTACTATAAAAAATACCCAAGTTTCATTAGTTACAGTTTCAAGGATAAGTTATAACAGTTATACTCTAATTTTAAAATTCAATGACTACCCCTTAAATCAAGATATCTAAAACGTAACCTGGAGTAGGCCTAATTACTATCCAAAATACCCAAGTTACATGAAAGTTATAATTTCAATTATAAGTTAAAAGAAAGCTTAAATCTCCATAAAAAATTTGGGCTCTTGACCTCTGACCAATGAACATAGTAAACAGCATTCTAGCTAAATGACTAACCAAGGAAAACCAACCCAAGAATAAATCCTTTCGTCAGCCCGTAAATTCTACAATTTCTCCTCTCGGTAACATGAAAGTTCTAATCTTAAGGGACTAATGAAAAATAACAAAACTAATAGAATTACATATGGTATTAAAGCTATAGGCAATAAATAATCCTACATTGCCAACAATGACTGCTTCATTAAAGTGTACAAAGCAAATTATCTTTCAACAAGACACTTTCTGTAATGCAAATCCTGCCATATCGGATTACATTTCCTCTTGTCCTTTGGATGTCATACTCCAAACTCATTGGCTGCCAAACATAGTCTTCACTGCCAAACTTCTTCATTGTTCGGAAAACAAGAGTTCGAATGATGTTTACATCAAGGTTCCTGCACTGCAACATTCACAATTAAGCACTGGACATTAAGCACACCTGAAAAGAACAAACTTTGGTATCCGTGTACTAGAGAGTCATTCAAACTAATCGGATCTATGTTGAAAAATTCCAAAACCTATATTGATCAACATTGCCAGTATTCCAATAAACTTAATCGGCATAATTATTTAAATGTTACTGTACGGTAAGATTACACTTCACTATCTAAAGCTCCTAACTTAAATATTGAAGTGCAGTTGAATATATGATGCAATATTTAATTGTAACCAACCTTAAGCAACTATCAAAACTGCATTGAATTTTTCGGCGTCAGTGTGTATCCCGATTTTTCCTTTAACCATTCTTTAACCCGAGAACCAACCTATGCGCGCACATTCCATAGCAGAAAACTTTATAAGGAAGGGCTCTTAAGTAGAATATACAATGATGTCAAGATCAAAGAACGAAAAATTACAACACAAGTCCACCAAATGGAGAAAAAGCGTGACAATGGGTACCCAACTAAACTTCGAAATCAGACACTTAAAATTACCAGCATGCCTACCTGTTATTGCAAGTTATTCTAACCATTCCTGAAAACTACACCAGTCGTAAAATGCAGATATTCTAACTTATATCCTCAATTTTATTCATGTCCTAGTCACTCTTAGTACCAACGACAACACTCAAATGCGCAATAAAACCATACCTAGTATCAACTACACCAGTCTTAAATGTACAAGGTCCTAACTTTAATCCTCAAGTCTACGTGCTAATCCTCAAGTCTAATTCACATGGTAAAATCATTCCTGGTATCAAACAAGTCTAAAATACAGAAATTCTAACTATAATCCTCAGTTCTAATTCATGTGCTAAAATCATTCCTAGTTTCGACTACGCCAGTCTTAAATGGACGAGGTTCTTACTTTTGTTCTTGAGGATAAATCACTCCTAGTGCCAACTAAACCAGCCTCAAATGCACGAAATTCTAACTAGCATCCTCAAGTCAATTCATGCATTCAAATCATTCCTAATGTCTTTTACACTAGTGTTAACTGCACGAGATTAACTTTAATCCTCAGGTTAATTCATGTGATAAAACCATAACTATACCCTGTTTTTTTCCATCTGTCCATCTGCCTGTGGTGTTTTTGCATGGTAACACTGCATCCCGGGCTTTAGACAGTTACATTCAGCTTACATTCAACGATTATAACAATATCCTATTTTGAATATTAACGGTGTAATTCGCAAACAGTAAATTATGAAAACACTTCAGTTGCAAATGTACACCCAGATATCCTTTTATTTACCTAAAACTTACACATAGCGTAACTATCTAAAGCCCAGGACGCAGTGTTACCATACAAAAACACCACAGGCGGATGGACAGATGAAAAAAAACAGAGTATAGTATGAACTGCACCAGCCTTGGATGCACGAGGTCTAACTTTAGTCAAGTTAAGTCACGGGCCAAACTCTTCCTCAATATCAGAGCTAGTTTTAAATGCACTAGATTCTAACTTTAATCTTCAAGCCTAATTAATGGGCTCAAATTATTCCTGGTAACAAAATCTTAAATGGAGATATTTTAACAATCCTCAAGTCTGTGCTAAAATCATTCCTAAGTGTCAACTCACTGGCTTAAGCTTAAATGCACGAGATTCATTCTTAAGTTAATTCTAACTTTAATCCTCATGGCCAATTCACGTGCTAAAATTATTTCTAATATAAAGTCTTGAACGCACGAAATTCTAACTTTAATCCTGGAATAATGCATGTGCTAAAATCTTTCCTAATAAATGTAAGTGTCTTATTTTAATAATGTAAATTAGGAGTTTAAAAAGTCCTAATATCACCATACCAGTCTTAAATAAAAGATTCTAACAGTAATCCTCAGGTATATTTCATGTAGGTACTAAAAGTATTCCTAATATCTCTACATCAGTCTTTAATTCACGATTCTTCAACTTTAATCACCTAGTTGTGTTAAAATTATCTGGTGTCGGCTACAGCAGTCTTGAAGCAAGCAATTCTAACAGTAATTTTTGTGCTAAAATTTTTAGTTATCAACTGCAAAAGTCTTGCGTGTGATTCGGACTAAAGTATCGACTACACCAGTCATGAGGCAAGAGAACTTTGCTCATGCGCTAAAGTCATTCCTAGTATGGATTACACCACTCTTAAAGGCATAAGATAACTACTACACCAATCTTCAATGTATTACAAGATTTTAACTTTAATTAAAGTTTAATTCCTGCTTTAAAATCATAACTAATAACTATACAGGCCTCAAATGTACGAAGGTTCTAACTAATTTCCAGGTTTATTTCATGTGCTAAAATTACTAGTATTACTATACCATTCAGATGCACTAGGACTATCTTGTGCCTCTGGTCCTCAAATACTAATTCGTATGCTATAATCTATACTACATATAAAGAAGACGGCCGGGTGAAGATATTCTTCTAACATTTTGGCTAAATTTAGGTAAGAATGTACATGGTGCAGTATGAGAGAGATAATTTTGAGAAATTTGACTACATGAAACTTTTCCGTCATCTGCTTTGTTTTGCACTTTCATCAAGTGGCTGGTACTAAACATGGCGCCATGTTTAGTACCAGTCCTTCGGGGACTGGTAAAAGCAAACCAAAGACTAAAGTTCTCGTCTCGTTAGGTTTCTCAAATTACCTCACCTGCACTTTATTACTGCATAAACACCCTTTCCTAAATTCCGTAATAAAAGATTTATATTAATGAATTACTTTCCTGCGGCAGTCTCCTTTACATTTACCGTTCATGTATCAACTACAAAGTCTTAAATGAGATTTCACAATCTTATATCAATAATTCAAGACTGAAATCAATGAGATTCAAACAATGTTAGTCCTAAGGTCTAATACAAGCACCAAAATAATTTAGTATCACTATACCAGTCTTAAATGCACGAGATTCTAATTTAGTCCTATGTAATAAAAGTGCTAAAATCATCCATAGTATCACTATACCAGTCTTAAATGCACGAGATTCGAACTTTTTAGTCCTATGGCCTAATACATGTGCTAAAGTCATTCCTAGCACCACTATTACCAGTCTTTTATGCAAGTGGTTCTAACTTAAAAGTCCTCAGGTCTATTACATGTGCTAAAATCATTCCTAGCATCAATATACTAGTCTTAAATGAACGAGATTCTAACTTAATAGTCCTAAGGTATAATGCATGTGCTAAAATCCTTCCTAGTATCACTATACCAGTCTTAAGTGCACGAGATTCCAACTTTATATTAGTCCTAAGGTCCAATACATGTGCTAAAGTCATTCCTAGTATCCCTATATCAGTCTTTAATGCACGAGATTCCAACTTAATAATCCTAAGGTGTAATACATGTGCTAAATTCATTCTTCGTAACCCTATACTAGTCTTCAATGAACTAGATTTTAACTTTATGCAGTCAGAATAAATCGTCAAAATAATTTCCGTTAGCCACATCAGTCGTAAATGCGCGAGTTCTAACTTAAAAATTAATGCACGGGCAAAAATAATTATAATTGCACCTTTACGAAAACCACGTTTATCTGCCAAATATATTCACGTGCATCTGCTAGCAGAGTCCTAAAAAGCAAAATAAACAATGAAACTGGGTTGAATATCTTCCGTTACAGTTTTGTGAAATATTCAAGCCAGGACTTAGGAGATTCTTAAATACATATGTGGTTACCAGCGCTTGCCTTTAAATCTACGTAGCTTCCTTTAAAATGGTTACCCTTCTAATTGGTCCTAGCCTGTAAAAATTTCAGGTGGCAATTTAATTAACCAATTACATTTAATTGTTCTGGGCACTTGGAGGGTTACGAGCGATTTTAGCCCAACATTTTACTCGGCAGCCACTTTCTGCTAATTGCGGTAGTTAATATGAATACTGTAGTAGAGAAATCGCCAAAAACATTCGCCCAAAATTACAGTATTGCCAAACTCACAGAAATAACCGCTCCATGAGAATTTTTTCCAATGGCAAATTAGGTACAGAAAAATCACGCAGCATAGCTCGACTAAATCTTCAAGCATTGCAAACGTTTACCACAACTTATTAAAAAAAAAAAAAAACCGCAGACTACTCAGAAGCCGTGAAACAACCCAAAGTCGACAACCTGATATAACAAATTCGAATCGACAAAGTACACTCACTAAAATTGTACATAATTTTACGCTTGCATGACTTCCGCAAAATATAATACGACCTTTTGTAAAGAAAGAAAGAAAGAAAAAAAAAAAAAAAAGTCCTAAGTATATGTTAGGGGGGGGGGGGGGGGGAGGGGGGGGCGTGGGGAAGTTAAATATAAGTCGGCACTAACGGAAATTCAATGAACTTTTATAACGGAGTACTACGAAAAATGTCTGGTAAATTACATGGGATGACAAAAAATAGAAGCACAGAGGGAAGCCACATACTGCTCTAAGCTTTTGACCACATTCGGAATTACAATACTGTCAAAGTAATAAAACACCAAACATTCAATGAATACGTCCTTCCAACCCTCACTGAACGCTATGGTTTGTAAAAAAATTGCTTACCAGAACATTTCTTTGCACCTTCACGCAGATTGGAAAGAAGTTGGTATAAACCCTTAAGAATTGATTTACCACTTGGGCAGAACTTTGAAAATCAAGGAAACAAGATTCACTTCTTCTACTGTCCTTGCCAGACAAGTGGTGCCATCTACAATTAGTTTCCATGACTATCTTTTTTCTTTTTTTTATTTATGTATTAATATGCAATGTAAATGTGATTGTATGCTAAAGGACATTTTTACATTTTTTATCCCATATATATATATATATATATTAATATATATATATATATTATATATATCTATATATATAATTAAAGGCCCTCGTAATCACAGCACAATTCGATGCACTGAAAAATCTGTGTAAAGTGAGTCATTACAAAAATTTGGTCACACAAATATATATATATTAATAATAATATTATATATTATATATATATAGATATATATATATATATATATATATATATATATTTGTGTGACCAAATTTTCGTATTGACTCACTACACACACATTTTTCAGTGCATCGAATTGTGCTGCAATTACGAGGGCCTTTAATTATACTACATATTTTCAATGCCATTTGAAGTGATTAATATCTGTGACTTCCAAACTAATTAAAGAACAGAAACAGCTATTCCAGGGATAAATCAGTCTTAGAAATATAGGAATGAGAAGTAAAAATGAGATATTGATTAAGAGAAATGGGGTGGGATACGTAGGTACTATAGTAGATTCACATCAACCGTGCATCTGATGTCTAGGCCAGTCCATTACGACGCTCCTGATTGGCTGTTGATTAACCAGTCACAGGGCTGGAAACTCTCAGTCTCTCAAGAGATTTCACATATATAGGTAGGATGTATGTTCCACCTCTCCTGAGGGATACTTTTGAAAGACGTATCCCCCAGGAGAAGTGGAACATACATCCTGCCTATGTGAACTCTCTTGAGAGACTGAGGGTTTCCAGCCCTGTGATTGGCTAATCAACAGGCAATCAGGAGCGTCGTAAGGAACTGGCCTAGATATCAGATGCACGGTTGATTTGAATCTACTATACCTACTTTTTAAATTTGATATAGTATATATTTTAATATCCTTGTGTCGTAAAGTATTTTTTTTTTTTGCGTTAACTTGATCTGACATTCATTTGTAATTTTTCTGAAATGCTAATCTTTCAATATACTTTTCATAAGATCGTTGTGCAGAACAGCAGATAAGTAGCAAGTAAAAAAAAAGAAAAAAAAAGAAAAAAAAAACAACTAATGAAATATTATTCCTACAGTTACCGACAATATGAATTCGATTTCTAATATATTTTAATATACATACACAAATGTGTCTGTATGTTACATTAAAAAAAAAAATTGACAGTGGCTCAATAAACAGTAAACAGCTAATTATAAGCCCAATGGATACGACAACGAAAAATAAAAGAAAACGAGCCCGCGTAGTATTTATAGAAAATGTATTAAAAACTTTAGCGTATACTAATGCATAATAAATATTCTTGTTTCCACTTCAACCACATTCAACTCTAGCCTGTTGATGGGAAAATAAGCACAAGATTCACTAGGATGAGGATGAACATTCTAATTCCTTTTAATGCATAGATCACCCTTTCTTAATAAAGCAGTGAGAGGTTCCCGAGATTAGGATGCCTGTTACCCGTGTCTTTCGACATAGTATGTCATAGATAATATCCTCAATAAATCGGAATATCCTTTGACATTACTGTTAAATAATATCCTCTTGTTCATCTGAGAAATAGAAATAGTGTGATCAGTAATCAGTGCTGAAGACCATACGCGTATCCTTTCCATTAATTTCCTGTTATTTTGAGTGGGTAGGAAGTCTTCATTTAACTACATCCTAAATGGAAACGTCGTAAGTGGAAAAAGTCATACATCTTAATTATTGATTATAAAGCCATTGCTATCACATCTCATACTACACAGTGAACTAAAGACAGGAGTTACTTTCTGTAAATAAATTCCCTGAGGTAAAAGTTATACCCGAGGTATAATGAACTAGATAGCTTAATTAAATCCTTCCACTTAAATTAGCACCAGTCCCTGCACATCAGATATACCAGCGAAGTTTGCCTGCCTTGTTCTGTTGAAGTTGCGCGGTGATCTTGACTTTTGTTCACTTTGATATGATATACGTATAGCCCTCCACAAGGATATTTCCCTTTCTGGCGGGCCCTTGTACGTTTTCAAAATTAGATGGTTATATTTTATTATAAATGCATTTTGTGTTTTCTCGTCAGTATCATAGCTCATGCAGAATAGTCTTTATAATTTTGAAAAAAAATTTGCTTTCTTCTTGTATGATCTTCACTTCATTTAACATAATTCTGATATATATATATATATATATATATATATATATATATATATATATATATATATTATCAGATAAACTAAAGGTAGTATTCACCTACGTTTTGCATTTCTCTAATAGCGTTTTAACCTTTTGAAGTAGAAAACGATTAACAGTTCGACCCAGCAATTGATTTAACGTGGATAGTTATACGCTTACATTTGTTGAGTTAGATGAAAATGTTACCTGTGGCTTTGTAAATTTCATGTACTGTAAATTTTGTTACTAGTCAGGTGCATCATCTGCGTTGGTTTCCCAGTGTTTTAAATATTAATAGGTTCTTCCCAAATTAGGGTAATATTGTACTATGTGAAAGTGTCATTGTCTTCGGTTAGGGTCGAAAATAGTAGGGGGACTAGCTGAGATAGAAAATTGCATTATATATTTTTTTGTAATTGTATTTAGATTTTACCAGTTGGATGTAGATATATAATATACTTTCATGTAAAGGATTGTTTATAATTTGTAATACTAGTAAATACTTTGACATCACTGCAGCTGGCTGTTTTGTCATTAGGGTGAAATGAATAGGACTTTAATTGCTAGTTAAAACTAATGTAAGCCTTCCAAATATCGTGTAAGGCAGCATATAATAACCGAGATCCAATCAAAATTGTACACAATCTTCCCTCAGTTTTGCGTACTTAAAGATAATTGCCTAAGGAAATTGCTTAAACAGGAAAATACTCTTTACCCACGGATGTACTTTATTCTCGGCAATCAGCAATTCTAAATACACACTGAATTAGCAAATTTAAATCCTTGAAAGTTAGATTATCCTCTCTTGACTGCTAACATATATAAACCATGCATGATACTGAAAATGGCGAGTTCAGTGAACAGAGATGATGGAGGTTCTAACAGTTTTTACTAATCACAGGTAAATCTCTGGTCGATCGTCGAGATCTCTGAAGAAAATTCTCAACTGAATTATACATTCTGTGGGCCGCTGTCTTGTGTGAATGGCCACTGAAATTATTTGGCCCTTAACCATTACAAGAGATTTAGATTAGCCGTCAGTTAATAATGCAACGTAGTTTTAACGACCATTTATTCGATAAAGAATTTTTGGGGCAATTTCACGAATTTTGTCTTTAGTGCCCAAATAAGGATAGTGTCAATTGCACTGAATGATAGTTACTTGTCTTTGGTATTGTCTTTTATTATGGGTTAGTTTTCTAGTGTTTTCAAGTCTGCTCCACTTTCGAAGTTATTACGCTTGTAGCAGAAAGTATTGAATGCTTTTGGCACCTAAAAACAGACATCTAAAAATAAATACAAATACATTGGTTACAAGTATGGTAGTCTAACAAGCTTGCATGCATAAAACACTTGCGAATATGATCGCCCAGGTAACGGGAATTAAGTAAATATTTTTATTGAAGCTCATGCCAAATAAAGTATAATGTAATGGTAGGGAGGAATTTTATCGTAGATCCCCGAGGTTTTCGTATGAAATCGTATCAGTGCCCCAAAAGTCCACCTGAAAATAAACGTCAGGGGAATGTGAATTTGGAGATTATGAGGAACTGAGCTCGCATACATTGATGAGAAGAGAGAAAAGTTGTCAAATGCTTAAGGTTCAAGCATGTCCTGTCATTTGCCTTTGCTTTACCTTAATGATTTATTAAGTAGGAAAATTGGTGTATGGAGAAATAATAAAATGAGGGATTTATATGAAGACTTCACTTTTTGAGAAGGGATACTGTTTCAATTCAGAAATAGGCAGATGAATAACAGAAGGAAAATGTTAAGAATGAACGTGAATAAGTACCACTTTATTTGCTAAGAGTTTCATGATTAATTTAATTTGCAGCAGAAAAAAAGCATTGGTAGCTTTCTGATAGAAAGGTAGTCGACTAGAGAGGCTCGAGTTGACAGAGATGACTGATCAATGTTAATTAATCTGGAAATTAATCATGGGAGTGACTGTCCATGAAGTCAGAAAAGTTGGAAATAAATCTGTAATGAAAGCCATTGCAATCATGATGTAGACGTGACAAGATAGCAGCAGCAAATGAAGTTGAAAATGGACGGGCGTTGTAGTTAAGTCAAAATAGGTGAAGGTAAGATAAACCAGATTCAAACAGTAATAGTAATATGTGTACGCTGGGAAATGAAAGTGTGATAGGGGAAAGTTTTGTGATGAGTACATGTAACCTGATTACATGTCAAAAAAGTAGTTGAAGTTTACGTGGATTAAGGACGGACCACAACAAATTTGAATGGAAGAGTTGAGCTCGTGTAATGAATCCAGTTGAGATGCTCTTGGACAGTAGCCGAGACAGATAGCTACTGGGTCTGGAGAATGAAAGATGAGTCTCGTAAGATGTGTGAACTTTCTCCTAACATTTGGATCACATAAAAACTTGATGGGTTTATATCACATTTTGTAATGTAGTTTAGGTAGTACATAGAAAATACCATGTAAGGAACGAATCGGAGAAATTAGACAGTCGCACTCGTCAGGCAGTAGCTACACTCAGTTACAACACCCAATACCAACATGATCGTCACCAACAAAAAGCAATCACAAACGTGGCCATCTCCAATACCATAGCCAAAGATACCACTAAATTTAAGGTACGTACTGTCAAAACATGATAATTCTCAGTAGCCAAGTAATTTTACGCAACAATTTTTCTCCCCCAAAAAGGAACAAAAAAACTTTCGGTCAGTTCTGAGTCAAGATATTTAGCTTTATGGTGCTAGTTATAATTTATCTACATTCACCTACACAACGCCCATCATATATAAACTTTCATAAACACCTCACCTTTTGCCATAAACACCTGTGTCGGCAACATTATTTGTCATCAGCGATAGCTCCTTGCTAGCTCTGTAACTTGATTTCTACCGTCACCAACAAACACCACAAATGTCTCACTGTCAAGGGCACAGTACAGTCATCGCATAATGGAGGATTTTCACGGGACATCAAGAACCCATGAATGAGTCTTGTATGTCCAATCCTCAATCTGCACAACATAGTTTCCTTTCTCCTGGGCTTATAGGGATATGACCAAGGAGACACTGATGACGTGATTCAGCCCATTTTTTTATTAGTTAAAATGGATATCCTCCCACTGGGACTGCCAACATTATCTTATTCTCTGACCTACCAGAGGGTATAAATCCCGATATGGCAGTAGGTCTCTTGTGGGTTCTCGGGAGCTGACTGCCGACTTTGCAAGTTGGTCAGCTTTCTCATTCCCAACCATCCCAACATGGGAAGGCACCCAACAGAACTTTACTTCTTTCCCTCTTCTTTTCAGTAAAAGCAGCCATTCCAATATATCTAAAATCAGAGGGTTTAAAGAGTTCAAAGATTCCAGTGACTGAAGAACACTTCTTGAGTCACAATATATATATAAAAATTATTTTCATTCTGAATTAAAATTTCCTTTAAAGCCTTTAAAATTGCACATAGTTCTGCTGTAAAAATTGATAGTAAACGGTTTGAAAGATGTAACAGGAGGAAACCTCGCAAGTTGCATTATGAACTAAGTGATAGGAGAGGGTGGAAAGTAAGATGAAGAAAGAGAATATGAAAGGAGGTACAGTAAAGGGAACGAGTGGTTGCAGCTAGGTGCACGCTGCAAAGGACCTCAAGTAATGCCTACAGTGCACCGCATGAGGTGATTATATGGTTTTACACCATTGTTTTCTGACGTGCAACCTTCTTTTACCTAAAATTGCTCTCGGTTTACGTACACTATATTCCGTTGCCATGTCTTGACTCCTATCGCTTTGTAATTTAGTTGCCAGTTTGGATTCATATGATTTTTCCTTTGAAACTTCCGATTTTTTTTTTTTTTTTTTTTTTTTTTTTGTCAGTAGAGCATTCGGGTGTCTTCCTCACTGGATGGCGCTAGAGTAGGTCATTCTATACTTCTAAGATTTTTTGTATTTTGGTTTTACTTCCCAATGCTCGTGTTTTCTTTAATGTTTTTATTTCTCAAATTTGGTACTAGTAATTGATGCATCTGCGTACTATTACCTATTATGTTTTTCCGGGTTTTATTCCATTCAGCTTTGACGACCAGTGTTTTTTCTAAGTTTTCTGATGTGCTTTTAATTTTTTTTCTATTCAGCATGGTTTTTCGTTCATTTTCGTTGGCCAATGTTGGGTATTTGTAGGTCTTTAAGTGTGAATATTTTTTTTATCCCTTGTATTTATTAGTTATAATTTTTGTCTCGTTTTCTAGAAATATGGAACTGCAGCACATCATTCATTCTTGAAGGCCTTCCAAACGCCCTTCAACTTCTTGTAAGTTTTATAATTTTCCTTAAATTTTGAGTGCAGAGTAATTAAAACAGATTTTTGTGCTGCTTTAGACTTGGTAAATCACAAAGTACTTATTTATGAGTGGGTGGATATGTTTTGGGACTACTCCAAGTTTTCCTTACTGGTAGGCAGCAGCAAATTCATGTGGAAGGGATCTTTAGTGAACCAAGACCTTATCGTGTTTGGAGTTCAACAGGACAGTTTTCTTGGTCCAATGTTATTTTTAGTGTACATATACTGAAAAACAAGGTTGTTCAGTATGCCGATGACGCTACAACTTTTCGGTGTAGTAGTCTCCACTTTGAGAAATGAAGCTGCCCCCAGCCTCAATCGGAGAAAGGTGTAGTCGGTGGGGTATAAGGCTGAGCTCTAACAAAACTTAAACACTTTTCCCACTCCATCCTCCCTTTCAGATGGATGGAACTTCTAATGAAAGTTTCAGCAAGTGCCGCACAAAAGTTAAGTATTGTACGTAAGGTCTCGCATATTTATAATTGATAAAATCAGTGCAACCTGTTTTAGGGCATAAGAATTTCTTTACTGGAATACTGTTCTCCGGTGTGGATGTCTTGCTTCTGCCAGAGATTTCCGACTCTTATATAGTGGTAGGTTGGTTTCCTATAGCAGCAGTTATGATTTCGACCATTGACCGATGCTCTCTTGTTTGCCACTTTTTCATAAGTTGTATTTCAACAGCGATCTTTCACATTCACAATTGATCCCTGATCCTTTTATCTGCCGAGAGATTCGCTGAACAGCAATGCCAATACGCAATAAATATGCCACGCTCTCGAACTTCTGTTCCAGAAGTCCTATTACTCACACCTTTGGACCGTGGAACAGCCTCCCTGAGGATGTCGTGCAATTGGAAGTTCAGAAGTTCAAGCGAAAATGTAATGCATTACTACCCTACTACAATTCTTCTTGCATTTTGATACATTTTTATAAATTTCTTTTAATAATGGTTTCTCTTCTTTCTGTGTTTCACTTGTTCCTCTTTCTTCCTAATGAACAACATATTATTTGGAAGCTTGAATTTAAAGTCAATATCCCCTGTTGGCTTATTCCAAGTGAATAGGTTTCATCTACTGAATAATAATATATCTTGTTCTTCACTGTCATTATTTTCTCTTGGGGTATTGTCATTATACCCAAAAGCACACTAAAATGTCCTAAATATGAACTGTGAGTATTAGACAAGAAATTGCTTTTGAAGGTAAAAGCAGCATTCAATCGTGAAAAAATCTGAAAGCCTACTACATCGTACACAAGCTTTGTGTTTTTTTACGCTAAATGTAATCTACCATGAGAAATTCTCTGCTCATGGTTGTAGCTTTAACCCAAACTCAATCTAGAATGTGGTTCACCAAAAAAATTGCTATGAAATTAGTCTTGGATGTTGCTGCATTATAATTAATTTGACAAAAAGCTATATGAACCGATATCGATAATACGAGCAATTCTAGCCACCATGACTTCTTCATTAGTGCTGTTTATGCTTAGCTTACCTACTTGATCAAAACTTTTATTTGAAATCCTGTACATGCAAAGGTTGTTTGTATACATTGTCTCAACGAATAATACTTATATTTTGTCTTAAAAAATAATTTACTTTTTTCTCGAAGATGAGTATAGTTTCATTTTGTCTAAAAGTTTAGTGAGCAGTTTTCCCTATTATATTGGCCTGAAAATGACTTAATGGTTCACTTAAATGCAGAATGAGAGTTATCTTCATTTCCTAAGGCTAGTCTGATTACCAGGTTTCCTGCTTCACATACAGCATGCTCAAAATTTCTAGTTAGTGAGGTTTCCTTTGAGCAGCATGTCACTCATAAGTTTTACTAATGAGTTTATTGCGTTATCTAAAAGTAAAATAAAATTTAAACATTTTCCTTTGCGAATTCTTTTGCAATATTAAATATCAAATTCTGTTTTGGGTTAAGGCTTCTTATCCACGATTTATCAGTTTGGTATCAATCGAGCCGTAAATACTACCGTCTTTGACTGCAACATTGCAATTTGGCTTTTCTATTGTCTTGAATCAAAAGAGATGTTGGCTCACACACGCTAGACTTATATTTTCATTGCGGCAAACTAAGCTGTAAGATTTTTTAATGTGGTTTTAATCGTTGCTGCTTTGATCCACTGTCAAAATTAAAAACTTTTGCCTTAGGAGTGTCTTGTCACTTCATTAATAAGGGCTGTAAAGCCCAGTAGGTATCTTGTCACTACATTAATAAGGGCTGAAAGCAAAATTTAATAGCTTTAGAGTTTATAATTCTTTTGTACTAATGTTTGGATTGTAATTCATGAAACTTTATTAAGGTTCTTTCAAATGCTCTTCACGTACCTACATAAAGCTCATTTGCTATCTAAGTAATCACTATGTTGCTGTCAAATATTTAAAAATGTTGAAATCATTTGTGGGATCCGGGCTATTTTTTTAATAGCGCAGACTTGAAGATTTGTATTGGATGAAACCTCAATTACTGCATAGTCAAAGACTAATGATTTTTCCGAGTAGGTCTCATATAAACAGTGTGTTATATTTGAGCAATTTCTTATCCAAACATTTCCAGTCATGATACCAAGGCAAGTGAAGGATAATCTCAGGAGTCCACAAAGGACCCTGTATGGACTACGTTACTGATCTAACGTGCAGGCATTGAAAATGAACAAATCAATGCTGCCACTCTATACTCCGAATTAAATTAATCCTAAGCAGGTTATCGACTTTCAAAAGATTAATTGCTACTTAATTCTGAAACAAATTTTGTATTGGCATGGAGTATTAAAGAAAACAGTAAATGGTTTTTAAAGCAAAACTGTTACTAAAGTTATGAATTTAAATATGTACATGAAGTGACCAGTACATAAGCCTATGTTTGTACCATATGGTGTATAAAGTATCAAGTGTATGTGCATTTTACATACAGTAGTGTACATTTAAACTTGACTAAATTGGTGCATAAGCTTTTTAATTCTGTCATGTATATAAAATGTACATCTTTCGTGCATTTTTACATATGCAGTCTTGAGTAAATTTTCGATAAACGTCCAATTTATAAATGACAAAGGTAAAAGTAGTTTTAAGTAAATATTTAAACTGAAATGGGGGTCATGCACAGTCCTTGGCACTTTGTTCTATTCAAAATAAAATGATAAATTGCAGTTTGGAAAACTGAAGATTGATGACGATTCAGCCACTCTCCTTTCAGAATGTCATTAAGAGCATATTTTCCAGCCTTGGGTCAATCCATAGTATGATTTAAGTGACTGGATAGTGAAAACTTTATGAGGGACAATGATTACTGAAATTTAACCAACCTTTCAAGATAAATAGAGGAAGGTGGGTTTTAGCCTTAGTGTGATAACAGAGTAAATTTACTGCAATCCAAATCCTCCATGTTAGTTTCTTCATCAATGTACCAAAAGCCATCCTTATTGATCCTATTAAGCCCTTACTTAAATTTACTGGGGTAAAATAGTGCAATGGTTGTCAGCAGAACATCCCACTCGCTCAATGTTTTTGTTGGAAACTGCTGGCCCATTACACTCCAGTAAATATTTCAATAAAGGCTTAATGGGATGAATCAGGATGGTTTTTATCACGCTGGTGATAGGAATCTAACCATGTAAATTTGATTAAATGAAATTTGCTCAATATGATCATACAAAATGACCTTGAGGCTAAAAAAAGTTTCTTCCTATGGTTATCTTGAAAGGATGGCGTGACAAATGTTCAGTACTGAATCACTAACTTTAGCCTGACATTACATACTGAGTAAAGGTCCTCCTGGCTTCAACTGTATTATGACTTGAAAATTATTTTACCTTTGTCTATTTTGTCAATGCCCAATTTTGATGAAGTGATTTTAATAATCAATATTTTTATGTATTTGACGTGTGACCAACTTGCAGTCGACACATAACAAAAACAACAAGGTGGATTGAGAAGGAGAAACTCAATTCACACAGGAGGGCTTTCAAGTTTCCACACAAGAAGAAGAAAAACAAAGTCGATTGAAGACGAGAAACACAATTAACACTTAATGAAAGATCTTTCAAGTGTCCACACAAAAAGAACAACAGCAACTAAGTGGATTGAAGAAGAGAAAATTAATTCACACTGAAGGAGGGAACTTGAAGTTTCCATACAGAAGATAAAACAACAAAGTGGATTGACGAGGCGAAACTCGATTCACACTGAAGGAGGGATTTTTCAAGTTTCCACACAGAAGAAAAATAACACAGTGGATTGGAGAAGAGAAACTCAATTCACACTGAAGGAGGAATCTTTCAAGTTTCCACACAGAAGAGGAGAAACGACATGGGATTAAAGAAGAGAAACTCAATTCACACCGAAAGTGGGACCTTTCAAGTTTCCACATAAAAAAAGAAAAATAACAAAGTATAATGAAGAGAAACTCGATTCTGAAGGAGGGATCCTTCAAGTTTTA
Source organism: Macrobrachium nipponense (assembly GCF_015104395.2). NCBI lineage: Eukaryota > Metazoa > Arthropoda > Malacostraca > Decapoda > Palaemonidae > Macrobrachium > Macrobrachium nipponense. The sequence goes on from NC_061087.1 coordinate 77,525,259, forward strand.
ATACAGAAGAGAAAGCTAATTTAGCTTACACTAACTTCCAGATTTTGGATCACTGATTAGGCATTGGATAAAGCTCAAAGCCTGTATCAGTAAAAAAGAACAAGGGTCTTCTAAAAATCAAAATACAAAATATACAACACACACTGGGAAGGATTAGACTGCAAGATACTATAGCTGTCATACATGCAAGACAAATTTCATTGATCACTGTTTATGCATATCCATCACTATGGGAACAGGTCCACATGACAAGCAACTATACTACACTCTCAGCAAGCAAGACATAGTATACATACAGAACTATATTTCCTTCAGGAGACACATAAAGCTGCATAGGGCATTATTGCTAGAACATTAGCACTTAGTACCTACAACCTAATACTAGTAAACTGTTGCCCTTTTTTGCTCTTTCACAGGTCATAATAGACAAAATGAAGAAAGATTCATCAGAAAGCCAGGAAATGGCACAATCCACACTGATTAAAAAAAAGCACATCAGAATTACCATCCTGAGATTTCGAGAACGCATTACTCTGTTCAGAACTTGACGGGTCAGGCAAAACGGAGGGAAGGGGTATACCTCGAGATTGTCCCAAGGATGCTGTTAGGCGTCCTCTGCTAGAGCAAGAGGATCCGGGACCACTGAACAGTAACCCTCCAGCTACATGTTGAAGCGAGTGGCGAAGAGGTCTAGCATAGGCCTTCCACAAACGTGAAAAAGCCTATCTGCCACGTCCTGATCCAGTGACCACTCCATGCCCAGGATTTGGTTCTGATGACTCAGCTTGTCGGCCACCACATTCCTCTTGCCTGGTGAATGGAGCTGACGAGACACCAGACCCCCTTGTTTGTTCACATAGGCGACCACCATGGTATTGTCTGACATCAGCACAACAGAACAACCCTCTACCTTATCCCGGAACTCCTACAGACCTAGGAAAACCGTGTAGAGAAGTCGGCGATGCACTCTTCTCACTCGCAGAAGATGTCGCCACAAAGTCTGCAATTCTCCAACGTTTGACTTGAGGGTGAGGAGACGAAGATGAAGTAGCAAGAAGAGATTGGGGTGGGGGGGAGCTTCCTCCCTCTATGACGTTTCTTGTTACAAGCGGGTGGGGAAGATTCATTCCTTCTATGCCTCTTCTTGCCAGAGAGAGCATACTACCTCTCTCGAAAAACAGAGTCCAGCCACTCGAACATAGCTTGAAACAACGTCTCTCATGGCTCAACGAGAGGAAGAGATGACACGATAACAACAGGAAGAAGACACCCCACCACAACTGACGTCATAGGCTGAGAGGATGCTCGGAGTGACATCACAACATCTCGAATGGCAGCACTGGTCGATGGTCTCACAGGCAGAGCTATAAAGGGTGACCCAGCAAGCGTCGACGTTGATACAGGCATCCTCCTAGGAGGCAGCACACGAGATCCAAAGTAATGTAGGCCTGGAGAAGGGGGGACTGCCAATGGGGCAGGCAGGGGGCTACGAGCCACCAAGAAATGCGAGAGAAGGCCATCCAAGGAGGGAGAACTATATAGGGGGGAATCCCATAGGCCTAGAGACGCACCCAAACAACCGCCATCTAGTTTGATTCTGAATCTGAAATAGTATAAGAAACAGAAGGCGTAGCCACCTCCCTCCCCAGAAGGATATTAAATCCTGTGAGAGAGGGGCTGCATTAAACATAATCTCATCCTGTGCAACTCCTGATATACTTCCAATGACGTATCTATGGAAGAAAAAGAAGGAGACAGGGGTATGAACGAAGCAGAGGGGAATACTTCTGGAAGAGGGGATGCTGAAATGTCCAAACGAGGAGGCAAAAAACCTTCCCAAGAAGGACTAGTAGAAACTCTATGATGCTCCCTCTTCTTGTAAAATGCCCTCCACAGCGACTTACGCCAGAAACAACACTCCAGGCAAGGATTAGTAATTGTACAAAAATTAGAATGGCACCAACTGCATGTCGTATCGGGATCTGTAATGGAAGCAGCCAAAAACCTGGAGCACGGAAAACCCCGATTTCCCGGGTACATATGTTGAAGAGGCCTTGAAGACTCAGAGGACTCCATGATAACAAATCACACACACAAACACACTGAAAAGAAATCACAGGCAAACAAAGGAACAGGCTTGGAGGAGAGTGAAAGTGACTGCTCTCCAAGGCGGCCAAAGAAAGACTGTTGCCTTGTAGCAGGATCACAAGCTCAAAAAACAAGTGGGCAAAAACCCCCCAACATAAATTTAACCAATCCAGCTCCCAAACTCACCCTCAATCACACTTTCCTCTTCATATTATGGAATACATACAGGACAATTGACTTACCTACACACAGAACTAAAAACACACACATGTACTAACCCCATCTCCGATACTCAGGGCTATGCTATGCTGTCCGAGGTCGCTGAGACACCAACAACCGCCGCAAACCAACACACAACCAACAACAAAGAACTATAACAACATAACTCAACAACAACCAAGAACCACAACCACACAACACAACAACAACATGACAAACAACCAAGGACCATAACCCCACAACTCAACAACAACAACCCCACAACTCAACAACACAACAAACAAACCAGGCCTACAACCATAACAACAACCAAAGACTACAGCCACAATAACACCAATAAACCAAAACAGCTCACCAACAACTCCACTCCACAACAACAAACCAACAACCTGACACCCAACGACTCACAACATTAAGAAACCACAACGGCTCCCCAACAACAACAACAACCCTCAACTACAACAACTCACAACTCAACAGAAACTCATAAGCTCAACAACCTCCCAACACACAAGCACAACAACCTTCAAACACACAGCACAAACAACTCTTATAACTCCCTGAAAACACAACACAACTGACCAACAATACTGCCAAGACTGCTGCCCAAATGTCTGTCCTTCACGATTTCTCATTACAGACTGACTCCCGGCCATTGACTCGCCACCTCGCTAACCGACAACCATCTACCCCCTCTGACAAACAAGCAATTCACTCGCTAACCTCCTACCCACCACTCATGCGCGCTCTTTCTCTTTCTTGACAGCTCGCTTCCTCTTACACTCCAGAAAAACACACAACCCCAACACGAAATATGACACACCAACAAACAACCCAACGCCACTTGCATTCACCGCTCTCTCTCTCTCTCAATCGCCAAGGACGTTGTCAAATGGAACTCCCATAACTCCTCCATTTTACCAACTCCATTACATTTGACAACGCCTCCTTACACTCACAACACCCTCACTAAATAGCCTTCCGCAACACCCATGGATGCTAGGATGCAGGCCACCCTCGATCTCGTTTGAGGGCCTTCATACACACTCTAAGTTACACCGCCATCCACTTCTCCCAGACCACTTCCTGTCAGACTTACATTATCTCCCTCTCTACTGTCTTCCAAAATCCCATTCACTATCTCATCTACCCCCTCCAACTCTTGTCTTAATATCTCTCATAACTCTACCACCTATTCATTCACCTCATTTACACTCCTGCCAAATTCCTGAAGAGACTCATTCATGCTGCCAACCACGTCCTTACTATTTGATTCCCTTCCTGCCAAAATCTCACTAAACCCTGACAATTAAAACCCACACACACTATAAGTATCATTCCTTCCCTCAAAGTCATCCGTATTACACGCCTTATCCACCATTTTTACCCTAACACTAACCCCTCTATAATGCAGTTCATGTTTCTCTCTTTCATTCCCTTTCTTTACCCTCTTCCGCTTTCTTTCATACTCAGCTAACACTAATTACCGATCTCCCAAACCCATTTGTTCACTGACACTTGGCTCATGTTTATTCACTTTCAACCACTCACTCATCCACACACTAGAGGACCCACCCAACTGAACCCCCTAAATCCTAGTTTCCCGAATTCCCTGCCTGACTCATCCTCTTTCGCCTATACACACTCACTACATGACCTTCCATTCCACATTAAACACATTCCACATGCTGTTATTTACACATCCTAGCATAATGCCCGTTCTTCCCACAGTTGCCGTGAACCACGTTCACATGGGTACCCTGACATCCACTAGCTATGTGCCCTACCTGTCCACACCTGTAACATTAAATATCCCTATCTTTCTTACACTATCTTGCCCACACCCTATCTTGCCCACACCCGAAGCAAGCACCTAACGCCAGCCGACATTCATTCTTCTTGTGTATTGGCTTACCACATCTGTAACACTGCTACTCTCGTTCACGACTAACTGATCCTACTCTTCCAACGCTTGCACTCCGATCTCTCTTAGGGCTAACCATACTTATGTTACTTGCTCTAACGCTCCTATCAACTTGCCTTGGCCCTCCTAAAACTGCCTTCCTATAACTCTTAAACTCTGGTATACCCTCAGCTACTTCAGTCCTAACACTAACACTTCTACTCTCTTTCACACACCTATCTAGCTTAAAATCCTCCACTATTTCTAAAATGTCATTCCACATAAAACTTTCAATCCTCCATAGCATTTTCTTCTTACGTTTCAGATTTATAAACTCGTACACAGCCTTTCGTACTTCCAGCTCACTCTCGCTCTCACTTTTGCTACTTCCATTCTGACCTTTCTTACCCTCTTCCGAATACAACGAATCTACTTCCATAATAACATCCATGATCTTGATTACACTCTTCTTACCCTTCTTCTTTCTACCTACCTGTTTCCACTCACTGCTATCTAAATCACTCTCAGCCTGCACCTTAGCCTCAACTCTTCATCTGCCCTCTTATACCCTCCACATCAGTCTTACTAGTCTTTCCCTTAGCACTTTTCTTACCCTCACCTTCCTTCTTACCTTTCTGCTCTGATTTCTCCCTATCCTGCGTCTTCTTCTTCCCCTCACTTGCCACAACTTTATCACTTTCATCACTCATACTCTCATCCACCTGTTCATTCACTTTCTTAATCGCTCCTAGCCCATCACAAGACCCGGTAGGCCTACCTCCTACTGCTCCCTCTCCCATGACTCCCTTCGTCATCTCCTGCACTGCATTCATCATTACTCCGAATTTTTCGTCCATTTTCTCAACCATTCTCTCTTCTGCTCCTTTCACCTCTTCTTTCATTTCCACTTTCACACTTCTTAGCATTCCTCTCATTTCCTCTAACATGCTCTTCAGCTCCTCACACTCTACCCTTAACCTCTCATTCTCCACTTCCAATCTTGCCTTAGCTTCCCTCGCCAACCGCAACTCCTCCTTCAGCCTCTCCATCTCCTTCAACCCTTCCATCCTCACTTTCTCCACCAATTACACAACTCACCACCCTAGTCGTCCTGCAGCTACCGCACCAGCAGTCCCTGTTCGGGCACCAAAAATTTTATTTGGTGGGATCACAAGCTCAAAAAAACAAGCGAGCAAACCAACGCCCCCCCCCCCCCATAAATTTAACTAGCCCTCAGCCACACATTCCTCTTCACACTACGGAATACACACAGGACAATTGACTTACCTACATACAGAACAAAAAACTTAGACACATGTACTCACCTAACCTAACCTAGGTTAGCAAAAGAAAATCCAAAAACTGCTGCTGCTAACAACTGTCATCAGCTGGCAGAAATAAGCTGAGCTGGTTCCTCTCTTACCCCAAAAGTGGGCAGGGTCAGTTGCCTAGCTAAATAAACAAGCGCTACCGCGAATTTCCAAAATTCTAGCTGCCAACGAGTGAAACTTATAGGTATGAAATTATTTGGTAAGTTGCATATATATAAAATCTTAGTTTAGCTGTTACTTCATCAGGAGTCATAATTTTACTTAGTACATTTGAGCCAAGCTCCTTATTGAATCTGAATTATGCAACAGCTGATGAAGTTGAAATTGAGACTCAGAATTTTAAAGTCCTTATGTTCCAGATTATCTACAGTCCTTTAACATTTGAAATACGTACCCTAAAGAAAATAAGATCAGCTTAGTAAATAAACTCTCCATCATTATTAGGCAAAAACAATTTCAGCACACCAGTCTTAAGCTAAAATGATCTTCTGATTAAATTATGTATAAAGCTGGTTTAGATATCAGTTTCATTACATGTTAAATTAACTGAAAGTTTTCTAAGGACAAAATGCTTCCAATAACCATCACATACCAAGAACTGACAATCACCATACTAAGTACTAATATCTTCATTAAGAAAAGAAATGCACAACACCATACCTGTCATGGGTTACTTTGGGATTCTTTTTGATCACTTTAGCACCTCTGGCAGCAGGACAGCAGGGACAGCTCACTGGGTCACAGCAATTCAGATCTTCACAAGGTCAGCCCCTAGGGGTGGCGACACTTGATCTTTTATTTTTCCAGCTTTATAACAAATACTACACCTGGAAGCGAACTGCACTTTTTACATTCTTCACAACAGCAGTGTCAAACATTAAAATTAAATTTCTTTTGCACAAAAGCCTGCTATGGTGGTTTGTCCTGAAGTGCTAATGTAAAGTTTCTATACTCTCATTCCCTTTAGTAACCTAAACAAAACTGCTACTGTTGTTAAAACATTAAGCAAAATAATCTCAAATTATTTTTTGTAATGGCCAATCTTCATGGGCCGTTGTCAAATGTCTAATAACTTTGTACCTTTCAAACATCCAATTAAAATACCAATCAGCCCTATACTGTACTCTCTACCTTCTATTCCTTTATAACATACATTCAAATAAAAACTATCACTTTGGTCTTAACCTTTCACAGTACTGACATCCTTAATTACAAACTTCTAACATTCCTAATCAGATGCTGAACATCATTCATACTCTCTAGATATCTATTTCCCTGTAACCTAATGCTTTACTTTCAAACTACATAAATCTTTCAATAAAAATACAAACTTATTGACTTAAGATAGAAAAAGAGCTTAACTTACTTTTGCTTACCAACTATATATTCATGAAAACGCATGTCACAAAAGTTATTCGCAATGTGGAATATAAATTCAATACCACTATCTAGTATGAAGTGAAAAATCTTAACCTGAAACAAATTTACTCTTGTAGTATTTCATTAAAACAAAACTGCTATTATAAAGCTTCTCCTGATATGAAGTGAAAATGCTTTAATAAAATAATTTTACTCTTACACTTTATTAAAACTAAATTTTTATCGTAATAAAAGTCAAACAAAGATTCTCCATTAAAACCTAATACCCCAACATACTGCAGTAACCAAAACATATACTGTAGATTATATTACTACTAGTAATTCCATGCTAGCTTAAAAAGAAAGGACAAGAAACTGTGACTACCAACATATCCAAACTTATATCAAAAGAAATAATTAACTTAAAATATAAAAAGTCCTCTTTAACATTAGTCAAATTGCATTCAGCATAGTACATAATCTTTGATACATACAATACAGGGTGTCCAAAAAGTCCCAGTACCATTAGAAGTATTTATTGCTCACAAACCATATAACATAAGAGTACGTAAAGTAATGCAGTTTTTTGTAGAATGTTCTACACTTCCTCAAGTTTACATTCAGAGCGTAGCTGTTTATCGAGGATCTTTTGAATGGTTGATTTGGGTACCTGCAATTCTTGTGATGCACAACGGATAGACTTTTGAGGACTACACTGAAATACATCTTGGATATTGTTGATAGTTTCTTGACTCACACCTGGTCGTCCACTCCGAGGCAAGTCTTTAACACTACCAGTCTCCTTAAAGTTTTTAACCCATCTCATTATGCAGGATTTGGAAGGAGGACCTCTTTTATATTTCTGCCGGAATTGTCGCTGAACGGTAATTGGTGATTTACTCTCAGCATACCACCACACACATTGGGCCTTTTCCTTTGGTGTCATCATTGTCTTTCAAATCAATCCACTTTCAACCTGCAAAGAAATGTAAATATTAAAACTTAATTACAAATTAATGTAAATAAAACTAAATGTAAAAACAAACAAAAAACTGCATTACTTTATGTTATGTGGTTTATGATCAATAAATACTTGTAATGATACTAGGACTTTATGTCTAGGACCTAACATAGCACTACTGCAGGAGGGGCCAAATTTAGTAACAATACCTAGTTCCCAGTAAATCTAAGACTTTTTTAAAATATTAAACCATCTTAAAACAATTATGTACATTTCTAAGAACCATGATACTGTATATGGTCTGTGAATGAAATTTTTACTATATAACGATTATACGGAACAGAAAACTTGCAACTGACATCAAGATCATGGAATCTACATGCTTAACATTATCATAAAAAATCATGATATTCAAGTGAGAGAAAATAAACCTCAAACATTTCAATGCTACAGGACCTATAAGTAAATATGTAGCCCACATATCCTATTTGTACTAAATCTAAAGATTATATTTACATCTCCCATGTAACTTTGACATGATCATAAAAACTACCTTAATAAAATACAAGCAGTCACTGGTTATTGGCAGGGGTTCTGTTCCCGAGGGGGTGCCAATAAGCGAAAATGGCCATTAACCAAAACTCAGCGATTTATGGTGCCATAATGGGGATTATGGCGCTGATAACCAGTTATCAGTGCCATAAGCACCATTATGGTGCCTCTGTTAAGTATGTTATGGCCCAATAAGGTGCCGCACCTTATGGCACTGACAACCGGAGCTCGGCCTGGTATGGCGCCATAAATCCCCGATAACCAGGGACTGCCTGTATGTGATTGAATTTTCAGCAAAAAGAAAAAACTAGTAAAACGACAATGTTTAAACTTCTCTTCTTCTTTCATGGTTTCCACATTTTCAAATAAATATTTCTATTTTTACACAGTAAACAATTTTTAAAAATTCCTGTTTTCTGTAGGGAAGTTAAAGAATGCTAAATAAACCCAGCAATAACTAAGTCTTGTAACAATGAAGATCATAACAATATCATAAAGATCATAACAATATCATAAATACACAGTAAATTTTCCTTCTAAATATCAACCAACAGCAATCACACAAAATAATTATGATAATTAATTCAAAATAACATGTTCATAATAAAATAAACTTTTAAATTATACTTACCCAGTGATTACACAACTAAGAGTTTCACCTGCCTGGCAGTTAAATTCCAAAATTTGCAGATTGTGCGAATTTTCTGTTTTGTTTTGGCTATGTAACAATGACCCCACCTACTTTCAGGGAAAGAGAGGAACCACTTGGCAGAGTTGTTTGATTTATGCCCTTAAAAAGAAAAAACATGCTAGGGGACGGAGGGTGGGCTCTGATTATATAATTACTGGATAAGTATAATTAAAATTATTTTATTATAAAAATGCCATTTCTAATTATGGGACTTACCCAGTAATTATATAGCTGACTTCCACATTGCAGGATAGTGAGATGCATGGATATTTCTACCTAAAAATATTAACTGTAACTAGGAAGAGGATAGAAAAAATTTGCCAGGATTGTATAAATATTTTTGTTGATTCCTTACCTGATAAGAGAGTTGATGCAGGGAAGTACTGCCTCTGGTTGTCACTCATCATGTAGAGGCATAGCAGTGTAGCCAGTGAGCAGCTACTACTTTAGTGAGACCTTTGTGAAGAAGGATACAGGTGGTCCCTGGGTTACGACGGGGGTTCCGTTCTTGAGACGCATCGTAAGCCGAAAATCATCGTAAGCCGGAACATCATAAAAAATCCTAAGAAAACCTTACTTTTAATGCTTTGGGTGCATTGAAAACTATGTAAACTGCATTCTTATGGCATTTTTCATCAAAAAAACCTTCAAATATTGATTATTTTGAATTTTTGGTGTCATATTTCATCTCCCAGATGAGCGTTGTAGGCGTCGTAACCCTGGAACATGCGTCGTAACCCTGGAAATAACGTCTATTGACAAGCGTCGTAACCTCGGAACGTTGTAAGCCGACACCGTCGTAACCCGGGGACTGCCTGTACTTCCGATGGCCAACAAAAGGATATGTAAATTGCCCCTGCCCAGGGCTCAGAACCAATAATTCACCAGAGAAAAAACTTGTTACCTACAGTATCCAAAACATTTCTAAAGAAAAAACCACCACCACCCAACCTAAGGACTGGAGGGTACTCAGGTACTTCATACTACCTCCAGACTTCCCAAAGAACATAAACTCTTTACATCAAGGAGAAAAAAGGTTTTAGGAAGGGTTGCTTCCTACACTTCCTTTCCCAACACCACACCAGCAGCAAGAAAAGGACCCTAGGTACTGCAATCATCATACAGTTTTAATATCTTGAAGATGAGACGCAAATCCAGATTTTCATTCCCAAATTGTAGTTTAAAATTCCTGATAAGGACAGGTTTCTTTTAAAAGCCAGAGAGGTGGCTAACTCTCTAATCTCATGAGCTTTCACTTTAAATAAAGGGAACACGTCTTCTTGAACTAACAAGTGCGCTTTGTGGATCATGTCTCTTAGAAAGAATGTTAGAGCATTCTTAGACAAAGGTCTACACAGGTTCTTGACAGAGTACCACAGACTGCAAAAATTGCCACGAATGTCCTTAGTTCTGTGCAAATAATATTTTAAAGATCTCACTAGACAGAAGGATCTTTCCACATAATCAGATCCTAGAACTTCTGTCAGGCTCTAAACAGAGAAAGAATGAGGCCAAGGGTTAGAGAGGGTCTCATTCTTGGCCAAAAAACCAAGGAATATGAGCAGATAGCATTCCCTTTCGAAGAGCCTACCCGTTTATCAAAGCATGCAACTCACTGTCTCTTAGGGAGATAGAATGCATACGCTCAAAGTGAGGACCTGACAACCACTTCAAAACTATGTCGAGAATCAAAGGTACTGAAGGTGAATCTTTACCCTTGGAGGTGTAAAAAGACTTAATAAGATCTGAATTGTCCAGATTGGAGGACAGGTCCAATCAATCCTCTATGACGAAAGACTGACCCCAACATGGTTCTATAGCCCTTAATGGTGGATGTTGAAAGGTTCCACGCTGATCTTAAATGCAATAAGAAGTCAGCTCTTTGAGTCACAGAGGTCCGAGGTCTGAGAAGAAGAGACATTGGTGCTCTTGCACCACTCTCTGAAGTTCCTCCACTTATTCTGATAGATGTCATTAGAGCAAATGCCTCTGCAGCTACTTTAGAAAATCCTTACTTTCTAAGGAGTTTCTTGACAATTTGGTGGAACCTCTGAAAGTGTGGTTGCCTAAGCAGCTAACCCTTTAGAGGAAGCAGCCTCAGGAAGTCCACTAGGTGGTAGATGACATCGGGAAATTTAACACCTTTTATCAAACTGAATTGGGGAAAGACATACAGACCTATGTTTGCAGTCCAGGAGAAAGCGTCTACTGACCAGGCCTGGGGATCTGGTACTGATGAACAATACAGAGGAAGATGACGGTCCTGGGATGTGGCAAATAGTTCCATCTTTGCTTTCCCCAAATCTTCCACAGGTCTAAGCAGACCAGAGGATTCAAGATCCATTCTGTCGAGAGGACTTGTCCCCAACGGCTTAGCTCGTCTGCTAATACATTGATCCTTCCTTGGATAAACCTGGTAGTTATTCTGGTATCGTTCTGGTCTGCCCAGAAGAGAAGATCTCTCACTGCCTCATAAAGAGAGAAAGACCGAGTCCCTCCTTGCTTTGCTATGTAAGAGAGTGCTGTCGTGTTGCCCAAGTGGACTACAAATATCTTGTTCTTTACTTCTTGAGAGAACTGAAGGTCTAAATGTACACAGCCTTTATTTCTTTCACATTTATGTCCAATAACTTTTGTTTGGGGGACCATTTCCTGATGCCTCGCTCTTCTCTGAAAAAGCATCCCATCCCAAGTCTGACATCTGAGAAGTACTACTAGTTCAGGTCGGGCCCAATGGAAAAAAGAGACTTTCCTTGCGAATATCTCTCCTTGGAGTCCCATCAGACAAGGTCCTCCTTTACTTCTCTCTTCATTGGAAACACATACAAGTCTGGAAGAACCGTCCTGTTCCAGCTCACTTTCAAAAAGAATTGTATGGGTCTGAGATGTAGTCTGCCCAGGTGCATGAATTGTTCCATTGACGATAGAAAACTGAGAAGGCTCATCCAAGAGAAAGGATTTCCTGTACGTACCTTCTTTACACAAAATTCTACCATTTTCTGTGTTGGAAAGACCCAAAAATACTGAGACACTATTACCATCACCAAATCTTGAATCCTCTGAGAGGGGATCAATTGGGACTTCTGGTGGTTCACTAGAATCCCTCTTGTAATAACAAGATAAGTCTTCCTCGAGGTCCTCTGCACATTGAATCTCCAAATAGGCTCTGAGAAGCCAAACATCCAAATACAGGGAGGTTCTTATCCCCTGTAGGTGTACTAACCACTTTGCGATGGGAACCATCACTGGTGAAAACCTGAGGCGCTGTCGTAACACCAAGGCAAAGCGCCCGAAATTGAAAAGTCTTCCCCTTGAACACAAACCTGAGGTACTTCCTTGAACTGGGATGAATAGGTACATGGAATAAGTGTCCTGTTGGTCTAAGGATGTCATCCAACCTCATGGGTGAATGGACGGCAGGAATGACTGGTTTGTTTCCATCTTGAATTTTGTCTTCAAGACGCAGACATTGAGAGAGCTGACATCCAAGATGGGACTCCAGGCCCCTGATGACTTTGGGACTATGAACAGATGGTTGTAAAAACATGGAGAATAAAGGTTCTGTACTGGCTCTATTGACCCCTTTTTTAAAAGAGACAACTTCTGCAAGTACTGAAAACTTCTCTGACCCTTGCGAATAAGCAGTCAAGACAACTGGCTAAGGGAGGCATTTTCACGAAGGGGATGATATAACCTCCTTTCAGAACTTTAACTACCCAGGCTTCTGCCCCTCTCTTCTGCCAAACTTCCCAAAACGAGAGAAGTCTGGCTCCGACCTGCGCACGAAGAATGGTCTCCCCACTTACGAGAGGGACCTTTAGCAGAGGTTTTCTTGACTGCTTTCAATACAAAATGAGTACTTCCTCTGAAACGGGAGAAGGATCTCGGTCTGAACTGAAAGGGCTGCACCCTCGAAAGAAGAGACTGGTTTGTACTTACAGCAGGAGTCTCCTTTGGTCTCATAGAGGACTGAGCAAGAAGATCCTGAGCGCTTTTCTCCTGCAACTCAAAAACTATGTTGAGGACTGTCGACTGGGGAAACAAGTGTTTGTATCTAATGATGAATACAACTACACCGATTGCTGAGCTCCTGTAACTCCCTTAAAGGTGTATGAGCACCAGAACTCCCTCTTCTTTAGAGTGCTCAGTGCATAAAGGGGAGCTAGCTCATAGGAGCCGTCTGTTATTCCCGTCAATACATGACAACACTCCTAACCAGTCCATTGAAAAGTTCTCTGGCAAGACCAAGCAAGATCTAAGTTTGCAAGCAAGGCACCCACTGCATAGCCAAGAAAGTTCATGACTTTAAACACTTTGAAGAATGAACTGTTGCTGACAACCAAGCTCTAGCCATCAGCTGGCAGAAAAAAGCTGAGCTCTTTGTCAAATGGTTCCTCTTTCCCCAAAAGTGGGCGGGGTCATTGTTACCTAGCCAAAACAAAATAGAAAATTAGTGTGATTCCCAAATTTTGGAATTCAACTGCGGGGCGAGTGATACTCTTAGCTAGTAATTATTGGGGAAGTCCCATAATTAAAATCACACTTTTTTTTTCTTAACTTTTAAGAGGTGAAAAAATATGAAAAGACACAACCCACTTGAATACCAAAAAGTTAAGCTTTACAGGAGATTGTAAAGACCTTCTTTAACCACTAACCAAAATCTTGTATCTCTTCTAGATTGTAAAGACCTGTGTCAAGACCTTTTCCCACTAATTATGATCTTGAATGTCATCTAGCTAAGAAGCAAGAATCACATGTATATGTTTGTATACCTGTAGAGACAAAGAAGACTGGTTTTTCTTCGCCTCTTTTATCGAATATCTCTCCGATTGATAGCCCTCCTACTTCTTTACCTAAGACTCCTGTCCAGGTAGCCCTGGCTTCCGATCCTAACATGGATTGAGGTTTGTCCTTCCGCACTTTTGATATTTTGACAAAAAGTTTGATATTTTGCTAAAATATCAAACCTTTTGTCCATTTTAGACTCTAATTCAGCAATGGTGTTAGGATCGGAAGCTAAGGCTACCTGGACAGGAGTCTTAGGTAGAGAAGTAGGAGGGCTATCAATCGGAGAGATATTTGACAAAAGAGGCGAAGAAAAAACAGACTTCTTTGTCTCTAAAGGCAAAGGAGTTGATTCAATACTAGGCTTATTACCTGCTCTAATGGCTGCCTTCCTCTTTCTATCCTTCTCCATTTTATCAAATGAGCAGAAAAAATCTTCCACCCTTGACATTCAGTAAATGTTAAGTCCCTACTGCGAAGCTGTCCCCTACATTTAACACACCTCGTGTGCTGATCGTAACACAACTTAGGCAATCTAGTTTTGCACCCATCGCTGCAAAACCTAACATGACGAACTAGAGTCCGACATAATTAGCTAATTCCTAGATGACTGGAACCTAACAAAACAGCTAATTGCCAAAAATACAACCAAGAAATTGTAATCACCAAATGAACTAAATCCAAAATGGCGACGATAGTTGACTGCAAACAAAAAACCCACAGATGTTACCCCGTGAGCGGCAGAAAACAAATTGATGGTAGTTAGCTCAGCAGCACCGGGTATTCCTGAAAGTGGGCAGGACCTGTATCACTTGCATGAACAATAACAGCGCCAGGTAAGAACGCTTACAACTATGTAATTGTTTGGCAAGTCACTTATGTGAAACTGCAGAATACAGTAAAATCAAGCATATAAATATATACATATGAGGAAAGTCATATAGAAAAAAAGATTAAGAAACATCTCAATTCCATCCACAATGATTACACCAACAAAACCAGACACTCAAACAAATCTACTACCAACACAAAGAATTTATGCATAATGCCTTTTTATAATGTTTATGTCCTAGCACAAAAAAGGTAGCACAATAAACAAATATTGACTTTTAAAAAGTGAATCATTATTAGGAATGCACCGATACCAAATTTTTGGCCGATACCAATACCAACTTTTAAAGCCGATACCGATACCGATACCTGTTACCTCCATATTACTGTTATTTAAGGGTATATATATATATATATATATATATATATATATATATATATATATATATATAATATATATATATATATTATGACTAAAAATCATTCTTGTTTTCTGGTTATTGTATATTAAAGGTTCAAAAGTTAAAAGGTCCTATAAATTTTCCTGAAAATAACATCAAGTATAACTATTAAGTCTTAAATCCCTTTATTACCTGGATATAGTTTGGCTTATATTATGGCTACCATTAGAAGACTAGTAACAATTTAGGTACGTAGTGCTTACTCGAATTAATGGGGTGACGAGGAATCTGAAATCAATAGTATATACCCTTATTCTGAGTTTTAATTTATATATATGTATTGACTAGAAACAGTTAGCACTCATTTATTTAGATTATAAAAGGTTTAGTTTGTTGGGTTTTGTTAATATATAGATTTTAGGAAGCCTAGAAAGATTCTAAGTTCCTATACTAATGACAAAAGTATCCGCTGGTATTGGCCAGGTATCGGCCAGAAATTCACTGATACCAATACCACAAAATCTAGCCGATACTACTGATACCGATACCAATACTTGGGCACATCCCTAATCATTATGAAAAAAAATTAAGTTGGTGAAACACAATGTATTATTATATACCTAGACAA
The DNA here is from genome assembly GCF_015104395.2 of Macrobrachium nipponense. NCBI lineage: Eukaryota > Metazoa > Arthropoda > Malacostraca > Decapoda > Palaemonidae > Macrobrachium > Macrobrachium nipponense. The sequence continues at coordinate 77,541,008 of NC_061087.1, forward strand.
ATCAAGAATGAGGAAGATTTTAACAGATTGCAAAGGAGATAGTGCCAAGGGAAAAGTTCAGTTATCTAGTCAAGACTTTTCTCAATTCCAGCAGATACTCAGTGTTCCATTGTACGTCTTTCAGACATAAATATACTATAAGTAAAATGGCTTGTAGTTTGTATGGATATGTTACATGAGAATTCAAATGACTATATTTTCCAAGTAGAGGGTGAAGGTTCAGAAGATGTTTTATAGTACTTGGGAATCCAACCAGTCATTTACTTGAAGTAAAGACTGAAGATGTCGAAGATACTTCTTAAATCTGGCGTGATTTTCAGCTGAATCCTACAGGATACTGCCAACCTGACAAAGAAAATTATATCTTTAATCTTTGCATCAAAAATGTCTTAAATAAGTACAACTTATTTAGGATAAGTTCTGGTTGAAATATGGTTTGTTACAGACCGCATGCAAATTAGTTACTTTAGTAGATTCACATCACCTATGCATCCGATGTCGAGGCCAGTCCCTTACGACGCTCCTGACTGGCTGTTGATAAGCCAATCACAGGGCTGGAAACTGTCTCTCGAGAGAGTTCACATAGGCAGGATGTATGTTCCAAGTCTCCTGGGGATACGTCTTTCAAAAGTATCCCTCAGGAGACTTGGAACATACATCCAGCCTATGTGAACTCTCAAGAGAGACTGAGTTTCCAGCCCTGTGACTGGCTTATCAACAGCCAATCAGGAGCATCGTAAGGGACTGGCCTTGACATTGGATGCACAGTTGATTTGAATCTACTATAGTAATCTGATAATTAATTTTTAATCAACCTCAGTGCATAACAGTTCAGTATTTATTACAACTAACTTAAAAAAGGATTTGGCATCTGAAATTCAGCAGTTTGTGAAATATGAAGCGACTAGTATTTCAGATCAAACTTACAAAGCTAACTAGAGCAAAATTGAGATGGACCTTATCAAAGAGCTGTTGAAAATAATACTTTAACCTACTCTATACAGCCAAACCTCAATTTTTGTACACCTCTCTTTTTGTACATTTCGGTTTTCATAGACTTTTCTATGAAATTTTATCTCGGTTATCGTACATTTCCTTGGTTTTCGTACACTCAGAAACACTCCATCCGGGGCCCAGTGTGTGACTGGACCCAATATCAAGCACCCAAACAAACAATCCAGCTTTGTTTCTCACGGAAAAGGCTTCACCGTTCTCATAGTCTACATCACCACACGTTTGTTGTGTTTTGTGCTAATTTTGCCGTTAAAACTCATTGCAAAGAAGCCATCCTTGGGCCAAAGAAAGCTGCGAGTGCCAGCCTTTTGGTGAAGAAAACCAGGAATATGATTGAATTCAAGAAAGAACTTGTGGTGAAGTATGAAAGTGGTGCATGTAGCTGATCTTGCTAGGATGTACGGCAAGTTAGTGTCGACAATCAGCTCTACCTAAGCAAAGAAACATGAAATCAAGGTGTGGATCAATAAAAAACAGTTAGTGGGGGATAGTGAGCCTGAAACGATCACTTGTGAGAAAGCTAGGATGTTGCATGCTGATTCAATTAAGAAAATGCCAACAACTAGTACTACTCTCATGATTTCAAGGCCAGCAGAGGCTGCTTTGAAAAATTCAGAAAGCGTACTGGCATACATAGTGTCGTGCGGCATGGGGAGGCTGCGAGTTCTAATAAACATGCCGCCGAAGAATTCTTTGGTGAATTCAGAGAGTACCTTGAGGCTGAAGGATTCCTCCCTCAACAGGTCTTCAATTGTGATGAGAAGGGCCTATTTTGGAAAAAAAGCCAAAATGGACCTGCATCACGCAGGAGGAAAGTTCATTGCCAGGACACAAGCCTATGAAGGATAGGTAAACACTCTTGGTGTGTGGGAATGCCAGTGGGGATTTCAAAGTGATGCCCCTACTTGTGTATCACTCTGAAACTCCCCGGGTGTTCAAGAAAAACAATGTAACCTCACTTTACACAGTAAGCCATAAATTTTCATTATCTCTCTTCAACTACTGAACTACCAAACAGTATAATAACCATTCATTTCTATTCTTTATTCTATCTTTACCTATTTTTTTTTTTTTATTAAATGTATTGCATGAATAAGTTTTTCAATTTACAGCATCCTTTTACCAATAGAATACTTAAAGCACAAGGGGTAGATGCTGACCAATAGGAGAGCAGGACCTTATGGGGTGACTAGCATCAGGAACCAATGGGAGAGCGGGAGGATGGTGGCGAGTTTACTCAGTTGGCGGCACGGGAGTTTTAAAATTGTTCTCGGTGGTCCGGGCGAATCTCGGATTTTACTGCAACAACCTATCGTATCTTGAAAACTTTTTGTATGTAGAGCTGTAAAATTTTTCGTATTTGCTTTCGTATCTCGAGTTTTTCGTAAGTTGAGCCTTTCGTATGTCGAGGTACCACTGTAATAATCAAATAAGCACTGTGGAGTTTCAGTAGTGATGGCAGTAAGGATAAAACCACCGATTACAAGGTAAAAATTAATTTCAGTTCAAACCATGACCCCGGGAATAAAAAGTTTCATACTTTCACTAATGTAGGCAACAAAATGTTGTTTTATTGTGCTGATTACAACTGCAATCTTGAATAATATCAATAAACGTTATATATATAAGCTAACATTGTTTAAATGAGTGCTGAGAAGGCTGGGAAAGATGGTGGATTGTCTGTGGTTACGAACGGCAAGTCACACAACTGCCGCCATATTGGGTTTCAAAACTGCCTTGAAAACATATTTTACGAAGAGCTCACATGCTTATTTTAGTTCGTATGGCGCTTTCATATACGTATCACATTATGCTGACGAAACTTCAATCTTTTGAATGGTATGCTTAAAGATATAATTGTATTCTTGTTTCACTAATTAAATAACGAGTGAATAAGGCCGAGCCACGCGATGACGATGGATCGACGGCGGTTGTTTACCCTATTAAAACTCAAAGTAACTCCAGACTATACGACCATGCCGCGGTCTGGTTCTGGACAGTTGCCAACCAGAATAGCCTAGCCTATTTATACTGCCTGTTGCTTATGATTTTGGGTATGTTTATATTTATGATACCGTCTCTTATTTAGGGTAAACAATCCACCATCATCACGCTGGCCGGGTCTTATTCACTCGATATTTAATTGGTGAAACAAGAATACAATTACAACTTTAAGCATACCATTCAAAAGATTGAAGTTTTGTCAACATAATGTGATACAGTGGACCCCCCGTATTCGTATTCTCCGGATTCGCGGACTCACACATTCGCGGATTTCTCTAGGGAACGTTTCCCTGCATTATTCGCGGAAAATTCACGCATTCGCTGTATTTTTCTATGGGAAATATCCACAAATTCCTGCTTTTTTTTTATCAATTTCATCATAAAATACACTTTTTGTGATAAAACCATTAAAAAACCAAGTATGAAAATTTTTAGTGGTTTTTCTTAAGTTTTAACTAACAAAATAGGCTGTTTTTAGCGTTTTTATAGGGGTTCCAAACATTCGCGGATTCTAACTATTCGCGGGGGGTCTGGTACGCATCCCCCGCGAATACGGGGGGACCACTGTATATGAAAGCCCCATACGAACTAAAATAAGCATGTGACGCTCTTCGTAAAATATGTTTTCAAGGCAGTTTTGAAATCCAATATGGCGGCGATCGTGTGGCTGGACGGGTCTAGTCACGGATGGACATCATCTTTCCCAGCACTCATTTGAACAATGTTAGCGTATATATGTAACGTTTATTGATCTTACTCAAGATTGCAGTTGTAATCAGCACAATAAAACAACATTTTGTTGCCTATATTAGTGAAAGTATGAAACTTGTTATTCCCGGGGTCATGGTTTGAACTGAATTCATTTTTACCTTGTAATCGGTGGTTTTATCCTTACTGCCATCACAACTGAAACTCCACAGTGCTTATTTGATTGTTATTATACACATTTTGGTCTTAATTCACTCCACATTGCACTTGAACCACGTCGCTGTTCCTGGTTCCTAAGCGCTCACTCCAAAAACACAGTTACGAGCAGCAGACGACGACGCTGCAAAGTTTTATTCCCTTAATTGTTTACTTTACTCATTATTTAGTTCAACTTTACTTTGTTATTTCAAAATGTTTATTTAATTCATGTCTATTACCCCTTTTTTGCAACCAAATTACCCCCCAAAATTACAGATATTTCTAAAGTAGATACAATCCAATGTTTCTGACCTTGTCGTACATTTGGCTGCCGAAAACCATAGCGGAACAGACGACGGATAAGTGGATTATAATGTTTGTTTGTTTGTTTTTTGCTAACACTTTTCATTGATTTAAGTCTATATTAGTATTTTTATTTTTTTAATAACTGTATGCCAGAAATGAATGTAACCTTTAATGTTTGCATGCTAAGAACGGCAAAATCATCGTTACCACATTAGTGGAGCTTCACACATACGTCGATGCATTATTATAAACTGTTTCCATGAATTCTAGTTGTCATAGTAATGCAATAATGATAAAATTGCTTTTTAATATTTATGTATATATACTTTCAATACATAGGCTAATTTCACCAATTTCCACGTTTTGTGTAAGTCTTATACCCAGTTTGGAGGGTGAACACATACCAATGGCAACAGAGAGAGAGAGAGAGAGAGAGAGAGAGAGAGAGAGAGAGAGAGAGAGAGAGAGAGAGAGAAAGGAAGGGGAAGGGGAAGGAAGGAAGAAGGACAGGGGTGGCGGTGGGAGGGGGGAGGGGGTGGGGGGGGGAGGTAGGTGGAGCTTTTTACGCGTGTTCGTATCCATTTCTAGATAATGGAGTTTTTGTCTCTTGGTACAAGGACAAGTGTCGTTATTCTTTACGATTAGTGATTCTCGATACCCTTATAAATTACGGCACTGGGTGTAATGCACTATAGCAAAATCTCGTTCTGATACAAGTGTTCGTTACAGAAATATTGCCAAAAAACGTGCTTGCACTGTCTCTGAAACCCATAGTAGGTATGCTGCATAGTTGTCAATCAAGTTTTTTGCGATCAAGTATTTTTTACAAGCTAGCTATTGTATAAATTTGTATTTTTCTCTATCAAAACATATGCCCCTCAATGTTAACTTTCCTCTTTTAACGACTTTCTGGTCATGGCAATTTCGGCCCCTTTAATTTCTTATGGTGTGAAAACAGACAAGAGGCCCAGGGACCGAAAGCGATTGCGTCACACTACGGCGGTAATCCGGCAGTAAAACATCTTCATATATCCAAAAAGTAAATAATAAAGATATATGTGCGCATTACGATTATAACAATTACTGAATAGCTGATAACAATCTGCATGAATATCTGGTAAACTGTTTTACAAGAAAGTTAAGTATAGCAATTCATCTACAATAGGTACGAAATTCACGATGCCGTGACGTCATAATACAGGACTTAAAAGAATGTTCTAATTCAGAAAAATAATTACTTAAATTTGAGTTAGAATCGAGTTACTTTTTCAATAACAAATATTTTCAAATTAATCATCATAAATATGTAAAATATTGATGTTTTACTATTTATTTAAATAATTATCTAGTGCACGCTTGATTGTCTTCTTCTACCAAAACAGTTGTTTCCTTAAAAACGTCGTGGCCAGTGACCGTGTTCCAATTGTTGTGATGAAAGTGCCCCAGCATCTATGGGTACAAGTGGTGTGCAGATCTATCACAGGAAACGGGAAGTTTGTTGACACAAGCAACTCCACAAACATCAAGATGGCGTTAATCTTCTAAGATATTTAAGAGTAAGTAAAAATTTTGATCGTTTTGGTGAGATTTGCACTGCGTTGGCCACCCTTTTCACTACCCTCTGTTTAATGCTTTAAATTTTGCCTTAATTTCTAACTTTGGAGAAAATACTTACTTCGAAAGGAGAGTAGAGGTCTTTAGCTCCGTCTCTCACCACCAACAAGTCGCGACTGATACCCATCTCTGGTGTCAGGACGCGTTATAAGTACTTTTCCGGAGGGTGTGCAGCCGTGACCGTCGGTGAGTTGAGCCGGTCCATGCGGTGTTGTTTACCCTACGTTCTTAATTTCATTCTCCGGGTCCTGATACTAAACTTGCCGTCCAGTTGCACGTAAACTACCTAATTGGCCTACTAGTATTTAGGCTACTACCTAGCCACTGAACCAGAGACCAGTATAACTACCACTAGGTAGTAGGGGAAAAAACCAGCGACTACCAACCCTTATCACGGTTTTCAGGTCTTATTCACTCAATATTTAAATGGTGAAACAAGAATACAATTACAACTCCAAGCATACCATTCAAAAGATTGAAGTTTTGTCAACATAATGTGATATATGAAAGCCCCATACGAACAAAAATAAGCATGTGACGCTCTTCGTAAAATGTTATTGTTATAATACAATTAAGTTTGTTCATACTTACCTGGCAGATATATATATAGCTGTATTCTCCGAAGTCCGACAGAATTTCAAATTCGCGGCACACGCAGTGGGCGGCAAGGTGGTGGTACCCATTCCCGCCTGAGGGAGCGGATATCAGGAACTATTCCCATTTTCTATTCATATTTTATTCAGAATGCCACTGTCTCCTGAGGGGAGGTGGGTGGGCACTTTAATTATATATATCTGCCAGGTAAGTATGAACAACTTAATTGTATTATACAATAACATTTTGTTCATGAAACTTACCTGACAGATATATGACTAATATAGCTGAATCCCACCTTCGGATGTGGGAAGAGACGAATAGGATTTTTTGGGAAACTAAATTAAGTTGATGATATACATCTTGGTTCCTCACCTGTTAGCATAGCCGACTTCGTGATTACTGTCCACTAAAGTCTGCTTCTGCGTTACTAGAGTTGCCAGCGAGGTAGAGGGACCTGTAATGCTGGTGGTGCTCTAGATGATCTGTCAACGGGGGCGTGACCACAATGTGACTAGACCATATGACCATACTTCTGAGGGCAACGAAGCTAAAACCACCACCTGACCTAACCTATTAAAAGTTAGTTCCATAACTTCTTTAGGCTAAAGAAAAGGAACGCGCCTCAAGCGACCAACCCTTCAAAGTTAAAAGCACACCTATCCCGCTTTTCTATAGGATAGGATTCGTGTTGCTTTGCTGCCCCCAATATATATCTACGGATATGTATGGTCCTAGCGACTTACAGATCTCAAATGTCGTCTTCACATCCCGTCGGGATGTGAAGCGAACACAGAGTTGCTTCGCTAAAGCGTGGCACTCAGGATGTTACTGAGTGTCATGCTCTGTTTAAATGAAATGCTCCGAGGCCGCGCCCTCACCTCTTGAGCATTCATATTAAGAAAAATCTCAAAATCTTTATGCAAACATAATGAATGAGACTTCTTAAAAGAACTCCTTGACTATAATGCCAGGGTGTTCTTGGACATGAACCAGTCTGGTCTTTTACGGAACACCGCAGATTGTCCGTTGACCTCGACTTACTATAGTTTTATTAAGATATAAAACTTGAGAGACCCGACAGGGCACAGGACTCTCTATAATGCCTTCGCCCAGGGATTTGTGCCATACCCTTGGTCTCCAAACCTTCGGGTCAAGGTTAGACAGGTTTCGTTCTTATCAAGAACGGAAGGCTTAGAGGACCGACCGCATTATGTCCTTTAAAGCTAAAACCTCTGATGATAGCTAAAAGCTCACTAACCCTCTTTGCCGTGGCTAGAGCGGTTAGAATGTTAGCCTTTCTGGTCACGTGTATTAATGTTCGCAGAAAGGATAGGTTCGAAATGCTTTTGGCATCAGAAACTCAGACTACGTCTAAGTTCCATGCCGGAACCTGCGATCCAGAGAATTTCAAGATCTCCCCAGACCTCAAAGATCGTGGAAGCTTTGTTGTTGACAGAACCGAATCTCTGAGCCTAGAGGCCGTCAACAACCTATTTGCATATTCTACAATAGTTAGGACTTCTATCTTATCTCGTACTTCATACGGAAAGATAGAACCATAAAGAAATTCAGAGGTCGAGTTGGAGGAACAGTCATTCCCTTCACTATCCAGAAACGGCCCCGCTCCGATTGAACACTGAAAATAGGCAGCACTGCTTTGCCTTGGCCAAGAGACTGCCATTAATCTTGAAGATCTTATCGCTCCTCGATAGTCTGAACGCCTTCAGACTCAGAGAGGAGAGATATTAGATACTTCACTAAGTGACGAAGTTAGATTACACCGATTCTCTCGGGAAGGGTCTTTGGACAATTCTCTGAAATTACCTGACCTCTGTGAATCCAACCTCTTAGAGGCCAACATGGCGACTAAAGCTTATCCTCTAGGATCATGATAAGGGAACAACTTAAGAGGAAGCTCCTTCGTCTTCAAAATTACGAAAAACTTAACGAAAGGACGCCCTCAGTCTCTCCTCACTTTCGAAAAATACTTCTAAGTGAGGATTACTCAGACGTCAGTAGTTGTTGCTTCGATCGAGAAGAACGCACGGACGTGTACTAGTTTAACGAACCTCTTGAGGACCGTTACGTTCCGTGCCTAAGCCCATAACCAATTCTCTGTTCTTGAGCTATGAAAGAGCTGAGAAATTATCCGAGATGATTTGGGCCACTCGATCCAAACTCACCCTTCGAGGAACTGGAGAGCCGACCAATTTGGCTTCCAATTCTTTCAGACCAATGTGCCAGAACATCTGTTCCTCTGTTCGGATGTCTGGCACCCTCTCGCTATCACCCGAGGTGATCCTCAAGCCGTTGAGAAGAAAATTAGAATTATTACAAGATCTTTGATGTTATTCCAATTTCTTCGTGAGGAAAAATTGTAGAGGTCTGAATTGCTGTTTATTCAGGGAAAAACAAGCTTCTCCAGCGAGGAAATGGTCCCCAGCAAACTCATCCATTCCCCTCACTCAGCCTGCTTCCTTCCCTAAAATAAGGCTGCACTTTGCATAACGCAGGAGAGCAAATTTATTATAGTGCTATGCCGCGGTAGATTCGTACAGAGTTCTGTTACCGTGCGGTAAACCGCACCGAACAAGTATAAGAGATCTCTTGTTGAAATTTTGCTAAGTAAACGGAAGGCATGTTCATTCTTAATGATTACTAGAAAATTTCCTCAACCCGAGGCTAAAATCCATGATTGTAGGGCAGAGAGACGCAACCAAACGCGCATGACACCGAGCTAGCCGGTACTGCGTAGATCACATCACAGTAACAGCAGCCTTGTTCATCGTCTCGCACTATCTGCCTGAGTTGCCAGCTACTCCTTTTACGAAGGGATAGGTATGAATTATCGAGCAAAAGGAAACTCTCCAGCAGGCATATTTAAACGAAACAAAATTCGCTAAATACAGAATCTGAGTTGGTGTTGTCGTAACATACCTGAATAGTATTCTTACTCCGAAAACTCTTGGAAGGTTGAAGGGAGTGTCAAATAAATACATTAGACAACAGCTCTTTCGGCTTCTCATCCGCAGAGGTAAATACTATCTGCGTATATGAACTTGACCCATCGTTAGCAAAATGACGCAAAGATAAACTACGTAAGTATTGTAGTAATTTGAACATCGAATTCTCTACTACATCTTTCCTCGACGAGGAAGAGAGAAAGAAAGGAAAACGACTGTCCACGTTCTAATGAATGAGACTTTTAAAAGAACTCCTTGACTCTTTGCCAAGAAAAGGGAGTAATATTCGAATAGAGATCATCAAGAGAGAACCGAGGATCGAAAAGGACCGTTCAATGTTCTTATGATATTGGACATAAGACTTCCTGGATCTAGTCTACAAGTCTTTTTCTTACTCCCCGGATGAGCCTCTGAAAATGAATGAGAGCTCTTCGAAATTTTGTTAATGAGTTTATCCGCTTAAACGATTAAAAACGTTAAAATCTATGTCAATGAGAACTACCCCATTTATGAGGGGTCCCCCACTTAAATGACAAAACGTTTAGTATCTTGACAATGGGGAAAAACGTCCTTACTAGACAACTATTAGCACTTTGCTAATAGGGGAAAACCCCTTTTAACATGACCGAAAGTCACCCAGGAATCCGAGTATATAATCTTCCCGATTCTCAGAGAAATCGACGAAGAGGCAAAGAGGGGATCGAGAAAAATTCGGGTATGTCTCTCCGCTAACTCCGATCCATTTTTAAAAATTTCTGTAAAGGAATGTCCTGTGGAGAGTCCTGAAAAAACCTCCTCTTGACGAGCGTTTATAAAGCGTCAAGCGTCCTAAGAACGTCCTGAACAGCAAATAAAACGCCTTCTACAAGTCTTTTCTCTCGCAAAGCGTCCTGCCGAGCTTCCACCGAAGCGTCCTGGCGAATGTGCACAAAAGCGTCCTCAAAAGCGTCCTGGAAAGCGTCCTGCTGAGCGTCCTCAACTGCTGAGCGTGCTTAGCTACGAGCGGTTGTCTGAGCAGAGAACACCATAAGTCTTCTGAACGAACGTTTCAGAGAGGAACTCGTTGAGCGCCTTGATGTTATGACGAACCGCGTTTTGCGTATGACGTTGAATATTTTTAAGGGACGTCCTCATGCGAGTCTCCATGGAGAGCCGCACGCTGCTCCTGAAGAGTGAACACTAAAGGAAGACGTATGGCTTTCGTCTTCCGCAAGGTGCTTGCCGAAGCATCCTGGAGAATGTCTCTACTTATAGGACGTCGAGCACCTCCAAAAGCTTCCTACTTCTAAATTGCCCTTCTTATGCCGACCAGAGACATAAGTTGTTTGACTGTGCAAAGCAGCTTGCCGGCCGTCAAACTTATCAGCTTGCTTTTCGAAGTAAAGCGAACGTTACATAACATATACGGAGCGCCATGAGGAGAGAAGACGAATACTGAGTTGCTCCTCCAAAGGTGGAATCAAGAATGTCCTTGATTACCAAATTCTTTTTGGAATGCTAGCGAGGTTGAAACAGCTCTAACTTCATGAGCGTTTACTCGCAGGAGCTCAAATCACTCTTCTGGCAAGATGAATGACCTCCTTAATAATGTACAAGTGATATATACATGAGCGTTCTATACATGAGCGTTCACTCGCAGGAGGCTCAAATCACTCTTCTGGCAAGATGAATGAGCCTCTTTAATAATGTATAAATGATGTATACATGAGCGTTCACTCTCAGGGCTCAAATCACTCTTCTGGCAAGATGATGAGCTCCAAATATAATGTATAAATGAAGTATACATGAGCGTTCACTCCAGCTCATCCTTCTTCTGGAGCCTCGTATCCAATCAGCTCCTTACTAATGTAAACATGAATAGCCCTCCTTAATATGTATAAATGATATATACTGACGTTAACTCGCAGGAGGCGCAAATCACTCTTCTGGCAAGATGAATGAGCCTCCTTAAATGTCCCTTAGAAAAAGAGCCAGTGCATTCTTCTAAAAGGGTAAATGTGGTCTCTTTCCTCCTCATCCTCTCGTGACGAGAGAGAGGACGTGAAGCGTCCTCTTCTCTAAAGCTTCTTTAGGGGGCGCGAGTCCTTCCGAGAGCCCCAACCCCTGTGTGGGGAGGATACCTCGGAGGCCGAGAAACAACCCTTGAAGCTTCGTGCACGTGCTCGATCTTCGGCAGCCTGGGAAGCTACAACATGACCTGCCGAAAGGAAGCCAGATCAGCATGAAAAGCCCGTAACCCTCCTTCGGCTTTTTGACATGCCCTCTCCTGGTTTCTGGGAGTCCGACAGAGGTCTAGGCCTAGAGGCGTTATGGGGCGACTCTGACGTTCCCTCCTAACGAGAGAGAGGACGTGAAGCGTCCTCTTCTCTAAAGCTTCTTAGAGGGCGCGAGTCCTTCCGAGAGCTCCCAACCCTTGGCTTGCGCGGGGAGGACGCCTCGGAGGACAAGAAGCAATCCTTCAAGATTCGTGCGCGTGCACGATCTTTAGCAGCCTGGGAAGCGTCAACAGGTTCTGCCGAAGGACGCCAGATCGGTGGGGAGCTCCCCGTAAACCCTCTTGCGGCTTTCGACATGCCCTCTCCCTGAGTCCTGGGAGTCCGACAGAGGTCCAGGCCTAGAGGGCTAGGGCATTATGGGGCCGATCTGACGCCCCTCCACAACACAAGGCACTACACTTCACAACATGATTGGAGAGCGAGCACTTTAGTCTAAGATTACTGATGTAATCCTCTAGCAGACACTTCCTCTAGGCCCGTAAGCCATACCACAGGGTTAGGCAAAATAAAATCTACAGGAGGTTAGAAGGTTCATTATTTCTAGCTTCTGTTTACTGTGGAGGAAAACTCCTGATTCTAACACGCTCTAAAATGCGTACATGAATCCTACTTCTTCCGTAATCAGTCACACATTACACTAATACATTGAACTTATGCAAAGAAAAACATGTAAACGCCATATACACTAAGCGAGTGTCTACCGAAAGTTCGGCTAGCTTCACCATCCCCATGCAGACAACAAAGTCTGAAACTAGGCTAACTAGCCTCAGACATCAAATGCAATGAAAAATTTACGATAGCGTATGCCTAGCCACAAATCCAAGTCAATAATCGTAAGAATAATTAGGATACTTAAGCGGCTAATGAAGTTTCAAAATCCTAGGCGGAGGTCTGTAAACAGTTGTTTACCGACCGGCGACAGAAAAAATATGAATAGAAAATGGGAATAGTTCCTGATATCCGCCTCCCAGCGGCGGGAATGGGTACCACCACCTGGCCGCCCACTGCGTGTGCCGCGAATTTTGAAATTCTGTCGGACTTCGGAGAATACAGCTATATATATATCTGTCAGGTAAGTTTCATGAACAAAATATTTTTTCAAGGCAGTTTTGAAATCCAATATGGCGGCTACCGTGGGATGTACCGGTTTTGAACAGCGACGAAAATCATCTTTCCCAGCCTTCCCAGCAATTAGTTGAACAATGTTAGCGTATGTATGTAACGTTTATTGATCTTACTCAAGATTGCAGTTGTAATCAGCACAATAAAACAACATTTTGTTGCCTATATTACGGAAAGTATGAAACTTTTTATTCCCGGGGTCATGGTTTGAACTGAATTCATTCTTACCTTGTAATCGGTGGTTTTTATCCTTACTGCCATCACAACTGAAACTCCACAGTGCTTATTTGATTGTTATTATACACATTTTGGTCTCAGTTTACTCCACATTGCACTTTCAACCCGTTGCTCTTCCTGGTTCCTAAGCGCGCGCGCCACAAACACAGTTACGAACAGCAGACGACAAAACTGCAAAGTTTTATTCCCTAAATTGTTTACTTTACTCGTTATTTAGTGCAAATTTACTTTGTTATTTAAAAATTTTAATTTAATACATGTATTATTGTCCCTTTTTTGCAACCACATACCCGAAAAAATTACAGATATTTCTAGAGTAGATACAATCAAATGTTTCTAACGTTTTTGTACATCTGGCTGCCGAAAACCAGAGGAAACGGCTAACAGTGCATGAGGAACGACTACGGATAAGTGAATTATATGCATAATTTTTTTTTGGCTTTTTAGTTTTTGCTAGCACTTTTCATTGATTTCAGTCTATATTAGTATTTTGAATTTCTTTAATAACCGTATGCCAGAAATAAATATGTTATTGTTATAATACAATTAAGTTTGTTCATACTTACCTGGCAGATATATATATAGCTGTATTCTCCGAAGTCCGACAGAATTTCAAAATTCGCGGCACACGCAGTGGGCGGCCAGGTGGTGGTACCCATTCCGCCGCTGGGAGGCGGATATCAGGAACTATTCCCATTTTCTATTCATATTTTATCAGTGCCACTGTCTCCTGAGGGGAGGTGGTGGGCACTTTAATTATATATACTGCCAGGTAAGTATGAACAAACTTAATTGTATTATAACAATAACATTTTGTTCATGAAACTTACCTGACAGATATATATATAGCTGAATCCCACCTTCGGAGGTGGAAGGGAGACAGAATAGGATTTTTGGGAAACTAAATTAAGTTGATGATATACATCTTGGTTCCTGACCTGTTAGCATAGCCGACTTCGTGATTACTGTCACTAAGTCTGCTTCTGCGTTACTAGAGTTGCCAGCGAGGTAGAGACCTGTAATGCTGGTGCGCTCTAGATGATCTGTCAACGGGGGCGTGACCACAATGTGACTAGACCATATGACCATACTAAAAATTCTGAGGGCAACGAAGCTAAAAACCACCACCTGACCTAACCTATTAAAGTTAGTTCCATAACTTCTAGGCTAAAGAAAAGGAACGCGCCTCAAGCGACCAACCCTTCAAAGTTAAAAAGCACACCTATCCCTTTTCTATAGGATAGGATTCGTGTTGCTTGCTGCCCCCAATAATATATCTACTATGTATGGTCCTAGCGACTTACAGATCTCAAATGTCGTCTTCACATCCCGTCGGAGTGTGAAGCGAACACAGAGTTTGCTTCGCTAAAGCGTGGCACTCAGGATGTTACTGAGTGTCATGCTCTGTTGAAATGCTTCCGAGGCCGCGCCCTCACCCTCTTGAGCATTCATATTAAGAAAAAATCTCAAATCTTTATGCAAACATAATGAATGAGACTTCTTAAAAGAACTCCTTGACTATAATGCCAAGGGTGTTCTTGGACATGAACCAGTCTGGTCTTTTACGGAACACCGCAGATTGTCTGTTGACCTCGACTTACTATGTTTTATTAAGATAAAACTTGAGAGACCCGACAGGGCACAGGACTCTCTAATGCCTTCGCCCAATAATTTGTGCCATACCCTTGGTCTCCAAACCTTCGGGTCAAGGGTTAGACAGGTTTTCGTTCTTATCAAGAACGGAAGGCTTAGAGGACAGACCGCATTATGTCCTTTAAAGCTAAAACCTCTGATGATAGCTAAAAGCTCACTAACCCTCTTTGCCGTGGCTAGAGCTTAGAATGTTAGCCTTTCTGGTCACGTGTATTAAGTTCGCAGAAAGGATAGGTTCGAAATGCTTTTGGCATCAGAAACTCAGACTACGTCTAAGTTCCATGCCGGAAACCTGCGATCCAGAGAATTTCAAGATCTCCCCAGACCTCAAAGATCGTGAAGCTTTGTTGTTTGACAGAACCGAATCTCTGAGCCTAGAGGCCGTCAACAACCTATTTGCATATTCTACAATAGTTAGGACTTCTATCTTATCTCGTACTTCATACGGAAAGATAGAACCATAAAGAAATTCACAGAGGGTCGAGTTGAGGAACAGTCATTTTCCCTTCACTATCCAGAAACGGCCCGCTCCGATTGAACACTGAAAATAGGCAGCACTGCTTGCCTTTGGCCAAGAGACTGCCATTAATCTTGAAGATCTTATCGCTTCTCGATAGTCTGAACGCCTTCAGACTCAGAGAGAGAGATATTAGATACTTCACTAAGTGACGAAGTTAGATTACACGATTCTCTCGGGAAGGGTCTTTGGACAATTCTCTGAATTACCTGACCTCTGTGAATCCAACCTCTTAGAGGCCAAACATGTGGCGACTAAAGCTTATCCTCTAGGATCATGAATAAGGGAACAACTTAAGAGGAAGCTCCTTCGTCTTCAAAAAAAATTACGAAAAAACTTAACGAAAGGACGCCCTCAGTCTCTCCTCACTTTCGAAATACTTCTAAGTGAGGATTACTCAGACGTCAGTAGTTGTTGCCTTCGATCGAGAAGACCGGCACGGACGTGTACTAGTTTAACGAACCTCTTGAGGACCGTTACGGTTCCGTGCCTAAGCCCATAACCAATTCTCTGTTCTTGAGCTATGAAAGAGCTGAGAAATTATCCGAGATGATTTGGGCCACTCGATCCAAACTCACCCTTCGAGGAACTGGAGAGAGCCGACCAATTTGGCTTCTAATTCTTTCAGACAATGTGCCAGAACATCTGTTCCTCTGTTCGGATGTCTGGCACCCTCTCGCTATCACCCGAGGTGATCCTCAAGCCGTTGAGAGAAAATTAGAATTATTACTGTTTATTCAGGGAAAACAAGCTTCTCCAGCGAGGAAATGGTCCCCAGCAAACTCATCCATTCCCTCACTCAGCCTGCTTCCTTCCCTAAATAAGGCTGCACTTTGCATAAGCAGGAGAGCATTATTATAGTGCTATGCCGCGGTAGATTCGTACAGAGTTCTGTTACCGTGCGGTAAACCGCACCGAACAAGTATAAGAGATCTCTTGTTGAAATTTTCTAAGTAAACGGAAGGCATGTTCATTCATGATTACTAGAAATTTCCTCAACCCGAGGCTAAAATCCATGATTGTAGGGCAGAGAGACGCAACCAAACGCGCATGACACCGAGCTAGCCGGTACTGCGTAGATCACATCACAGTAACAGCAGCCTTGTTCATCGTCTCGCACTATCTTGCCTTGAGTTGCCAGCTACTCCTTTTACGAAGGGATAGGTATGAAATTATCGAGCAAAAAGGAAACTCTCCAGCAGGCATATTTAAACGAAACAAAATTCGCTAAATACAGAATCTGAGTTGGTGTTGTCGTAACAATACCTGAATAGTTATTCTTACTCCGAAAACTCTTGGAAGGTTGAAGGGAGTGTCAAATAAATACATTAGAACAACAGTTCTTTCGGCTTCTATCCGCAGAGGTAAATACTATCTGCGTATATGACTTGACCCATGCGTTAGCAAAATGACGCAAAGATAAACTACGTAAGTATTGTAGTAATTTGAACATCGAATTCTCCTACTACATCTTTCCTCGACGAGGAAGAGAGAAGAAAGGAAAACGACTGTCCACGTTCTAATGAATGAGACTTTTAAAAGAACTCCTTGACTCTTTGCCAAGAAAAGGGAGTAATATTCGAATAGAGATCATCAAGAGAGAACCGAGGATCGAAAAGGACCGTTTCTTCAATGTTCTTATGATATTGGACATGACATTCCTGGATCTTAGTCTACAAGTCTTTTTCTTACTCCCCGGATGAGCCTCTGAAAATGAATGAGAGCTCTTCGAAATTTGTTAATGAGTTTATCCGCTTAAACGATAAAAACGTTAAAATCTATGTCAATGAGAACTACCCCATTTATGAGGGGTCCCCACTTAAATGACAAAACGTTTAGTATCTTGACAATGGGGAAAACGTCCTTACTAGACAAAAACTATTAGCACTTTGCTAATAGGGGAAAACCCTTTAACATGACCGAAAGTCACCCAGGAATCCGAGTAGATTAATCTTCCCGATTCTCAGAGAATCGACGAAGAGGAAAGAGGGATCGAAGAAAAAATTCGGGTATGTCTCTCCGCTAACTCGAATCCTTTTAAAAAATTCTGTAAAGGAATGTCCTGTGGAGAGTCCTGAAAAAACCTCCTCTTGACAGCGTTTATAAAGCGTCAAGCGTCCTAAGAACGTCCTGAACCAGCAAATAAAAAAACGCCTTCTACAAGTCTTTTCTCTCGCAAAGCGTCCTGCCGAGCTTCCACCGAAGCGTCCTGGCGAATGTGCACAAAAGCGTCCTCAAAAGCGTCCTGGAAAGTCCGCTGAGCGTCCTCAACTGCTGAGCGTGCTTCAGCTACGAGCGTGTCTGAGCAGAGAACACCAAGTCTTCTGAACGACGTTTCAGAGAGGAACTCGTTGAGCGCCTTGATGCATGCAAGGCCCGCCAAGAGGCGTCCTGGCGAGCGACCTTGCCAACATCTCAATGTTATGACGAACAGCGTTTTGCGTATGACGTTGAATATTTTTAAGGGACGTCCTCATGCGAGTCTCCATGGAGAGCCGCACGCTGCTCCTGAAGAGTGTGAACACTAAAGGAAGACGTATGGCTTTCGTCTTCCACAAGGTGCTTGCCGAAGCATCCTGGAGAATGTCTCTACTTATAGGACATCGAGCACCTCCAAAAGCTTCCTCACTTCTAAATTGCCCTTCTTATGCCGACAGAGACATAAGTTGTTTGACTGTGCAAAGCAGCTTGCCGGCCGTCAAACTTATCAGCTTGCTTTCGAAGTAAAAGCGAACGTTACATAACGTATACGGAGCGCCATGAGGAGAGAAGACGAATACTGAGTTGCTCCTCCAAAAGGTGGAATCAAGAATGTCCTTGATTACCAAATTCTTTTGGAATGCTAGCGAGGTTGAAACAGCTCTAACTTCATGAGCGTTCACTCGCAGGAGCCTCAAATCACCTTCTGGCAAGATGAATGAACCCCTTAATAAGGTACAAGTGATATAACATGAGCGTTCATATACATGAGCGTTCACTCGCAGGAGGGCTCAAATCACTCTTCTGCAAGATATGAGCTTCTATATGAATGAGCTTCTTTAATAATGTATAAATGATGTATACATGAGCGTTCACTCTCAGGGGGCTCAAATCACTCTTCTGGCAAGATGAATGAGCCTCCTTAATAATGTATAAATGAAGTATACATGAGCGGTCACTCGCAGGAGGCTCAAATCACTCTTCTGGAAAGATGAATGAGCCTCCTTAATAATGTATAAATGATATATACATGAGCGTTCACTCGCAGGAGGCTCAAATCACTCTTCTGGCAAGATGAATGAGCCTCCTAAATGTCCTTAGAAAAAAGAGCCAGTGCATTCTTCTAAAAGGGTAAATGTGGTCTCTTTCCTCCTCATCCTCTCGTGACGAGAGAGAGGACGTGAAGCGTCCTCTTTCTCTAAAGCTTCTTTAGGGGCGCGAGTCCTTCGAGAGCCCCACCCCTGTGTGGGGAGGATGCCTCGGAGGCCGAGAAACAACCCTTGAAGCTTCGTGCACGTGCTCGATCTCGGCAGCTGGGAAGCTACAACAGGACCTGCGAAAGGAAGCCAGATCAGCATGAAAAGCCCGTAACCCTCCTTCGGCTTTTGACATGCCCTCTCCCTGGTTTCTGGGAGTCCGACAGAGGTCTAGGCCTAGAGGCGTTATGGGGCCGATCTGACGTTCCCTCCTAACGAGAGAGGACGTGAAGCGTCCTCCTTCTCTAAAGCTTCTAAGAGGGCGCGAGTCCTTCCGAGAGCTCCAACCCTTGCGCGGAGGGGACGCCCTCGGAGGACGAGAAGCAATCCTTCAAGATTCGTGCGCGTGCACGATCTTTAGCAGCCTGGGAAGCGTCAACAGGTTCTGCCGAAGGGACGCCAGATCGGTGGGGAGCCCCCGTAACCCTCTTTGCGGCTTTCGACATGCCCTCTCCCTGAGTCCTGGGAGTCCGACAGAGGTCCAGGCCTAGAGGCATTATGGGGCCGATCTGACGCCCCCTCCACAACACAAGGGCTACTACACTTCACAACACTGATTGGAGAGCGCACTTTAGTCTAAGATTACTTGATGTAATCCTCTAGCACACTTCTTCTAGGCCTGTAAGCCATACCACAGGTTAGGCAAAATAAAATCTACAGGAGGTTAGAAGGTTCATTATTTCTAGCTTCTGTTTACTGTGGAGGAAAACTCCTGATTCTAACGACGCTCTAAAATGCGTACATGAATCCTACTTCTTCCGTATCAGTCACACATTACACTAATTACATTGAACTTATGCAAAGAAAACATGTAAACGCCATATACACTAAGCGAGTGTCTACTCGAAAGTTCCGGTAGCTTCACCATCCCCCATGCAGACAACAAAGTCTGAAACTAGGCTAACTAGCCTCAGACATCAAATGCAATGAAAAATTTACGATAGCGTATGCCTAGCCACAAATCCAAGTCAATAATCGTAAGAATAATTAGGATACTTAAGCGGCTAATGAAGTTTCAAAATCCTAGGCGGAGGTCTGTAAACAGTTGTTTACCGACCGGCGACAGAAAAAATATGAATAGAAAATGGGAATAGTTCCTGATATCCGCCTCCCAGCGGCGGGAATGGGTACCACCACCTGGCCGCCCACTGCGTGTGCCGCGAATTTTGAAATTCTGTCGGACTTCGGAGAATACAGCTATATATATATCTGTCAGGTAAGTTTCATGAACAAAGTAACCTTTAATGTTTGCATGCTAAGAATGGCAAAATCATCGTTGCCACATTAGTGGAGGCTTCACACATACGCCGTTTCATTATTATAAACTGTTTCCATGAATTCTAGTTGTCATAGTAATGCAATAATGATAAAATTGCTTTAATATTTATGTATATACTTCCAATACATAGCCATAATTTCACCAATTTCAACGTTTTGTGTGTAGTCTTATACCCAGTTTTGGGAGGGTCAACGCATACCGAATGGCAACAGAGAGAGAGAGAGAGAGAGAGAGAGAGAGAGAGAGAGAGAGAGAGAGAGAGAGAGAGAGAGAGAGAGAGCGAAGGAACGAAGAAGCTTTTTACTGGTGTGTTCATATCCATTTTTTGCATAATGGAGGTTTTGTCTCTTGGTACAAGGACACGTGTCGTTATTCTTTACGATTTGTGATTCACGATACCCTTATAAATTACGGCACTGGGTGTAATGCACTATAGTAAAATCTTGTTCTGATACAAGTGTTCGTTACAGAAATAGGTATTGCCCAAAAACGTGCTTGCACTGTCTCTGAAACCCATAGTGGGTATGCTGCTTAGTTGTCAATCAAGTTTTTTGTAATCAAGTATTTTTTACAAGCTAGCTATTGAATAAATTTGTATTTTTCTCAATCAAAACATATGCCCCTCAATGCTAACTTTCCTCTTTTAACGACTTTCTGGTCATTGCAAATTCGGCCCCATAATTTCTTATGGTGCAAAAACAGAGGCGCATCGACCGAAAACGATTGCGTCACACTACAGTAATAATCCGGCAGTAAAACATCTTCATATCCAAAAAAGTAAATAATAAAGATATATATGCGCATTACGATTATACCAATTACATGAAGAGCTGATAATCTGCATGAATAACTGGTAAACTGTTCTGCAAGAAAGTTGAGTAATGCAATTATTTACAATAGGTACGAAAGTCAAGATGTCGTGACGTCATAATACAGGACTTAAAAGGACGTTCTAATTCCAAAAAATAATTACTTAAATTTAAGTCAGAATCGAGTTACTTTTTCAATAACGAATATTTTCAAATTAATCATCATAAATATGTAAAATATTGATGTTTTACTATTTTTTTTAAATTATCGAAGTGCACTCTTCGTCGTCGTCTTCTACAAAACAGTTGTTTATTCGGTGAGGAAAAGTTTTCAGATTGTTGTGATAAAAGTGCCCCCGCGTCTGTGGGTACAAGTGGTGTGCGGATTTATCACAGGAAATGGTTAGTTTATTGACACAAGCGACTCCGTAAACATCGAGATGGCGTCAACCTTCTAAATACCTCAAGTTGTAAGTAGACATGTTGAACGCGTTTTGGTGAGATTTGCACTACGTTTGAGACTGTTTTCACTACCCTCTGTTTAAATCTTAAAATTTGCCTTAATTTCTAACTTTGGAGAAAATACTTACTTCGAAAGGAAAGTAGAGGTCTTTAGCTCCGTTTCTCACCAACAACAAGTCGCGACTGATGCCCATCTCCGGTGTCAGGACGCGTTATAAGTACTTTTCCGGAGGGTGTCCAGCCGTGACCGTCGGTGAGTTGAGCCAATCCATACGGTTGTTTACCCTATGTTCTTAATTTTATTCTCCGGGTCCTGATACTAAACTTGCCATCTAGTTGCACGTAAACTACCTAATTGGCCTACTAGTATTTAGGCTACTACCTAGCCACTGAACCAGAGAACAGTACCTACTACTAGGTAGTAGTAAGTAGTAGGCTACTCGGTATCTTCAGTTTTCCATAACTTTAAGGGGGAATAGGGTACTGTGCATTGACGTTGCTTATCATAGGCCAACATGATCCAGAGTAATAAAAACTAGGGCTAAACATTCTTGTCTGGTTAGGGACTTACGGATTGGGACCGGTGGGACGGACCCGTGGCAGAATTACAATATAGCCTACTGCTCACCTTCGCGTTCTTATACTAGGCTAGGTAGCCTTCATTGAATGGTCCCACTTACCTTTACGCTGTTGATGGAACATGTGACAATAGGTTACAGTTGTTGGCTATTGGCTATAAAATAATCCTCGATTTGAAATATACGCCATCAAGGTCTGACTGTCAACTATAGTATAAAATAATTGGATTTGAAACGTACGCCGTCGAGGTCTGACTGTCAGCTTTAACTTAGTAGTAGTAACAAGATTTATTACCTACGCAAAGACTCCCCACCGCGCTTTCTAAGCTGTTTACTGTTTTTACGAAGTCTTTTAACACTTTTTTTCCCCAAGTTTTTATCTGATGAGTTGCAAAAGGAGGAGGTTGTTATGGTCTTGGTCTTCCCGATAATGCTACTGAATGATAGTATATTTAGTCTTGGAAATTTAATGAATCGATCAGCAGAGCTGATGTTCTGCACCTTCCTTTTTATTTGTCCTTACCCGTATATATCTTCCTAGTGTCAACCTCTAAAATGCTCAAGGTAGCTTTCCCATTTTTTCTTCGTTATAAAAAATTTTCACTGTGCAATTCGTGTAACTATAGCATGCGTTTTCTTCCTCCTTTGCCCTTTTACTGAAATATTCCACTCTGATTTTGCTTTTGTTATCAGACAAGCGTAGAATTACAATTACTTCACTGCCAAATATGTAGGTCCATCATGATTGATCATACACTTCCACACACTGTAATTGATTAATAAAAAAAATCAGTAGGCATTGCCATTTTTCTCGCGGTTGGGAGTGAAAAAACAAGGAAAAGAAAATGTGGATGAAAGAAGGGTTTTAGAAAATTTCAAAATTTTCTCATGATGGCCCATTGCATGAGCTTGTAGTGTCATCTCCTGAAGACTACAAGAATTTCCTTCGAATGGATCATGATACATTTGATACACTATCTGCACTGGAATAGGCCTGTGATTATTCAATAAATGTTTAGAAGAAGGATTAATGACACCGATTATTTTCTATAAGGAAAATTTGTATCTTCAGTCTATTTGCACAAAAAGCTATTAAAATTAACTAAATTAATCAACGAGTTTCGATGTTTCCTTACATCTTCATCTAAGTTGATAGTGGCCAGAGATTCCCTCTTCTTGAATTCCTTGAGAGCATTGAAAACCCATAGCCTCGCTTCCAGCTCCAGATTTTTCACTTACTAACACTTTTTTAATTCCCTCCTGTAACCAGTCAGGAACGAATTTATTTGCTTTGCCACTGTCGAGGTTTTCATTTTTGTATTCCTCTCTCTTAATCTTCCATAATAGACCGGCAGCCCAGACCATTGAGATACAACAAACGAGATACCGAATGTAACCCCTACCGGTATTTAGGAGTAGACTTGTAAACTGTGAAACTGACCGTCTGCCGAAAATATATGGGTGGCTTACTTAACAAGCACCACTAATTGCTCGTTAGATTTTGGGTCTAGATCCAATATATGAGATACCAGATGAAACTAATATATAATATATCTGCAGACTCTACTGATTGTAGAATGACCAGTGACAGACATTTTGGAGGGTGGGTTCCCCCTGACTGACGCACTGAAAAGCGGGGGTTAATTGGATCTAGATCCAACTTAGGAGATACCGAGTAAAATTTACACTACAATAGCACTGCACATCCTAAAATACTGTGGCGGTAATGACAGACGTTTTAGTGGGTAGTTACCCCCTGACAGACGCCCCACAACGAGTGGGGAGGGGGAGGCAGGATCTGCATCCAACATTGGAGATACCAAGTAAAATTTGTACTACAATTGCACTGCACATCCAAGAATTCTGTGATGGTAATGCCAGACATTTTAGTGGGTGGTTACCCCCTGACAGACACCCCACAACGAGTGGGGAGGGGAGGGGGAGACGGGATTTGCATCTAACATGGAGATACCAAGTAAAAGCTGTACTACAATAGTTCTGCACATCTTAGAGTACTGTGGTGGTAATACCAGACATTTTAGTGGGTAGTTAACCCCCTGAGAGACACCTCACAACGAGTGGGGGGGAGGGGAAGGGGAGGGGGAAAAGGGGAGGGGGAGACAGGATCTCCATCCAACATCATAGTACCAAGTAAAATTTGTACTACAATAGCGCTGCACTTCCTAGAGTACTGCAGTGGTATTGACAGATATTTTTAGTGGGTAGTTACCCCCTGACAGATACCCCACAAAGAGTGGGGAGGGGGATGGGGAGACAGGAACTGCATCCAACATTGGAGATACCGAGTAAAATTTGTACTACAATAGCACTTCATATCCTTGAATGCTGTGATGGTAATGACAGACATTTTAGTGGGTAGTTTCCCCCTGACAGACACACCCTAACAGGTGGGCAGGGGGAAGGGCAAGCCCTGATAATGAATGTCTAGACTAGTATAGTGGGCTACTATTGACCCGTATTATACATTATCGTGATATATTTAATAAATATTTTTATCCTTTCTATATCCTTTGTATTTATCTAACACAGTGTTTCCCAACCTTTGACACTTTGAGGAACCCCTGAGACAATTTTCCTCATCCCAAGGAACACACACACACACACACACACACACACACACACACACACACACACATATATATATATATATATATATTATATATATATATATATATATATATATATATGTATGTATGTATGTGTGTGTGTGTTTGTAAGCATTTGTATTAATTACCTTTAGTAAAACAGAGGGAAAAAATCTCGCACGATATGTTACGATAAAATAAATTATAG
This sequence comes from Macrobrachium nipponense, assembly GCF_015104395.2. Classification (NCBI taxonomy): domain Eukaryota; kingdom Metazoa; phylum Arthropoda; class Malacostraca; order Decapoda; family Palaemonidae; genus Macrobrachium; species Macrobrachium nipponense. The sequence continues at coordinate 77,565,614 of NC_061087.1, forward strand.
GACTACGATTTCTCACGCCATGTTTAACGAAAAATATATACTTATAAATAACAAATAATTAAATAAAACATGAATTATTACGGAACACCTGGCGATCGTTTACGGAACCCCGGTTGACGATGGCTGATCTAACGCAAAAATAGTTTATTTGTTTCATATAAATAACAGTCATCTGTAGGCCCGTAATAATTCCAGTCCCTATTATTATTTTGTGAAAGCAAGCAACTGACTTCAATTATAGTAGGGGAGCCCGGGGCTAGTTGGCTACAGGGTAAGTTGGCAATACTCAACATGACTTTAAAGTTTACCAATAGGATGACTCTAGTACATATACTGTGTAATTGCCACGTGGTTCCTCAATTACCAGCAAAATTCTAGAGATAGAACGTAGGAGCTCGAATTTATGAGACAATTTTTGATTTTGATGGTAGTGAGTAAATATTTTAATCTTTCTGTTATTTGCTATAACATCTATACATTCATAAAGATTAGTTTTCAATGATAGCATAGTTTTCCTTATGGTTTAAAGATTCTATAGCATTAAAATTATTAATTCAAGGCTTCTTGGTGTGGACTGGTAAGCGTTTTTGTACCAAATTGTAGGGATGGGCAAGTTGGCTCAAAATAAATGGGGCAAGTTGATACACGTTATTTGGTAACAATAGTAAGCCTATTTATTTATATAATTTACGTTTTGTTTCTGGATTTTTGGAAGGATAATGAGATTAGTGTCCTATCATTTCCTCCACATTGTTCTCACAAGTTGCAGCCCCTGGATTTTAGTGTTTATAGACATCTGAAGAAATGTGTTAACAGGGCATGTGATTCGTGGATGACTGGTAATCCAGGATCAAGTATGCCCATCTGTGACATTCCTGGTAAAGTTTCCTCGGCTTTACCTCTAGCTGTCACTATATTCTGAGGTTTTCAATTGGTTTAGGATTGATGGAATTTCAACTTTGAATTACAGACTATTTCAAGATTTTGATTCTACGGGTGGTCATGTAACAGATTGAGAGATGTCCGAAAAGACACATGGGCTTCAGATCAGTCATCAGCGTGATACAGAGTTTAAGAACAGCTCTTGTTGATCCAGAAGAAAGCTCAGCTGAAGAGAGCCTGTGTTTGGTAAGCCAGGAGAAATGTGGGTCCAGTGCAGGGCATGTAACATGTGGGAGCATGAAGACTATGAGGAGGATTTATTTCACACCCGCCACAATTACAACTAGATAATGATCTGAAGTAATACCAGTGACTTATATTTTGTATTTTGGAAATTCAGAGGGTATTTTTGCTATTTGATTTAAATGCAATGTAGTAATTTTCTTTTAATTATCAATGTGCCAACTTACCCCATAATGTGTGCCAACTTACCCCGTGGGGCAAGTGGCACGAAAAGTTATTTTTTTCTAAAGCTTATTTTATCTAATGTTGAAAGCAAACAACGATTATTTTGCTCTATGATAAAGACGAATGTTAATATTTTTCAATGGTGGTAAGAATTTTGCAAAAAGTTTGTTTTATATTCGCAGTAACCAAAATTGTAAAAAGTGTACCAACTAGCCCCGGTCTCCCCTACTCGCTTTAGCTTTGTTTACGATATGAAAATTAATGTAGCGTAGGTTGGAAGACTGACACTATAAAGTAGTATATAAGTTCTTATCATTATTAGAGTTATTGCTGTAAAATGTCTATGTACATAACATTTGTTAAATAGAGTTACGCACCCATTAAATAGACAGTAATACATATGTAATATATACGCTATAGTCAGGGTACAGATCATAATAATTGTGCTACAGCCTACTCGGTTTGTTTTATCGAAGCAGGACTACCTTCTTTTGGTTTCAACTGACTTTCATGCTGATGAAATCATGGATACATTTTTGTATTATCAGTTTTATGAATGAATATTGTTGTTACTATAGTCGATTTTTTTTCGGCTGGTGTAAAATTCGTCAGACAATACACCTGGCTGAGGAAGGACACAGAGGATCTCTGTTTTTTAAACAATATTTCTACACGCCAAGTTATTCCGAACATTTCCATTCTCTCAAGAAGATTAAGAATAAATACAAGAGCAAACTAGACCAAAAAAAAAAATAATAATCTCTTTGCATTAATGTAAAGAAAACAAGAGAAATGAAAAATTATAGAGCAGCAGCACAGACCGTTGAGATACAACGAACGAGATACCGAATGTAACCCCTACCGGTATATAGGAATAGACTTGTAAACTGTGAAACTGACCGTCTGCCGAAAATATATGGGTGGCTTACTTAACAAGCACCACTAATTGCTCGTTAGATTTTGGGTCTAGATCCAATATATGAGATACCAGATGAAACTAATATATAATATATCTGCAGACTCTACTGATTATAGAATGACCAGTGACAGACGTTTTGGAGGGTGGGTTCCCCCTGACTGACGCACTGAAAAGCGGGGGTTAATTGGATCTAGATCCAACTTAGGAGATACCGAGTAAAATTTACACTACAATAGCACTGCACATTCTAGAATACTGTGGTGGTAATGACAGACGTTTTAGTGGGTGGTTACCCCCTGACAGACGCCCCACAACGAGTGGGGAGGGGGAGGCAGGATCTGCATCCAACATTGGAGATACCAAGTAAAATTTGTACTACAATTGCACTGCACATCCTAGAATGCTGTGATGGTAATGCCAGACATTTTAGTGGGTGGTTACCCCCTGACAGACACCCCACAACGAGTGGGGAGGGGAGGGGGAGACGGGATTTGCATCTAACATGGAGATACCAAGTAAAAGCTGTACTACAATAGTTCTGCACATCTTAGAGTACTGTGGTGGTAATACCAGACATTTTAGTGGGTAGTTAACCCCCTGAGAGACACCTCACAACGAGTGGGGGGGGAGGGGGAAGGGGAGGGGGAGACAGGATCTCCATCCAACATCATAGTACCAAGTAAAATTTGTACTACAATAGCACTGCACTTCCTAGAGTACTGCAGTGGTATTAACAGATATTTTAGTGGGTAGTTACCCCCTGACAGATACCCCACAACGAGTGGGGGGGAGGGGGAGGGGGAGGGGAGAGCCATAGGAAACCTGCATCCAACATTGGAGATACCAAGTATAATTTGTACTACAATAGCACTGCACTTCTTAGAGTACTGTGGTAGTAATGACAGACATATTGAGTGTGGTTACCTCTGGCAGACACCCCACAACGAGTAGGGAGGGGGAGAGGGAGGGGGAGACAGGATCTGCATCCAACAATGGAGATATAAAGTAAAATTTGTACCACAATAGCACTTTCATATCCTAGAATGCTGTGATGGTAATGCCAGACATTTTAGTGGGTGGTTACCCTTTCACAGACATAACCTACGATTGGAAGGGAGAGGTGGGACACCTTGAAATATTTCAAAATCTATCATAGGAGGCAATAGTAATATTAGAAATATGGTAAGTATCTGAAAATCGTGAGCCTGATAAAATGTAAAAGGCAAAAAAATTCAAGAATATTGTGATGTTTCAGGATAAGAATTACAGCCGGAGTAATTTTTTAAAAATTCCTATTGAAGTATGGAATATTTCACTCATAATTCCATCACATATATATAAATACTATGTGTGAGACTTCCTAGGCTTGGTCTACTTTCTATAGTTTCACACACACACACACACACACACACACACACACACACATATATATTATATATATATATATATATATATATATATATATATATATACTAATATATAATATTAGCACTATCCTTTGGTTTGGAGTTATTACTTCACACAAAGTATTTTATCATATGGTGCCAATAATTAAACCAGTCATATGGTGCCACTTTCAGTTCCTCTAGAAAAAGAAATGTAAGATAAGTATTCTCGCTTTAATAGCGTCTTTGGTCATTTTCTTTTCTTGCCTATAGTTAGGACACTGCAGCCATGTCGAGGTTCGTAGCCCAACGTGTCTTACCATAACTGAATTGTTCTTTAGTTGCTGTTGGTTCGTGTGGATGAAATGAAATTTTTATCGGATATGGGAATTCGATTGATATTAAGACCAAAGTCCCATCATAGAGAGCCGTTTCAACACCCGCACATTCACAAAGAGATGATGTATCACAACACAAATAATTACTTGAAACGGAAATGTCAATGAATTGTTCAGGATAAGCTAACTATAAAGATTAAAACATTTCCCCCCATTTTATTCCCCTTCCCGAAGTTGACGATCATACAACTTGGAGCTCCTGACTCCCAAATTAAGTTGGCCTATAATATCATGTCAGTTATCTAATAGTCCACTTATTTTCGGCTGCCTCACTCAAATTGATCTATACACTATAATCAAGTATCAGGTACCATATATATTCAGGGAAGAAAATCTATACTTAAATAAAAATGATACACAGTTTGATGTTTAAAGCCAGCCGAGTGCGTTTGTCTCTTAACTTCCCGCCGGCACGCACCACAGGCAGCCTACGTAATGTGTTTCAATACATTCTTTGGCGACCATTATTCGGCTCATTTTCTCCCTAGTAATATTTTTTTCTTTATTTGTTCATTATATCCAGTAAACAGGCACTAACATCATATTATATCCTCACGTCTGTTCAATGCATTTACCATTGTTAATATGATTTATAATGCGTCTCCAACAGTCATAGAAATTTGACAACCGAATGTGCAAATATGTCAGCTGTGTGCAAGGCATAGGGCGTCAATCACTGGAGTAGCGATCTCCCTGCCGAGAGTGACTTCGGAAGGCCATGTTGAAAGGTCTCGGTCCAGCTCTTAGTACTATATTTTATTACTATTACTTTTTTAAATCTTTATTATTATTATTATTATTATTATTATTATATTATTATTATTATTATTATTATTATTATTATTATTATTATTATTATTATTATTATTATTATTCGACCCAATTTCACAGAAAAAAATTACCTAACGAAAACACACCTAAGCACTTCAACCATTGTGGTCAGGCCTAAGCATCTGCTCTTGGATCTAAGCAGTGTCAATCATAAATGGTTCCTGTGTAAATACAGGACTTTTTTTGCATATGGTAGCGAAGCACAAACTAAACAGTAATGTACAATCACTAACCACCAACACTCCCAATGCACTTACTCAGTAAGCACTCACACTTGCATACATTCACTATACACACACACACACACACACACACACACTCTCTCTCAATAACACAAAACAATCTGAATACCCAACACTCACTAGGCACTCACTATACACTAAATGGTCACTAAACACTTGAAATACTAAATTTACTAAATATTCATTATACCCCAAACACTCAGTAAACATTAACTAAACACTCACTTAATCCTAAACATTAATTAAACACTAAACATTCGCTAAACCTCAAGCACTCATTAAATACTAGCTTACCAAACCCTAAATACTTATTAAATACTAAACAGTGAATGAACATCCACTCATTAAAAACTTTATAAACACTTACATACGAAACATTTGCTAAACACTAACATTCACAAGAAATTCACTAAACGCTCACTTAAAATTCGCAAAACTTTCACTAAAACCCTAAACACTCACTGAATACTTACACACTAAATATTCACTAATCACTACCATTCACAAGACATTCACTAAACGTTCACTTAACATTCACAAAACATTTACTAAAACCCTTAAGACAAAACATTCACTGAATACTTACACAATAAACATTCAATAACATTCACAAAACATTCACTAAACCCTAAAGACTCAGTAAACATTCACTGAATACTGACACATTAAACAGTCACTAAACCCTAAACATTCATCAAACACTTACTCATAAACATTCACTAAACGCATACTCACTAAACCCTAACAATTCGCTAAACACAGACTCATTAAACATTAACGATAGAAAAAATTGACAATCGCACTAATTTTTCATTTCTCTTGTTTTTTCTTTTTTTACATTAATAAGCAATAAAAGAGATTATTATTATTTTTTTTGGTCTAGTTTGCTCTTGTATTTATTCTTAATCTTCTTGAGAGAATGGAAATGTTCGGAATAACTTGGTGTGTAGAGATATTGTTTAAAAAACAGAGATCCTCTGTGTCCTTCCTCAGCCAGGTGTATTATGTCTGACGAATTTTACACCAGCCTTAAAAAAATCGACTATAGTAACAACAATATTCATTCATAAAACTGATAATACAAAAATGTATCCATGATTTCATCAGCATGAAAGTCAGTTGAAACCAAAAGAAGGTAGTCCTGCTTCGATAAAACAAACCGAGTAGGCTGTAGCACAATTATTATGATCTGTACCCTGACTATAGCGTATATATTACATATGTATTACTATCTATTTAATGGGTGCGTAACTCTATTTAACAAATGTTATGTACATAGACATTTTACAGCAATAACTCTAATAATGATAAGAACTTATATACTACTTTATAGTGTCAGTTCTTTCCCCAACCACCGCGACATTAATTTTCATATCGTAAACAAAGCTAAAGCGAGTAGGGGAGACCGGGGCTAGTTGGCACACTTATACAATTTTGGTTACTGCGAATATAAGGCAAACTTTTGCAAAATTCTTACCACCATTGAAAAATATTAACATTCGTCTTTATCATAGAGCAAAATAATCGTTGTTTGCATTTCAACATAAGATAAAATAAGCTTTAGAAAAAAATAACTTTTCGTGCCACTTGCCCCACGGGGTAAGGGGTAAGTTGCACACATTATGGGGTAAGTTGGCCTTGATAATTAAAAGAAAATTACTACATTGCATTTAAATCAAATAGCAAAAATACCCTCTGAATTTCCAAAATACAAAATATAAGGCATTGGTATTACTTCAGATCATTATCTAGTTGTAATTGTGGTGGGTGTGAAATAAATCCTCCTCAGTCTTCATGCTCCCACATGTTACATGACTGCACTGGACCCACACTTCTCCTGGCTTACCAAACACAGGCTCTCTTCAGCTGAGCTTTCTTCTGGATCAACAAGAGCTGTTCTTAAACTCTGTATCACGCTGATGACTGATCTGAAGCCCATGTGTCTTTTCGGACATCTCTCAATCTGTTACATGACCACCCGTAAAATCAAAATCTTGAAATAGTCTGTAATTCAAAGTTGAAATTCCATCAATCCTAAACCAATTGAAAACCTCAGAATATAGTGACAGCTAGAGGTAAAGCCGAGGAAACTTTACCAGGAATGTCACAGATGGGCATACTTGATCCTGGATTACCAGTCATCCATGAATCACATGCCCTGTTAACACATTTCTTCAGATGTCTATAAACACTAAAATCCAGGGGCTGCAACTTGTGAGAATAATGTGGAGGAAATGATAGGACACTAATCTCATTATCCTTCCAAAAATCTAGAAACAAAACGTAAATTATATAAATAAATAGGCTTACTATTGTTACCAAATAACGTGTGTCAACTTGCCCCATTTATTTTGAGCCAACTTGCCCATCCCTACAATTTGGTACAAAAACGCTTACCAGTCCATAATTTTAATGCTATAGAATCTTCAAACCATAAGGAAAACTATGCTATCATTGAAAACTAATCTTTATGAATGTATAGATGTTATAGCAAATAACAGAAAGATTAAAATATTTACTTACTACCATCAAAATAAAAAATTGTCTCATAAATTCGAGCTCCTACGTTCTATCTCTAGAATTTTGCTGGTAATTGAGGAACCACGTGGCAATTACACAGTATATGTACTAGAGTCATCCTATTGGTAAACTTTAAAGTCATGTTGAGTATGCCAACTTACCCCTGTAGCCAACTAGCCCCGGGCTCCCCTTCTATAATTGAAGTCAGTTGCTTGCTTTCACAAAATAATAATATGACTGAATTATTATGGGCCTACAGATGGCTGTTATTTATATGAAACAAATAAACTATTTTTGCGTTAGATCAGCCATCGTCAACCGGGGTTCCGTGGAACCTTAGGGTTCCGTAAACGATCGCCAGGTGTTCCGTAAGAATTCATGTTTTATTTAATTATTTGTTATTTATAAAGTATATATTTTTCGTTAAACATGGCGTGAGTAAATAGTCCTATAATTTATTTTATCGTAACATGTCGTGCGAGATTTTTTCCCTCTGTTTTACTAAAGGTAATTAATACAAATGCTTACATACACACACACATATACATACATGATATATTTACTATATATTATATATATATCTATATATAATTATATATAGATTATATATGTATATATATATTATTATATATATATATATTATATACATATATATATATATATATATATATATATATGTATGTGTGTGTGTGTGTGTGTGTGTGTGTGTGTGTGTGGTCCACTTGGGATGAGGAAAATTGTCTCAGGGGGTTCCTCAAAGTGTCAAAGGTTGGGAAAACACGTGTTAGATAAATACAAAGGATATAGAAAGGATAAAAATATTTATTAAATATATCACGATAATGTATAATACGGGTCAGTAGTAGCCCACTATACTAGTCTAGACATTCATTATCAGGGCTTGCCCTTCCCCCTGCCCACCTGTTAGGGTGTGTCTGTCAGGGGGAAACTACCCACTAAAATGTCTGTCATTACCATCACAGCATTCAAGGATATGAAGTGCTATTGTAGTACAAATTTTACTTGGTATCTCCAATGTTGGATGTAGATCCTGCCTCCCCCTCCCCACTCGTTGTGGGGCGTCTGTCGGGGGGTAACCACCCACTAAAACGTCTGTCATTACCACCACAGTATTCTAGGATGTGCAGCGCTATTGTAGTGTAAATTTTACTCGGTATCTCCTAAGTTGGATCTAGATCCAATTAACCCCCGCTTTTCAGTGCGTCAGTCAGGGGGAACCCACCCTCCAAAATGTCTGTCACTGGTCATTCTACAATCAGTAGAGTCTGCAGATATATTATATATTAGTTTCATCTGGTATCTCATATATTGGATCTAGACCCAAAACCTAACGAGCAATTAGTGGTGCTTGTTAAGTAAACCACCCATATATTTTCGGCAGACGGTCAGTTTCACAGTTTACAAGTCTACTAAATACCGGTAGGGGTTACATTCGGTATCTCGTTCGTTGTATCTCAATGGTCCGGGCTGCCGGTGTATCAGTCCCTTTTTGCACATTTCCCTTTTCATAAATCTTGAAGCTGCTAGACTATCCTGCTTAGGATCAGGATCCTGTTTCTTAAAGACTCGTTTTTCTTCTTCCCCGATAGCGTCATATACTATACCATGAACTATATCGTTTAAAATCTCTTTCATACTGACTAAATCCTTTGTATCACGACTAAAAGCATCACTATCGCCAATAACTACGCCGGCTCGTTTCAAATCTGTGGTTAAGTTACGGATCGAGTTTTCAATATCAGTATGTAAGAGATTTTAAACTACATAGTTCATGCATACATACATAAATATATATGTATATATATACACATATGTATGAATATACATATATATATATATATACATACATACATATTTATGTATGTGTTTATGCATGTACATACATACATACATACATATATATAGTGTACATACACACTTACACAAGCAACAGTAAAGTGATTTCGCCTAAAATCTCCCATGAAATTTAAAATTTGTTATTATCATTAACAGAACACAAATATTATTATTATTATTATTCTGTTAAAAAGGATGGCAGAATTAAGCGAGTTGATTTTATATATTGTCTTTTCTATTTTCCTTACAATTCGCTTCTCAGGCTCAGCGATGTTTCTGAGTAACTGGCCAATATTCATATTGGGAATTTTCAAAAATTATAAATGCTGAAGGAATCTTTTATTAGAACAAGATATCAGGTCCAGGTCAAGCAGGGGTCGTCGTCAGTGCTGGTATTATTCCGTAGGCGTAGTCCAGTTCGGGCCGGGGTCGTCTTAGGTTCTAAGGGCTGGTATTGGTCAATACCAGCCCTTAAAACCTAAGACGACCCCGGCCCGAACTGGACTACGCCTACGGAATAATACCAGCACTGACGACGACCCCTGCTTGACCTGGACCTGATATCTTGTTCTAATAAAAGATTCCTTCAGCATTTATAATTTTTGAAAATTCCCAATATGAATATTGGCCAGTTACTCAGAAACATCGCTGAGCCTGAGAAGCGAATTGTAAGGAAAATAGAAAAGACAATATATAAAATCAACTCGCTTAATTCTGCCATCCTTTTTAACAGCATTTGCCTAAAAGAGGGTCTTCTACCAAAATATTATTATTATTATTATTATTATTATTATTATTATTATTATTATTATTATTATTATTATTATTATTATTATTATTATTATTATTATTATTATTATTATTATTATAGGGAAAACGTACCAGTTTTGAATTCATGGGTTAAATATTTTAAAGTCTGTAAAGTATTGGACGAATTCCCTATATTATTTTTTTCTGCTGGAAACATTACTTGAGGATTCCTTGGAGAGTTGGTTATGTCCAGTGAGTGGGAATATTCAGAACGATTAGAGTTCCAGAAACCCCGAAGACAGGAGACAGAAGCAGCTTCGGCGGAGACCACAATGGCTCCGGAATCCTGACGCGTCACTCATGTGTCAGTTTTGAAATCGAGGGTTAAAGCAAATAGAGTTGGTCTGCATCACGCTAAGATGATTCTAAGTTTGATTTCGTTGGTGCTTAACCAGTGCTTTGCCTTCGCGGCCGGATTCCCCCGCGAGAAAGCTGTCTATGTCAATCTTGTTGTGCTGTCCATTGAAGTATTCATACTTCTTGGATTCTGCATAGGTATTGTCCGTTTCTTCAATGATTTTATGGCTCTGGACAACTGTCCGTCGCTGGCCATAACTGAAGAGGACAAGCATTTGAATGATGATATGGAAGACAGTATGAATGAAGATATGCAAGACGATATGAATGACGATGAGCTAGACTGTGAAGAAGACGAAAAATCGGCTAGTGAAGATGTCTCTAGTTCAGCTTGTGAAGAGACATCGCATTTACCCAGCCAAACGACCCAGATATTATATGGAATCATCTCCACGCTTCAGGAAGAGCTCGAAGAGAAGGTTCGATTAGCAGACGAACTAAGTAAAAAGGTAGAGGGCCTGACTGAAGAAGGAACGAAGCTGGCACTCAATATAACTGAACTGGAACGTCTCAATCATGAGAAGGATAGACAACTCCTCACAATGCCAGCAGAAATGGAAAAGCTCAGAAGCGAGATAGCACTCAAGGCGCAGGAAACACAGAAGCTAAGAAGAGAGAACGAGGACAAAGACTCCTCCCTCATCATTTTGGAAAACACGGTCGCAGTTCTCGACATGGAAAAGGAGACGTTGCGTCGAGATCTGCAGCAGAAGGAAAACAGTCTAACCGAAATGAAAAATGAACTAGTCAAGAAAAACGAAGATTTGAAGAAACTGCGAGAAGATAATAGAAGGAAGCAGAATAGCATTGAAAGTCTGCAGAAGGAAAGCGAGGACCTGATCTTCCAGAGGAATGGTTTGGAAAATCAATTGCAAGTCCTTACCCTTGAGAAAAAGATGGCCCAAGAAAATTTTAAGCAGCTCGAACTATGCAGGAAAGAATTAGCTGACAAAAGGAGGGAGTTGGAGGATGTTAAAGCCCACAACCTCCAGAGGGACAGAGAGATCCTCCGCCTGGAGAATGAGCTCTCTGTGAAGCAAAATGACGTCGTCGTTTTGATAGAAGGAATCGAAAGTATTGTAGCACAAAGGGCCAATGGAAAGATCAATGAAATGACGAGGAAGGCAGTCCAACTTGAATTCGAGCTTGCTGAGACCAAGGAGAAACTTGAGACAATGGAGTTTGAAAAGATAGAGGCCATCTTGGAACTTGAAAAACTCCAAGAAGAGGCCTTGGCCCAGGATACGAAAATCGGACTCTTGGGCATGAAAATGATTGATATGATTAGCAAAGCAAAGGACCCTTTGTATGAAGAGAAGAATTTGACCAAAATGGCGCCGAAAAAACAGCCTGGATCAGAGAGGAAAGTTGGAAAGGAAAGTTCCCAGGCTAAACCTCGATGTCTGATGAAGCCCCAGGTCAACTGCAAAGCCCTCTACCGACAAATGGACGACATCGAGGAAGGGATCCTCCAGATCAGAGCGTCGCAACGACGTTCAGCTGCCAAAAGGAGACACTCAAAAGACTCGGCTAATCTTCCTTCAGTGACGAAGCTTATAAGTAGAGAACAAATACATCAAAAGCTGAGGACGAAATCTGCAGCTAACCTCCGAAGACTGGAGCGAGATGCTGCAATGGTAAGAAATCTCTACAAGGGCAACTACGTCACTAAGACCAGGCACTTTTAGGAAGACGTAGTTTGCCAGCAGAAGGAA
>NC_061087.1:77582997-77615497 GCF_015104395.2 Macrobrachium nipponense
TGCCACCCCCAGATTAGTCTGATTGGTTTCGTCTCTTGACGGTAACCACCCACTGAAGGAGTCAAAGTTCATATTTTCTGGTGTGGTTTGCATTTTACTGTTTTGGAGAACGAGTGCCAATGCTTTGGTCTGGTTTTCGAAACTGCTATTCGTGCAGTCTTATGCTGCACACATCTACTCCCTTTTCTACCTTAACTTCTGGTAGATTCTTCATCACTCTACCCTTGCTATATATATTTCTACCAGTGGGTTTTCCTAACTAAATTTTTCCTAGCTATTCTCTGATCAGACTCTTGTTGTTTCCTAACAACACTCGGCCACCTACTGGCAGTGACTTCAATGCCTAAAATTATTAAAATGATTACTTATAAAAAATACAATGTTGAAAGTAATCAAAATGGTTATATATATACAATAATGCTAGTATATCAGTTACTTGAAGGCAAATTATTCAGTAAAGACTTAATGGTGTTGAGCTTGTTAACAACTAACACTCTGACAATACATATGAAAGCAACTATGGTGAGCACTAACAAAACAATATTTATCATGGACATGATGGGGGAAATGTCAGTCTTGTACATATGGAAAAATTGATTAGCTGCTTCAAATTGGTCAAATGATTTCTAACTCAAGTTTAGACAATTTGAAACATCCTTGACATTATCAAAAATGATTGATATGGCTAGATAAATTTAAGGTGCAAGAAGCAAAAAATGGTAGGCTTGTAGTACAAATAATTCAAAATAACTACTCACAAGATGTCACAAAGGATTTTATGTTATTTAACATTATCTGAGATTGATTATTCCTACAAGTGACCTTAGCTATTACTTGATTCTGTGAAAATACTACCATTTCATCATACAAAATTTGAGCTTTGAAATCAGGACTGTAAGGGATATACTCACAGTTATTCTCACCATTCCTGTCATTAATCAAATCATCTATGCAATACAATTTGTTAAGTGGTTCATAAAAAAAAAAAACTGTTAATGTTACAAACAAACTCATTGGCTTCAAGCATGATACAATCATCAAAATCTTTGCCACTTAGTTTCACCAACAGAAGTGAATTTTGTTTCAATGCAAAATGTACAATGCCTTGGTTCAAAACAATTGACTTGTTGTTTACTAGCATTGGAAAAGGGTAAATGGATATCAGGTTATTAACTTCATTATTGTTGAATGGTATCACTAATACAATGTGATCAGAAACCCTTTTCACACTAATTATACTATAGTAAATAAGAACATCCCGCACAAGCGGTTTGAAGTGATGATCTAAAACACATACATTTTTCAATTACAAGGTGTAACTCACTAGGACTGATGAGGTATGGTGATAAAATGTTTGTTTTTACCGGCTAACATTACTGCATTCAAAAGTTCCTTATGATTTAACAAAAAGGTTTCTGTTTCAAATAACAACTGAGTCACATATTGTGACTTGTTTAAGTCATTTATCTCTGTAGTAATATTCTGAGCCATATTGTTAACAAAGTCCTTTAGTTTAATAATCAAATCTTGGTTTTTGTTAGTTGCATCAATGACTTTAGTCATGATTGTACCTCGTTCTGCGGCCCACATTTCTAATTTTTCTATTCTAGCCCTATCTTTATCTACATCACCATCAGCAGCTACACCAAACAAAGTGTTTAAGGCTGTGCCAATAAATGGCAACAGGGAACGCTTCTTAATTCTCTTGGGTAACACCTGACTGATATCCTCCCTAAGCTTTATCAAAACAGAATTGCTCTGGGAGGTTAGTAGACATGACACTTTCAATTATTACTCATTAATCCAGTAAGTTCCTGTTGCTGTTGATCGACTGTTGTGATATTGATAGTTACAACCGCTATGTCGTGTATCATTTTCACTTGACCATGATCCTTAGGATTGCTCCCTTCTTGATTTGCAAAGAGGGAGATGCAGATATCGCTCACCATGAGCCATAGTGAAATCCATTTCCTGCAAAATATATTTTAAGCAGTAAACCTATACAACAATGTTATTGACCTGTTGCACTTGGTCCTATCTTTTCCTTAAATTGTATCTCGGAGTCACTAAAATGCTGATGAAGTATGGGAATCATTTACGTTACTGTTTTCCTTACTATTTGACTCCTTTAAATCTTTAAAATTCTTTAAATGTTCTTCTGACCAAATATCAGAATGTACTATTTTAATATGGTTCCAATGTGCAACAGTTTCATTTAAAGTTGATTCATGCATTAGCTTAAATTTATTTAACTTTAATCTTTCTATTACTCTATATGGACCTTGGAATTTAGGACTTACTTTTACATTATAGACCGGCAGCCCGGACCGTTGAGATACAACAAACGAGATACCGACTGTAACCCCTACCGGTATTTAGGAGTAGACTTGTAAACTGTGAAACTGACCGTCTGCCGAAAATATGTGGGTGGCTTACTTAACAAGCACCACTAATTGCTCGTTAGATTTTGGGTCTAGATCCAATATATGAGATACCAGATGAAACTAATATATAATATATCTGCAGACTCTACTGATTATAGAATGACCAGTGACAGACATTTTGGAGGGTGGGTTCCCCCTGACAGACGCACTGAAAAGGGGGGGTTAATTGGATCTAGATCCAACTTAGGAGGTACTGAGTAAAATTACACTACAATTAGCACTGCACATTCTAGAATACTGTGGTGGTAATGACAGACGTTTTAGTGGGTGGTTACCCCCTGACAGACGCCCCACAACGAGTGGGGAGGGGGGAGACAGGATCTGCATCCAACACTGAAGATACCAAGTAAAATTTGTACTACAGTTGCACTGCACATCCTAGAATGCTGTGATGGTAATGCCAGACATTTTAGTGGGTGGTTACCCCCTGACAGACACCCCACAACGAGTGGGGCGGAGGGGAAGGTGGGGGAGACAGGATCTGCATCTAACATGGAGATACCAAGTAAAATCTGTACTACAATAGTTCTGCACATCCTAGAGTACTGCGGTGGTAATACCAGACATTTTAGTGGGTAGTTACCCCCTGAGAGACACCCCACAACGAGTAGGGGGGAAGGGGGGAAAGGGAGTACCAAGTAAAATTTGTACTACAATAGCACTGCACTTCTAGAGTACTGCAGTGGTAATGACAGATATTTTATTGGGTAGTTACCCCCTGACAGATACCCCACAAAGAGTGGGGAGGGGGATGGGGAGACAGGAACTGCATCCAACATTGGAGATACCAAGTAAAATTTGTACTACAATAGCACTTCATATCCTAGAATGCTGTGATGGTAATGACAGACATTTTAGTGGGTGGTTTCCCCCTGACAGACACCCTAACAGGTGGGCAGGGGGAAGGGCAAGCCCTGATAATGAATGTCTAGATTAGTATAGTGGGCTACTATTGACCCGTATTATACATTATCGTGATATATTTAATAAATATTTTTATTCTTTCTATATCCTTTGTATTTATCTATTACAGTGTTTCCCAACCTTTGACACTTTGAGGAACCCGAGACAATTTTCCTCATCCCAAGGAACCCCAATACACACATACACACACACACATACATGCATACGTACATATATATATATATATATATATATATATATATATATATGTATATATATATATATATATATATATATATATATATATATATATATATATGTAGCATTTGTATTAATTACCTTTAGTAAAACAGAGGGAAAAACTCTCGCACGATATGTTACGATAGAATAAATTATAGGACTACGATTTCTCCCGCCATGTTTAACGAAAAATATATACTTATAAATAACAAATGATTAAATAAAACATGAATTTTTACGGAACACCTGGCGATCGTTCACGGATCCCTAAGGTTCCGCGGAACCCCGGTTGACAATGGCTGATCTAAGACAAAAATTATTTATTTGTTTCATATAAATAACTGTCATCTGTAGGCCCATAATAATTCAGTCATATTATTATTTTGTGAAAGCAAGCAACTGACTTCAATTATAGTATGGGAGGCCGGGGCTAGTTGGCTACAGGGGTAAGTTGGCATATTCAAAATGACTTTAAAGTTTACCAATAGATGACTCCAATACATATACTGTGTAATTGCCACGTGGTTCCTCAATTACCAGCAAAATTCTATAGAGATAGAAGGTAGGAGCTCGAATTTATGAGTCAATTTTCTATTTTGATGGTAGTGAGTAAATATTTTAATCTTTCTGTTATTTGCTATAACATCTATACATTCATAAAGATTAGTTTTCAATGATAGCATAGTTTTCCTTATGGTTTAAAGATTTTATACCATTAAAATTATTAATTCAATGCTTCTTGGTGTGGACTGGTGAGCATTTTTGTACCAAATGGTAGGGATGGGGCAAGTTGGCACACGTTATTTGATAACGATAGTAAGCCTATTTATTTATATAATTTACGTTTTGTTTCTGGATTTTTGGAAGGATAATGAGATTAGTGTCCTATCATTTCCTCCACATTGTTCTCACAAGTTGCAGCCCCTGGATTTTAGTGTTTATAGACATCTGAAGAAATGTGTTAACAGGGCATGTGATTCGTGGATGACTGGTAATCCAGGATCAAGTAAGCCCATCTGTGACATTCCTGGTAAGGTTTCCTCGGCTTTACCTCTAGCTGTCACTTTTTCTGATATTTTCAATTGGTTTAGGATTGATGGAATTTCAACTTTGAATTACAGACTATTTCAAGATTTTGATTTTACGGTTGGTTATGTAACAGATTGAGAGATATCCGAAAAGACACATGGGCTTCGGATCAGTCATCAGCGTGATACAGAGTTTAAGAACTGCTCCTGTTGATCCAGAAGAAAGCTCAGCTGAAGAGAGCCTGTGTTTGGTAAGCCAGGAGAAGTGTAGGTCCAGTGCAGGGCATGTAACATGTGGGAGCATGAAGACTATGACGAGGATTTATCTCACACCTGCCACAATTACAACTAGATGATGATCTGAAGTAATACTAATGCCTTATATTTTGTATTTTGGAAATTCAGAGGGTATTTTTGTTATTTGATTTAAATGCAATGTAGTAATTTTCTTTTAATTATCAATGTGCCAACTTACCCCATAATGTGTGCCAACTTACCCCGTGGGGCAAGTTGGCCCGAAAAGTTATTTTTTTTATACAGCGTATTGTTATCTTATGTTGAAAGCAAACAACAATTATTTTGCTCTATGATAAAAACGAATGTTAATATTTTTCAATGGTGGTAAGAATTTTGCAAAAATGTTTCGTTTTAATATCCGCAAAATTGTAAAAAGTGTGCCAACTAGCCCCGGTCTCCCCTTACTCACCTTTAAGCTTTGTTTACGAGATGAAAATTAATGTAGCGGTTGTTGGAAGACTGGCACTATAAAGTAGCACATAAGTTCTTATCATTATTAGAGTTATTGCTGCATAATGTCTATGTACATAACATTTGTTAAATAGAGTAATACGCACCCATTAGATAGATAGTAATACATATGTAATATATACGCTATAGTTAGGGTACAGATCATAATAATTGCGCTACAGCCTACTCGGTTTGTTTTATCGAAGCAGGACTACCTTCTTTTGGTTTCAACTGACTTTCATGCTGATGAAATCATGGATACATTTTTGTATTATCAGTTTTATGAATGAATATTGTTGTTACTATAGTCGATTTTTTTTCGGCTGCTGTAAAATTCGTCAGATATAACACACCTGGCTGAGGAAGGACACAGAGGATCTCTGTTTTTTAAACAATATCTCTACACACCAAGTTATTCCGAACATTTCCATTCTCTCAAGAAGATTAAGAATAAATACAAGAGCAAACTAGACCAAAAAAAAAAAAAAATAATAATAATAATCACCTAGCATTAATGTAAAGAAAACAAGAGAAATTAAAGATTAGTGCGATTGTCAATTTTTTCTATCGTTAATGTTTAAGAGTCAGTATTTAGCGAATTGTTAGGGTTTAGTGAGTAAGCGTTTAGTGAATTTTTATGAGTAAGTGTTTGATGAATGTTTAGGGTTTAGTGACTGTTTAATGTGTCAGCATTCAGTGAATGTTTACTGAGTCTTTAGGGTTTAGTGAATGTTATTGAATGTTTATTGTGTAAGTATTCAGTGAATGTTTTGTCTTAAGGGTTTTAGTAAATGTTTTGTGAATGTTAAGTGATCGTTTAGTGAATGTCTTGTTAATGGTAGTGTTTAGTGAATATTTAGTGTGTAGGTATTCAGTGAGCGTTTAGTGAATGCCTTGTGAATGTTAGTGTTTAGCAAATGTTTAGTATGCAAGTGCTTTATTTATTTTTTTTTAATGAGTGGATGTTCATTCACTGTTTAGTATTTGATAAGTATTTAGGTTTGGTAAGCATTTAGTATTTAATGAGTGCTTAGGGTTTAATGAATGTTTAGTGTTTAATTAATGTTTAGGATTAAGTGAGTGTTTAGTGAATGTTTACCGGGTGTTTGGGGTATAATGAGTATTTAGTAAATTTAGTGTTTTAAGTGTTTAGTGAGCATTTAATGTATAGTGAGTGCCTAGTGAGTGTTGGGTAATCAGAGTGTTTTGTGTTATTGAGAGTGTGTGTGAGTGTATGTTAAGTGTGTGTGTGTGTGTGTATGAGTGTGTGTATAGTGAATGTGTGAGTGTTTACTGAGTAAGTGCATTGTGAGTGTTTGGTGTTTAGTGATTGTACTACATTACTGTTTATTTAGTGCTTCCCCCCCACCCCCCCCCAAAAAAGGGAAAGCCCCCCCAAAAGACACACACCCCCCCCCCCCCAAGAAAAAAAAAAAAAAAAACCCCCCCCCCAAAAACACCCACACCCCCCCCCCCCCCCCCATTCGCCTACCAATAAGCTACCATTGCAGAAAGTCCTGTATTTACATAAACCATTTATGCTTGACACTGCTTAAATCCAAAAACAGATTCTTAGGCCTGACCACAATGGTTGGAGTGCTTAGGTGATTTTTCGTAAGGTAATTTTTCTTTGTGAAATTGGTCGAATAATAATAATAATAATAATAATAATAATAATAATAATAATAATAATAATAATAATAATGATAAAGATTTTAAAAAGTAATAGTAATAAAATATAGTACTAAGAGCTGGACCGAGACCTTTCAATATGGCCTTCCGAAGTCACTCTCGGCAGGGAGATCGCTACTCCAGTGATTGACGCCCTATACCTTGCACACAGCTGACATATTTGCACATTCGGTTGTCCGATTTTTATGACTGTTGGAGACGCATTATAAATCATATTAACAATGGTAAATACATTGAACAGACGTGAGAATATAATATGATGTTTGTGCCTGTCTACTGGATATAATGAACAAATAAAGGAAAAAATATTACTAGGGAGAAAATTAGCCGAATAATGGTCGTCAAAGCCAGCATCGATAGAATATATTGAAACACATTACATAGGCTGCCTGTGGTGCGTGCCGGCGGGAAGTTAGAGACAAACGCACTCGGCTGGCTTTAAACATCAATCTGCGTATCATTTTTATTTGAGTTTAGATTTTCTTCCCTGAATATATATGGTACCTGATACTTGGTGATAGTGTACAGATCAATTTGAGTGAAGCAGCCGAAAATAAGTGGACTGACTATTAGATAATTGAATATTATAGGCCAACTTAATTTGAGTCAGGAGCTCCAAGTTGTATGATCGTTAACTTCGGGAAGGGGAATAAAATGGGGGAAAATGTTTTAATCTTTATAGTTAGCTTATCCTGAACAATTCATTGACATTTCCGTTTCCAGTAATTATTTGTGTTGTGATACATCATCTCTTTGTGAATGTGCGAGTGTTAAAACGGCTCTCTATGATGGGACTTTGGTCTTAATATCAATCGAATTCCCATATCCGATAAAAATTTCATTTCATCCACACGAACCAACAGCAACTAAAGAACAATTCAGTTATGGTAAGACACGTTGGGCTACGAACCTCGTCATGGCTGCAGTGTCCTAACTATAGGCAGGAAAAGACGCTATTAAAACGAGAATACTTATCTTACATTTCTTTTTCTAGAGGAATTGAGAGTGGCACCATATGGCTGGTTTAATTATTCAAAAATGGCTCAGCACACATACTTGTAGCTGTTGCCAATTGTGACCCCCTCCCATTCAGATAAAATACTTTGTGTGAAGAAATAACTCCAAACCAAAGGATAGTGCTAATATTGTATATAATATATATATATATATGTATATATATATATATTATATCTTAATATATATATTATATATGATATATATATAATATTAGCAAGTCTCCCACATAGTAAGTCTCGCACATAGTATTTATATAGATGTGACGGAATTAATGAAGTGAAATATTCCATACTTCAATAGGAATTTTAAAAAATAACTCCGGCAGTAATTCTTTTCCTGAAACATCACAATATTTCTTGAATTTTTTGCCTTTTACATTTTATCACGCTCACGATTTTCAGATACTTATACCATATTTCTAATATCAATATTGCCCATGATAGATTTTGAAATATTTCAAGGTGTCCCATCTCTCCCTTCCAATCGTAGGTTATGTCTGTGAAGGCCTAACCACCCACTAAAATGGCTGGCATTACCATCACAGCTTCCTAGGATGTGTAGTGCTATTGTAGTACAAATTTTACTTCGCATATCCAATGTTGGATGCAGATCCTGTCTCCTTCTCCCTCTCCCCCTCCCAACTCGTTGTGGGGTGTCTGCCAGAGGGTAACCACCCACAAAATGTCTGCCATTACCACCACAGTACTCTAGGATGTGCAGTGCTATTGTAGTACAAATTATACTTGGTATCACCAACGTTGGATGCAGTTCCTGGCTCCCCCTCCCCCCCAAACTCGTTGTGGGGTGTCTGTCAGGGGGAAACCACCCACTAAAATATCTGTCATTACCACTGCAGTACTCTAGGAAGTGCAGTGCTATTGTAGTACAAATTTTACTTGGTACTATGATGTTGGAGGGAGATCCTGTCTCCCCCTCCCTTTCCCCCCACTCGTTGTGGGGTGTCTGTCAGGGGGTAACCACCCACTAAAATGTCTGGCATTACCATCACAGCATTCTAGGATGTGCAGTGCAACTGTAGTACAAATTTTACTTGGTATCTCCAATGTTGGATGTAGATCCTGCCTCCCCCCTCCCCACTCGTTGTGGGGCGTCTGTCAGGGGGTAACCACCCACTAAAACGTCTGTCATTACCACCACAGTATTCTAGGATGTGCAGTGCTATTGTAGTGTAAATTTTACTCAGTACCTCCTAAGTTGGATCTAGATCCAATTAACCCCCGCTTTTCAGTGCGTCTGTCAGGGGGAACCCACCCTCCAAAATGTCTGTCACTGGTCATTCTATATTCAGTAGAGTCTGCAGATATATTATATATTAGTTTCATCTGGTATGTCGGGAATTTTCTCGACTTTTATTATATGATTCGTGCCCGGATGTTGTGGGCAGATGACAAGGCCTTGAGGAGGCGCGTACTCTAAAACTCTTAGGGTGAGATACAATAAAATCTGGTCAACATAACAGTTTTATTACGAAAAAATAAACATTTAAATACATTAACAGAACACCGAAACTAAAGTTCCTAGCAGAATTCCACAATACACGCAGTTTCTTACTGCTCTCACTCAGTTAATACAAACAAGCTGAAAAACTTCTTACGTTCTTATGGGGTAGCACATAGGGTCTTTGAAGTCACGTGCCGGCAAAACACTAAGTCCATAACTGGACGAAAAATCTGCACAATTCGAGACCCATAGACTCAATATCACAAACAAATAACATCCTTGCACTGACAGCTTTCTTTTGCTTCATAAATCGAATCCCTCATCGCAGGGATGGCACATATATACGTGGATAAAGTTAACTTACTGTTAAGACGGAATTCGACCTAGCATGGCGATGGCTGGGAGTTGGAGAATTGAGAGACACACAAAATTTACGGTACTTACTCTGATCAGGGTTCTGGACAGGAATGAAGCGTCACTTCGCCCTTCTTCAAAGGAAACTTACGCTTTCCCGCGTGAACTACAGAATCCTTGTAATTCAAGCGGGAATCATCGATTATTTCGACATTACGTATATTACTAAATCTATTTTATTCTTGAATGTGAAATATGACTGTTACGTTATTATTTAAGATCAAGGAATTGACTTAAAGTTCTGGCTGAAGGCCGTAATCTGCAAATTCTTGAATCACTATGGAGTCCTTGGCTCCAAATCTATACATAGATAATTTATCTCTTACTAGTGATCAGCGAATTATATTTATTAATGAAAATTCATAACGTCTTCTTTTCTATAAGACGCGCTCCTTCCCCGCCATGCATTTAGGAATTGCGTCATAAACTGTTGTGTATTGGACAGCTTTCTGTTCAATGAATTGCCCGCGAGATCCCTCAGTCTTGCCCCAATTTAACGCAACACTTGTGAAGTTAAATGGCGGGGATTTCGAATGATCAGTTCGAAATTCACGACATGGTATCTCATATATTGGATCTAGACCCATAATCTAACAAGCAATTAGTGGTGCTTGTTAAGTAAGCCACCCATATATTTTCGGCAGACGGTCAGTTTCACAGTTTACAAGTCTACTCCTAAATAC
Organism: Macrobrachium nipponense; assembly: GCF_015104395.2. Lineage (NCBI taxonomy): Eukaryota > Metazoa > Arthropoda > Malacostraca > Decapoda > Palaemonidae > Macrobrachium > Macrobrachium nipponense. Next base: position 77,593,627 of record NC_061087.1, read on the forward strand.
CGGTAGGGATTTCAGTCGGTATCTCGTTCGTTGTATCTCAACGGTCCGGGCTGCCGCTCTATAAGGGTGGGAATGATCTACAGAGTTTGATCAAATCAAGCCAAAGCTTTTGAGATTCAGTGACGAAGGCCATACTGCGATTGCTCAACTGATCAACAACCGTCGCCATACACTCGTCGTCCATCATGATGTGCAAATTTCATGTTGGATGGAAAAATATCAAACACGTTGATTATTTTTCAATTATGTTGGTCAACCTTTCAAACACGCCCATATATTCTCAAATTGTATGATCAAACGCCATAATGGGCATACAAATTTTGTGATAGTGAACTGGGACGCCTAATGCAGACTAATTTTGGTCTAGTAATTTAAGTCTCTTGCTGTGCATAGCAAGAGACATAAATTACTGTGCTGTCCTTTACAGATCTGATAATAAGAGCAAGAGGGGTCCCATCAAGCGTAGAAAATATTTATTAATTTTTAACATGATACTAGTTTCGTGCTTTGAGGCTTCATTCGTTAAATGTCATACATGAACGTTTGTTGCATTAATATTGCATGCTACACTCCACTATGATTTTTTTATAATTCTGCTGTAGCTTTTACTTTTATCCTCCTTCCACTTACATTTTTCATATCAGACTGAAGTATTTGCGCCTTTATTATTGCTTTTGTGTCATTTTGGCTTTTGTGTCATTTTGGTTTCAAGATTGATGTATCATTCAAGTATGTCTTCTGTTACTCGGGTTATTTATTATTTATTTTGTTATTGTAACTACATTTGGCTTCATATACCTATTTTTAGTGTTGTCTACTAAATTCCATTCTTATTTACACAAATACACATATTTATGAAAAAGCATCTATTTTTTCTCTTTAGAAGTACCATAATGTCTACGTTGCATCGACAAGTTCATAATGCCATTAATATTAGCGCGGTGACTGCTCAAGTGCTATTCATTGAGAACGTTGACTTGGCTCATGCCGAGTTTAATCTAACATTAGCAACTTGAACGTTCTAACGATCAGACGAAGAGTTGGTGACAAAGTGGCCATTAAATTGATACTCCCCAGCCACTCGAATTTATCCTATTCTGAAGCACACGCACATGAGTACGTGCAGAGTGAAGGAGTGAACATGCGTACATATATGTACTTTTTATGACTAGAAGTTTTATACATAGCCCATTTGCTTATGTATTTGACCTTTTCAGGAATCCAGTGGCATTACTAACTTTATATGACATCACTGGCACCAAAGGGGGCTGGGCTGTTTGGGAAGGGGTGGGAAATGGGTGGAATGTAAAAATCACTGAAAACGACAGATCACTGAGATGAACAGTGGCATTCCCGATCCTGATGCCCTTCAAGTCCAAGTTCAGCCCTGATAGGAAGGGGGAAGGGGTGGGAAGAGAGTGATGTAAAAATAACCGAAAATGACAGATATTGTTCTAATCCATAGTTTCCAAGGTCGCTGAGATGAACAGTAACACTCCCGATGGCCTTCAAGTCCAAGTTCAACCTCGATATGGAGGATGGTGTGAAAGGGGTGGGAAGGGGGTAACATTTAAAAATAACAGAAAACTATAAATATCAGTGCCTAATCCATAGTTTTCGAGGTCGCTGAGATGAATAGTGACACTCCCAATGCCCTTTAAGTCCATGTTTAACCTCTATAGGAAGGGGGTTGGGAAGGGGTGGGAAGGGGATAACATGTAAAAATAAAAAAAAACGACAGATATTAGTGCCTAATCCACAGTTTTCGGGGTCACGGAGATGAACAGTGGCACTTCTGACGCCCTATAATTCCATGTTCAGCCCCGATAGGAAGGTGGGAGTGAGAAGGAGTGGGAAGGGGTGGCATGTAAAATTACAAAAAATGACAGATATTAGTGTCTATTCCATAATTTTTGAGATCGCTGAGATGAATAGTGACACTCCCAATGTACTTTAAGTTCAAGTTCAGCCCTGATAGTAAGTGGGGGCTGGCCATTGAGAAGTGGGTGGGTAAGCAGTGACATCTAAAAATAACTGAAAATGATAGATAGGTTTATTACTGTCTAACCCAAAGTTTTTGAGGTTGCTAAGATGAATAGTGACACTCCCAGTGGCCTTCCAAGTTCAGCCCCGACAGGAAGGGGGCGTGAGAAGGGGTGGGAAGGTGGTGACATAAAAATAACCAAAAACAACAGATGTTTGTATCTAATCCATAGTTTTTGAGGTCACTGAGATGAGTAGTGACACTCCCAATGCCATTTATGAACAAGTTCAACCCCGATAGGAAACGGGGGTGGGAGAGTTGAGAAAGGGTGAAATATAAAATGTCAAAAATAATCCATAGTTTTTGAGTTCATTGGGATGAACAGAGACCCACTTGATGCCTTTCAAGTCCAAGTTTAGCCCCAATAGGAATAGAAGGTGAGAAATGGTGAAATATAAAATATTTCAAATGCTCGGCTTTGTAACTGAAGCAACCATCCTAACAGGAAAGGGAGAGAGTGGGAGAGAGAGAGAAATAGAGAAAGAGGGAGTTTGGAGGAGAGAGAGAGAGAGAGAGAGAGAGAGAGAGAGAGAGAGAGAGAGAGAGAGAGAGAGAGTTTATCCGTTGTCATTCAGAGTTTTTCTGGGCTGAGCGAGGTTGGTCAGCTACTAATGATAATATGATATAATAATGTGTAAGGTTGCTAAGTTTTCTCGGCCGTTTTTAACATTCTTAATTATCTAAAAGATGCTGGGCTTCGTGTTAAATGCCGATCGCACACTTGGTCTAACTAGAGAGCAATCAATTATCAATTTGGCCTTAAGGCATAAAGACAAACAAACTTATTCAACTGGCTAAAATGTGACCATTCTAGCGTATAAAATAGTAAATCAGGAGTATAAATTATTTAGTCTGTAAAAAATATCTTTCTTTGGACTGAATGTATGAAATTTGGGCCATAGGGCCAAGTTAGTGAAGGCGAATCTTTGATCAAAGTTAGATTTAAATAAACGAAAGGAATGGAATGGTGTTTTAGTCGTTTTACATTTAATTTATTTCTTATCATTTTCCCCTAAAAATAAATGCTTTTTTCCGACTTTTCTATCTAAAGGTTGGCGAAAATAAACTTCTGGGAGAGAGAGAGAGAGAGAGAGAGAGAGAGAGAGAGAGAGAGAGAGATTCTTTCTACTTTTGATTCAATCCCTATTCAATTTCAGCCAAGAACCACAGGGATCAGAGTCAATGGGAAGAAATCTAGAAGAAGCGCTCCCGCCTTGAGAAACGTTCGCTCGTAAACCGCCCAAGAGTTAAACTGGTATTACCATGATGTGGTAGAGGGTAGAATCCCCACTAACTTTTTACCCCTTTTTTCTTTCTTCTTTTTGATTTTTTTTTTTTGTGGCGAGTAATGTCATTTCAACCTGACAGCCCAGTCAACCACTGAATCAACGCAAACATATGCAGAGACGGCCAATTATATATAAATGCTTGTGTGTGTGTGATTTAAACTAATGTTGTAAAGTGGTTTCATAAGTGTTTCAGATAACGAAAAATAATATGTTGTATTTAGTATTTAATTGGCCGTCTGTGCATAAAAAATCATACACACTCGTATGTATGTACTATATCTAACTATCTATCTATCTATATAATACACCTCTTTATCACGGACGGAGAGTTCATTTTTTTTTCTTTTATTCTTTTGTGAATTCTGAGCACGGAAAGCAATATATAAAGAGACGGGGGAAAAATCGCTGACAGAAACAAAAATTCCTTTAATTGTGAGGTTATCAAGGTAAGAACGTCTTGAAGTGCCGTGATGAAAGGAAAACCACCAATAGGAGACGAAATGTTTGTTACCCCTTAGTACTACAATGTCGTTTTAATGTACCTCGCCGTCGAACTTCCAAGTTCCAGAGGTCCTTTCTTCCTCAGTTCCAGAGGTCCTTTATTCCTCAGTTCCAGAGGTCCTTTATTCCTCAGTTCCAGAGGACCTTTATTCCTCAGTTCCAGAGGTCCTTTATTCCTCAGTTCCAGAGGACCTTTATTCCTCAATTCCAGAGGTCCTTTATTCCTCAGTTCCAGAAGTCCTTTATTCCTCAGTTCCAGAGGTCCTTTATTCCTCAGTTCCAGAGGACCTTTATTCCTCAGTTCCAGAGGTCCTTTATTCCTCAGTTCCAGAGGTCCTTTATTCCTCAGTTCCAGAGGACCTTTATTCCTCAGTTCCAGAGGTCCTTTATTCCTCAGTTCCAGAGGACCTTTATTCCTCAGTTCCAGAGGTCCTTTATTCCTCAGTTCCAGAGGACTTTTATTCCTCAGTTCCAGAGGTCCTTTATTCCTCAGTTCCAGAGGTCCTTTATTCCTCAGTTCCAGAGGACCTTTATTCCTCAGTTCCAGAGGTCCACAGACTTCCTGAGGATGAGCAACTGGTACCTCAACAGTTCAAGTGAAGATGAAATTAATTAGAACACAGAAGGAAATCACCTTGTATTTTGTAATTTACTTTAATTTGTAACTGTTTATTTATTGATTTGTTCATAAATTTTGTTCTTTTCTAGTAATTGGTCTCTTCTTTCTGTATTTCCTCTTACCTTTTGTTACTTCTTGTAGAGGAACACTTTTTTCATTACCTACTATTACCTCTTTCAAATGAACACCATATTCTTTAGAAGCTTGAATTTCAAGTCAATGGTCCCTGTGGGCTTGTCCCATATGAACTGTGTTCATTTTCTGAATATTAATCGTATATAAAATAATAATTTAGATACATATTTCCTATAAAGGGTGCGACATGGGCGATTGAGGAGTGACAGCCTAATCAAACTAAACTTAGCAATGTACAATTTTCAAATAATTTAAAATCAATCCTCGGTTATTCATATACTAGACCCTGACTCACTCCAGGTAACCTTAGCTTGATATCATGATTTCATTCTCACAAAGGAATGAAATAAGAACAAAACACTGTATGTGTTTGATACCCAACCGTGAGATAGTTTTAATCTAGACCACTCTCGCACACGCCTACAAAACCCCTTGATCAATTTCCTTCATCATCAACATAATCGAATTTACGCCGCCTCTTCTTCATCGTTTATGTGCCAGAAGACGCAAACGCCAGGTAGCTGTAAGGATGCCAGCCTGCGGTTGAATCAACACAAGGATCCACAAACAGCCCACCTCCCACACACACACACACACACACACACACCTTCCCCCACCAATCCCTCCCTCCCCTCCCGACGTCACCAACATTAAGCAAAACGCAGAATACCTTTGGAATTTTATCTCGCCTCATCCCGATCCCGGAACATTTCACGCAAAGGAAGACATCAAAGATGGCGTTCACAGCAGCACGACGACGAGATTTAGAAAGGGGCTGGGGAGCCTATCTACCCTTTACCGCTATCCAACCATCCAACCCTCTCCCCTCCGCAGCAAGGGAAAAAATCTCTTTAGCAACACACAAGGACTGCGAAGCCTCCCAAATGTGAAATACAGATCCAGAAATTCACAGGACGAATTGGATTTTCGCTCATTTATGCCCGATTTCGAAGGCGCTCGGGGATTGGCGGAGAGAGAGAGAGAGAGAGAGAGAGAGAGAGAGAGAGAGAGAGAGGTAGTAGGGAGAGGCGTCCCTGGTATTCAATTATCTTGTCCCGTAGGGCACAGACTTAAAGATCAAAGGAGGGTAAATCCCTCAGCCAGCGAGTCTGGATATCAAAGGACTTTTAAATTCGGGTGCCTCATAAGTGCTAGTTAATGGATGGTGATGGCGTCGGGCAGGTTTTCTCTCGTTTTCTCGCTCTCGAATTGCTCGCCTCACCTGGGCACTCTCAAGAGAGAAATGAACGTTTTGCATAAAGAGGTATTCTGGGCAATTGTCGTTGGGTTTTCTCCGCTCACCTGGGTTCTCTCAGTAGCTGAAATAAACCTTCGAATAAATAGTACAGGTATTCTGTGGTAGAGCTTTTGATTAGAACAGATCACCTAGGTATTCTGAAGAGGGAAATTAACATTTTGCATTGTTTTTCCTGGCTCACCTGGTACTCTCAGCAACTGAAATAAACTTTTGTATAAACATACAGGTGGAACTTCTTTTGATTAGCTCAAATCACTTGGATATTCTCAAGATTAATCTGAAGTTATGGAAAATAATATATATATATATATATATATATATATATATATATATATATATATATATATATATATATATATTTCAACGAGGGACACTATTCTCCATTGCAGACGGACTTTTATCGCTGTGGATCCTTCTGTTTCGATGGTGTTTGCACTGCAGTGGTAAACCACTGCAATTTGATTTACGGTGCCCCTTGCAGTGAAACCCGGCACCCAGTTATCATCGACTCATCTAAATTTAGTACTCCGACAGAACCCAGTGACCTGTTCTAATTTTTCATTCTTCTGATTATGTTGACTGCAAATACATGTGATTCTAGTTGTCCCAAAAGTTTATCTATAATTCCCCCCTTCTGGTAAATCCAACCGCTCATTTTCTTTTCTTCGATGTTCTAACTACTCGGGAATTATAGTCAGATTGTGTTAAGTCTCTTCCCGGGTTTAGGATATATATATATATATATATATATATATATATATATATATATATATATATATATATATATATATATATATATATATATATATACATACATATATATATAATATACATATATTATATATATAAATATATATACATATATATAACAATACTTCAGGGGTACCATGATACATCTTGTTGAAAACCATAATTTGTTATCAAAAATGTTTTGCACACAAATCTTGGTGCATCATCAATCTGTGAACAATAAAAGTAATTACAATATTAATAGGAATTCACAAAATTACAAGCTAATTAAAAATTGACGGTTTAAAAAGCAAAGTAGAAGTTAAAAGTTAAAAATTTTAAAACACTGTAAGAAGAGAGAGAGAACCAAGACACCAGTCATCCAAGGCTAAAGACGAAGAAGGAATGGCAAAAAGTCAGTTATGCCAAATACAGAGGTGAAGCCGTGGTGTTATTGTTTAAAGAGGGAACTAACCTTTTAATAAGTAATGATGATCTGGGTCCTTTGTATATCCTGTAATAGAGAAGTGCTGTTTCAAGACCTCTATTTTGCATATTGCAGCATGATTTTTAATGTTAGAAAACTCTGGTTGTTTAAGTCTCTGGCCTGTACGAAAACTGAAGCCCATGTGGTTGCAATATCTCACTTGCAATAGCCTACGAGTAGATCCGATGTAGGAGCCCGGACATCCAGGGCATGTGAATTTATATACAACATTAGATCTCATGAAGGACTGAAAAATTAACCTATCTTGCATGGATTATTAGAAATGAGTTTTAATTGAAGACAAGGAATTTCTTGCTCAATGATCTGTGTAAGTCTAGGTAAGAATTTAGTATTAAACACAAAAGGGATGGAAGCAAAAAGCAGTTTCTTAGGAACATCAAAGTTGGGTAAATGCTCATCCAGTTGACCAACTGGATGAGCATTAAAATACTCGTCAAGTTGGCCAACTTTCCATAATGAAATAGAGTCATTAATAAGTTTTTTTTTTTTCATAAAAATTCCTATCCCAAACACATAGTCCTTAGAATTATCAATAAACGTTTAACCAAATTTCTCCAACCATCTTTACCCAACTTTGATGTTCCAAAGAAATTGCTTTTTGCTTCCATCTCTTTTGTGTTTGATTCCAAATTCTCACGTAGACTTACACAGATCATTGAGCAAGAAATTCCTTGTCTTCAATTAAAACTCATTTCTAATAATCCATGCAAGATAGGTTCATTTTTCAGCTGTAAAGATTGCTTGCAGTCCTTCATGAGATCTAATTGATGGTTGGTGCCTTGTTTCTCTCTCTCTCTTCTGACAGTTTTAAAATGTTCTACTTTTAGCTTCTACTTTGTTTTTTAAATCATTAATTTTTTAATTAGCTTGTAATTTGGTGAATTCCTTTTTATAATGTAATTATTTTTATTATTCACAGACTGATGATGCATTGGGGTTTGTGTGCGAAACATTTTTGATAATAAATTAGGGCTTTCTTCTAGATGTTTATGGTACCCCTTGAAGTATTGATGTCTTTCCGACTGGAGATTCCATATATATATATATATATATATATATATATATATATATATATATATATATATATATATATATTTATGTGTGAGACCTGCTCTGAATATTGCGAGGTCGCCAGAAAGTTTTGAGAGTACATAGGTTACGAATTCGTTGGACGGATGAGTCCAGAGGTCTACATTAGGCCCCTCACTCCTTTTCACACCTTAGCACACTTGTGCAAAGTATTACATTAACGGCCTGTAGGTACTGGCATGAAGCCGGTTTAATTTAGTAAATCATTAATACGTAAATAATGGTGGTATGGGGGGAATTGTTCTCATGTGTATATATATATATATATATATATATATATATATATATATATATATATATATATATATATATATATATATATATATATATATCCTGAATGGTCGTGCGAGGTAAATTAAGGTCTTTTTGTTGCATGGTCCAGGTTCACTTTAGTTAGCTTTGCCCGTCTTGTTCTGTACACAATAAATATTCTGAAGTATAACCAAAGCTGACTGGATGCTTAGTATCAACGAGGTCAGTACAGTTGTTAATTGCGACATGCGCCTATTATGCAATAATTCATTACATATGTAACATACACTTTCTGCATTTATTGACAAGCATACCAAATATGCAATGAAAAAATATACTCCGTAAACAGACTAGGAAAACGCAAGTTCAAACCCTTACTTACACTTCACAAGTACGTATATATAAAGAAAACACAATTTTACGTCACACAGAACCCCCACTCCATCAAATTCTTGTTTCATTATGTTTCGTGAGGGCATTATCCTGCTCGTCTCTTTGGCTTAAAACTTAGAAGATTTGCAGGATTTGTTCAGGAGACTATCGTGAAATAAACTGGGTTCGACGCTCTGTCTAGAGGTCTACTTGAAATTCAAGTGTTTCCAGACTGTGTTGTCTTTAGTTAATTACTTCTACGACTCGACGTTTTTGTGGTAAACTGCAAGTTCAGATGCTTGTGGTTAACTGCTTGTAAATGTAAGCACAACTCGCGCAGGGTTCATCTAGAGTTACTGAAGGACTTTGTGGTCGTAAAAGCAATCTTTCTATTTATTTCAGAACCAGCTTCGAACCCGATCAAAGATTTTTCTTCATTTGTGAAGTGATGGATTTTTTTTTTCTGATCAACTGATTTACAGTCAGATTGGTTCTCTTTTCAATATTACAATGGGGTAGATTTTATTTTCCGCTGCAAATGTTCGTAACGCATTTGGGGTCAGTGTATTGTCATAATATGAAGACGGAGACATTTTCAACCCGTATTTTCACATAACTATTTACTTACGAAGTATGGCGAGAGTTTTAAACGATTTACAGTTTTAAAAGTCAGGGCAACAGAAGTATGAAAGTTGTCCCAGAGTTCCAAATTACTTTTATTTTTTCTAGTTTGTATTATTCCATGCTATATGAAAACGCTGTTTTTGAAGAGCACCTTTTAAAGAGCATTACCAAATTTTTTATGATTTGGCTAAGATTCAATTATTTTCCTTTATCCAGTAATGAAAACTTGATTTACCCTTCCATGCTCACAAAGCTAAAACGAACAAATGTTAGGATCTCTATACATTATTTCTTTTTTCGTGAATTTCAATTGGGTCCATTGTCAATCTCAGAAAAGCACGGTGTCTAAGTGAAAAGCAACACTGCGAGAACGATGGTATACACAAGTTTCTGGAAAGGAAGTGAAAAGGTTTACCAAAAGAAACATAGACACAGACTCCCGTTCCATCAAAATCTCACCAGTGGTAACCTATCTCTTGATCACATATCGAATTACGAGGGAACTGCTATTTTTCACCTTACTGAATTCAGAAACATCTTCCCCACATAAGTTACTTAAGTTCCCCATCAACATTTTGTTTCCACTTTTTCCCCTTCCTGTGTCCTCCTATCCGGCTCCGCATCTCTATAAATCTCAAATTTATCTTGTCTATTCACGCTCCTTCTCCCAGTCAGAAAAGCCTACACTGTTTTACCATTCCTTTTATGGTCACGCATAAACCTCTTCCACGTTCTGAGTCTTTGGAGAGAGAGAGAGAGAGAGAGAGAGAGAGAGAGAGAGAGAGACCTTTCATACACCACACAAAGCATCAAAGGGAATAAGCTATGTTGTCATATTTAATGGATGACTAGAATCGCCTCCGTAGGGTCGAAGGCAACATCCGTCACTTTGTCCTGTATATTTTCCCGGACTTTATCCGGAGTCGCAGAGGAGGAAAAACGTGGGCGGATAAAAACTCTGAAAGGGAGGCAGGAAACGGATTAAGGAAGAGGGAATACCAAAAATAGTTTTCCACTGAGAGAGAGAGAGAGAGAGAGAGAGAGAGAGAGAGAGAGAGAGAGAGAGAGAGAGAGAGGTTAGGTCACGTAAACAGATAGATATTATATATCTTTAGACAGGTTTTACTCGGATGACGTAGGAATTACCTCGTCGAGGCCATTCTTAAGGAAGAGGCAATAGCAAAAATAGTTTTCCAGACAGACGTATTTATTATTCACATTCTTAACTACGGTAAGAAACAGGTTAATAATATGCTAACTGAAATTTAGTTGTATAGAAATTGCCCACAATCTCTCTCTCTCTCTTTCTCTGTACTTCATTCAAGTTCCAGAATGCATAACAATTTTCTCTCTCTCTCTCTCTCTCTCTCTCTCTCTCTCTCTCTCTCTCTCTCTCTCTCCTTCATTCAAGTTCCAAAATATATACTAATTCTCTATCTTTCTCTCTCTCTCTCTCCTTCATTTAAGTTCATGAATGCATACTAATCCTCTCTCTCTCTCTCAAGATACTTCATTCAAGTTCCAGAATGAATGATAATTCTCTCTCTCTCTCTCTCTCTCTCTCTCTCTCTCTCTCTCCTTCTGTGTGTGTGTGTGTGTGTGTGTGTGTCTATAGGTACTTCATTCAAGTTTCAGAATGCATACTAACTCTCTCTCTCTCCCTCCTGATGCTTCACTGAAGTTCCAGAAGGCATACCAATTCTCTCTCTCTCTCTCTCTCTCTCTCTCTCTCTCTCTCTCTCTCTCTCCAGAGCATTTCATTCCAAACCCAATTGCATACTTGTGATTTCAGATCAAATGCAGATTCTAAGACAACTTTTCCAAAGATATCATCTGGGAGAATTCGCATCATTGATCAGGGAGATAAAAGCAGTAACATAAACAAGTGTTAATGCAGAGTAATCACACTAAATAACACAAACTCTGCATATTCGTACAACCCAAAAAGATATTTGGATAGAAGTGGATAAAATCACATTGCATTTCATGCCAACCGACTGACACGCACAATAATTTGTATCGATCTATCTATCTGTCTATCTATACATACATACATACATACATACATACATACATACATCATACATCTACATAACATAACCAATATATATATCTAATAGAATCTATTTATTATATATCTCTAGATATATGTATAACGTATCTATAACCAACTCGTCACTTTTTTTTTTTTACCAAGTGTGCATGCAATTTTAATAACCATAATGCTCTCTTAACTTCTCGATTTCCTCGCAATTTTTGGATACACTACAAAGCCTAAGATCCAAGTTAAGAACTAAATGAAGAAATCCTGCTCTGGCCTCAGAACTTCTACGTATATTTGGTTCTTCATCCGAGTCTCAGGCTTTGTGGTGACAAATGTATCCTAAAAGGGCAAAGAAATTCAGAAGTTTAAAGGGCATTGTGATTATTACAATTGCACAGCACACACACACATACATGTATATGTAATATATATATATATATCTATATTATTATAAATAATATTATATATATATATATATTATCGATAGATAGATAGATAGATATATATATTAGATATATACATATATATATAATATACATATATATATGTGTATATACATATATATACATATATCTATATATATATACAATATATATATATATATATATATATATATATATATATATATATATATACTACCACAAAATTAATTTATTTCATATATGTTAACCGAAGAGGAATTTTTTAGTTGGAATAATTTCGCCCTCTCGTGGATTCGAACCAGTGCACAGAGGAGAAATCAGGACGTCAGTGAGTTACCGATTCGTCCAGTCACTGACGTTCTTATTTCTGTGCGCTGGTTCGAACCCACGTGAGGACGAAATTATTATCAACTAAAAAATTATCCTTCGGTTAACATATATGAAAGCATGTTAATTCTGAAGTAGAGCGAATTAGGTATTAAAGGACATTTGTAGCTTAATGCATGTATATGAATCACGGTTTTATTCCATAGTCATATATATATATATATATATATATATATATATATATATATATATATAATATATATATATATATATATACTTGCAGGATGATTGTGGTAGCGACTAATATATTGTATTACTCTTCCAAACTTTATGATTCCTTCAAATTTATGTTCACTTTATAGTGGAATGGAATGTTCCAATACACCCCTTTTATAGGGTGAACATAATTTCGACGGAATCATACAGAAAGCAAGATTATTATTATACGTGTTTGTTACTTGTATACACAGTATAATAAAGGAACCCGCATATCTAATATTTAGCCAGGTAAAATTTCAGAGGAAGTCAATAAGGCTCAATCAAAGTGAATTCCTTCACTATTGATAAAAAAAAGGAAAATCCAATAGGGAGGGTGCAGGAACGTTAATGAATAAAGTTATGACGCTGATAAAAGTGAGAGAGAGAGAGAGAGAGAGAGAGAGAGAGAGAGAGAGAGAGAGAGAGAGAGAGATGAAAAGCATTTCTGAATAGACAGGATGCACTTAAAAAAAAAAACAGTTTACTTGGGACTGAAACTACGTCGTACAAAAGAGTGAAGGGAGCATTTTCAAAGGCATACGCCTCTTTGTGCGTGTGTCTAACCATAGGCCTTATGAGGGACATTCTTTTAATGGCTCTCTCGAACACTGAACAGTTTATCAACTACTTTATGTTGGGGAATAGGAATGTAAATACACACGAGTATACATAAATGCATATACTCACACGGACAGACACGTCGACACAATATATATATATATATATATATATATATATATATATATATATATATATATATATATGCTTAAAAATCACAGTACGCAGATGCACGTGACTTCATTAAATAAGCGAATACAGCAGGAAAATGAGAGGCAGAAATCCAAGTGCTTCCGTCTTTACTAAGACATTGTCAAGGAACGAATGTCTTTAGTAAAGACGAAAGTATTTGGATTTCTGCCTATCATTTTCCTGTGGTATCGCTTTTATATATATATATATATATATATATATATATATATATATATATATATTGTGCTATTATCCTTCCGGTTTCTCAGCAAGTTTTTTCGTATAAAATAATGAACCCTTCATCTCTCAGGGGTGTAACCTACCATAGTCTACTAATTCCCAGGTAGCTAATTCACTCACTAGGGAATCAAAGGCATTTTATAATATTCGGGTAACGGGTATAAGTCGTCCCTCCTCTACCCGGATCGGTTTATGTACTCTGTCACAGGTAAGCCGTGTGTGTGTGTGTGTGTGCATCTGAACCAATCACAACGTCTTTGTTTCTAAAATTGCAGAGGTTAGAGAGAGGTCATCTACTCTCCTAATTCCAAAACAATCCCGTGAGGCAAACGGAACCTTTCATTACCTCTTGCTTGTGAAACAAAAGAAGAGAAATGAAAACCAAACACGGGCCGTGATGAATAAACATCAACAAAAAGAAAGAAATCTATGATTGAAGTTATTTTGACACTTCGGCCGTCCCTCGGCAAACACTCCTCTGAGAACGATATATCAACAGTTCCTTTCTCCCTGTAATCAGTGATGCCAATGAATCGTAAAGACGAGAGCCCCTGTCCTTCGCCTTCTCTATCTATCTATCTATCTCTCTCTCTCTGGTTATTTTCTCTCTCTCTTCTTTCTCTTCTTCTTCTTCTCCGACAGTAATCAATCTTTAATCACTCTCAGGATCCTTTCTTGAAAGAAGGGTTATTATGCAGATCCATTGGGGGAACGATTAGGCCAATAGCCGCAGGGGACTGGATGGTCCCCGGTAGAAGAAGAATGAGGTGGATCGGTTGGTTCCGGGTGGGTTGGTCTGGTGGGAGGGGGATGTCTCTCGGAGTAAGAGTAGTGGGTCGGGTGTTAGGTGTATGAGGGGAGAGGTTATAGATGGGATCAAGAGTCTGGATGACAAGATAAAAGTAGGGGAGAGGGGGAAGGGGGAGAGGAAGGAGGAATGAACAGAGGGGAAAAGATGGATTGGGGTAAGGGCTCAGGAGATGACAGAAGTGTAATTTAATTAAAATTTCAAGATTGGAAGATGCTCACAATGCCCCAGTGAGTCAATCACGGGCTGATACGCTCAATAAAGGAAAGACTCTGCCAGAACAGCATATTTACATATACATACACAGACATACGTACACATATATGTATATATATGTGTGTGTGGGTGCGTGTGTGTGTATACAAATGATGGTACTTATAGTGCGTTTACTTTTCTAAGATCGCTGTGGTGTGGCTTGTACAGATATCATACGTTGCCAATTTTCATGTTATGGTAATCATATTAGCTTCATGGAGTCTATTGAAATAGCTTTCATTTCTTGAAATGCGGTTCTTTGTTTGCACCAGATATTTTGAATATATCTTATTTCGTATATTCTTCGTTAAAACCTCGGTTTCATTAATGAAAATGAAGATATGGCATATTTTTTCCGCGGCGATGCCAGATCTGAGGTTAGGTGACCTATGATTTTTAAGAGGATTATAAGAACATGGTCAATATCATTAAAGGATACTCGCTCTCGATCACCCACTGTGAAAAGTATGGACAGCCCAGCCCAAGTAACTCCCGTGAACGTCTTCACCCACCACCTGAGGCCAAGGAAATAGTCAATAATTTCCTGAAATACTTCATTTTATAAAAACATCTTGAAGGTCCTGTAACTGATGTTTCGAAGGCTATCCATAGAACATCTGAAGCAACAAAAGTGTTAGAAATGACTATTCGTAGACTTAAGAAGCAAGAGAGGCGAGAAATATAGTGGAAACTCCAGTATTTCAGAAAAGAAAAGAGAAAGTGAGTCCTGTGACTGACTTGGATGATTTTGATAAAAATGTTATGCAGAGAAGGAATGAGTGGTTGTCTTTTCCAAGGCCATAATAGATCGATTGACTTATGAATTTATGTTTCAAGTCCAAACACTGGAGCCAACAGGCCATTCAGCGCTCTATAATTATAGAAAGAGAAAGAAGGAATAGCTAATTAGAATCGAGAATGAAAAAAAAGTTAACAGGGAAGAAGCAAACTCTTTCCCTCGACTCCCAAGGTCTAAAGCGAATCCTCCTAAGAAGGATTATATCTGCGGGAAGCATTTAATGGGACTTACATACCCGTAGATATGACAGACAACTCTGCCTTTTCTACCTGGCCCTGCCCTAGCGATCTTAGAAAAGTAAACGCACTTTATTCTCTGAAATATTAAGCCACAAATACCCTTAAATATCGAATTGACTCTATCTTGGCCTGAATTCGAACCAAAGCCTTTTGGGTTTAATACGACGGTGACCATGACATATCCGATATACACAAACAAGCTATCAAGATAGTGTTTATATATTATATCTTATATATCTACTAGATATGTATATATATAGGATCTATATAGGTTATATAATATATTATCTATATATATATATATATAATAGATATATAGATAGATATGCGTATTTATTAAACACACAAAATATGATATATATAATATATATATATGATATATATATATGATATATATATGTATATATATATATATATTATAATAATTATCAATTTAGAATATATTATATATATAAATGCGTTTATTTTTTACACAAATAAATGCATATATATACATATTTATATGTATATATATATATATATATATATATATATATATATATATATATATATATATGTGTGTGTGTGTGTGTGTGTGTGTGTGTGTGTGTGTGTATGAATTTTATCACATCACCGTGAGTCATATACAAGCATTAAGCTGCAATGTCCTTTAAAATCTAATTTGCTCTACCTCGCAATCAATATAATTTCAAATATTTTAACCTGAAGCGGAATTTTTTAGGAGATAAGAAATTCGTCGGCTCATGAGCTCGAACCACGGAACCTTGAATTCAGAACGTAGTACAGTGACGCGTTTGTGGGCAAGCGCGTCACTGTATGTCCTGAATGCTTGGTTCCGTAGTTCGAGCCCATGAGCCGACGAATTCCTTATCAACTAAAAAATTCCCCTTCGGTTAACATATGGTAGATGAAAATATATTAACTCCACGGAGGAGCTAATTAGATATCAAAGGACATTTGCAGCTATATATATATATATATATATATATATATATATATATATATATATATATATATATATATATGTGTGTGTGTGTGTGTGTGAGTGAGTGAGTGTGTGTGTGTGTGTGTGTGTGTGTGAGTGAGTGTGTGTGTGTGTGTGTGTGTGTGTGTATGTATGTATGTATGCATGTATAAGATACAATACTTGAACATTCAAATGCTGACATTCTCCAGATTTATGCAGCCATTAGTGTTAATTATAAAAAATCCAGCACAGGTATAACCTACGGTGCACACTGCGTGGATAACTGTAGGCAGCATCATTTGCTCTTAGTTGCATATTGATAGGCTCTCATCCCTATGGCTCCCTGCAATTTACTCTTCATTCCTTTCTCTGGTCTGTCCCAACTCGGCTGTTCAACTTCTCTGACTTTCTATTGCCCCAGGCCTTAGAGGATTTGAGAGACGGTATTACATATATAGGTTATACAGATGAATGGCACAATGTGAGTGAGGCGTTAAACGAGCTGCCGATGAGCCTCCTATGCATAAGTGTAAGAAGCGCCTAATGACTCAGCATGTAGAGTACAAATGTATAAGTAAGAGCGTCACATTTCCCTTTTGGTGGAAACGGCTTCATGTTGAAAAAATAACATAATATTGATAATCCTACCATATCTAAAATACAATGCTCTTCCTCATGCTGAATTCCTCTCTGTTCAATATAATGACCTCGACATAATGTAAAAATAATCTAATTGCAAGTCTTACATTATGCCGTCAAAATGACGAAAAAAACAAAATACCATCGAACATATCAGTGCTGCCATCTTAACCATTCCAGTCTTCATCTTCTCTAATAGTATTTAAATACCTCAATTTCCTTTTGAAGAGAGAAAATTCACAGTTCGTTAAAAAAAACTGTCATCGTTTCTTTTCCATGCAGTCAAATAACTTTCAAATGACCTCTTTTATCTTCCGTTTTCATCCAGCAGACGTTTGGAGTTTTGTTTCTTCTTTTAACAGAAGCTTCAAAGGGTCGGGCACATGACAGTGACCATCGTCAAAGAAAACTTGCACTGAGGTAAGAATTCTCTTGGGGATGGAAGCTCATGAGAAGTGCGTACTTAACTCCTCACACACACACACACACACACACAGAGAGAGAGAGAGCCAAGTCATTCCACCATAACATCGCTTGATAGATAGAGAAAGAGAGAGAAAACCGTGTCGTTTCATCCTTGCACACACTCACACACTAGAGAGAGAGGAAGTGTGTGTTTAATCGCTCCCTCCTTTCTACACATGGAGAGAGAGAGAGAGAGAGAGAGAGAGAGAGAGAGAGAGAGAGAGAGAACTTCATAAACATCCTCTCACGAGAAAATATTACTCGCGGAATCCCTCCCCCAAAAGCCCCTAAAATTCCCAAAACCTTCGGCATTTAAAAAGAAAAGAAAAGAAAAAAAATCTCATGCAAGCCAACAATACAGTCTTTTTGATACGACAAAGAAGAGAAAAATTATGAGGAAAAAATTACGAGGAAAAGTCCCAGAAGGTCTCCATCTATTCCTCGGTCCTGAGCACACAAACATAAAATAAAAAAACGATTTTTCTCGCAACAAGAATGTTTACACCTGTGTGTCCTCTTCTGAGAATCTGTTCTTATCTTCTCTTTGATGAGATGAGGCAGGAAGCGATGTCATGAGAGAGAGAGAGAGAGAGAGAGAGAGAGAGAGAGTCATGGAATGAAGCTACATGATTAAAATAAGTAAGAGGCTGAAAACAACGTAGACACTTAAGCGTAAGTTTCTGTTTTGTGCAACGCTCAGGGGAACCTGAACCAAATTTGTTGACTGCCGCTTAATATCAATTCTTTGTTTAATCCTTGATTGTTTTCTGTTTGTGGCAAAATTAAGCAATTCATATAAGTGTAAATGCCCTAAGGTCTTTATTAAATTAAGGCCATGGAAAATCTTAGCTTCATCTTTAATAGGATTGTTTGTTTGTATGGTGTTTTTACGTTGCATGGAACCAGTGGTTATTCAGCAACGGGACCAACGGCTTTACGTGACTTTCGAACCACGTCGAGAATGAACTTTTATCACCAGAAATACACAACTCTGACGCCTCAATGGAATGCCCGAGAATCGAACTCGCGGCCACCGATCTTTAATAGGAAGTATCGTTATTTTCGATCGGCTAATAATGCAAAACAATAAAAGTTGTTTATTTCAGCCTGTGGGAAGATAGAAGCTTATTTTTGTATACATTTTGATTTGGTGTAATAGGTGGTATCAGTTCGCTAGTTTACAAACAGTCAGCGACGACCACTTTAGCAGTTGTAACTACAGGTTGCAGAGATCAGTGATCAATGATCACGCATATTCCACTTTCGGGCAGTTGATTTTAATGACACAGATACAAGGCCTTATCCTTTTTCCCTCGCCTACTTTCCCTTGCTTTTAAAGGACTTTACTTACCGTACAGCCGCGTTTCAGATATCAATCAATCAGTCATCATGCATACTGCACTTATTCGATCATTTGTTTCAACGCATGTTGAAGCAGTAATTGATGGCGTTTGTAGGTGATCTGTGTCCAGTGAAATAATAAAAAAAAAAAAAAAAAATTTAAGCTACAACTTTTTTCCTTCCCCTTCTGGATTTTTCTTGTATTCATCGACCTCGTATATTTAATTTTTTTTTTCAAGATGCCATACCTAGTAGCCTTTTCATTAAAATATGATAATCCCAAGTTTGTCATATTGACAACTACTAAAGCTACGGTCAATCGACATTTTCATATTACTATTCCTACCACGTCTGTTATTCGAACCAAATTCTTAAAGTAACTGTCAGGTAGAATTTTGACTGAACTAGTAAGAGGGAGGGATTTTGATAAGAAGATATAAATTTATGTGTACTTAATCTCATAACAATCACAGATGGTTAAAGTGCTTATAAATCCACAAAAAAGAGAGAAAAATAAATCCTGGATTCGATAAAATTATATAATTAAGGAAGTGATCATCACATGTTCCTTATAAACATATGGAAAAGATATAAAAATAAGAATGTAACACAGCTTAGAGGAGCATGCATGATAACTAGTTATGAACATCATATTAGAAAAATTCTTTTTCATTTCAGGGAAAAGAAAATGTAATTCATTTGGGAAAGCTGGTCAAATTAATGTACGTGAATATCACATATATTTCCATTCTAACGCATAATGAATGAAATACTATATATATATATATATATATATATATACATATATATATATATATATATATATATATATATATATATATATATCAAATTGCTTTTTCATCCAAATAACATCAAAAGGACCCTTGGCCATCTTATAAAACTTTGAACGTTACGGTGGGGAAGATACCCGAACTTATTCGACCTTTTTCAAAGTTGTCTATGTTATATATTGAAAGAATTATTACTACTGATTCTGATCTCATTGATATATAAATACATAAAAGAGAGAGAGAGAGAGAGAGAGAGAGAGAGAGAGATAAATGACTGAAAAAAAAACAGGATTGTCGTATTTGAACGAGGTAAAACTCCTCAAATACATTTGATTTAAAGCTCTTAAGCATATTCATGAGTAGTAACCAAAAATCCTTAATGATATACAGAGAGAAATACGTAAATTACAGATAGGCACCCGAGAAAAATAAAAGATAAACAGAAACAAAACTAAATACGAACAAAAATGAAAAGCATTCCGCTCGAGGCTAAAACGCCAGGTCCATCGTCCTTCAAAATATGATGATGCTGAAAAAAAGAAAGAAAAGTTGAAGAGAAAAACTAAAAAGAAAAAAATCAGATCAAAGGCGAGACAACAAAGGTTAAGAAAATGAAGCTTCAGTGAGGGAAAGTTAGAATGAGGCAAAGAAGTTCAACAAGGAAGAACAAGAACAAAACAAGAGAAAACAAATGAGGAGGGTCCCTGAGGCTTTTGCTCTCAAGAACAAATGAGGGTAGGCCAGGAGGAGTCAGGGAGAGGGGGAGGGGAAGGTGGCTA
This sequence comes from Macrobrachium nipponense, assembly GCF_015104395.2. Classification (NCBI taxonomy): domain Eukaryota; kingdom Metazoa; phylum Arthropoda; class Malacostraca; order Decapoda; family Palaemonidae; genus Macrobrachium; species Macrobrachium nipponense. The sequence continues at coordinate 77,614,171 of NC_061087.1, forward strand.
GTGGCTGGTTTTCTCGGGTCATGGATACATCCCTCACACCCCCCTCCCCCTACTCCTACACCTCCTCCACCCCCTGGGGATTCTAGGAGGGCCAAGAGTGATGTCCGACTGAGACAATGGACACTCAGCCATCAAAGGCCTCACTCCCCTTAACAAATCAGAAATAAAAAGAAAACGTCAAAAGAGTGGACGGTGAAAAAATGCGACATCAAAGTGAGGGAAGAAGAACGCCTAGAGAGAGAGAGAGAGAGAGAGAGAGAGAAGAAGAGAGAGAGAGAGAGAGATAAGGCGGGGAGGAAGGAGCGAATGAATGGGACTAGTGCTGAAGAAACGTCCGTTGTAGCCTGTAAGAATTTCTTCCTTTATTCTCTTTTTTATTATTCTATTTTTTCCATTATCATTTATTTTTTCCTCATTCTGTTCCCTTGAAACAGTATTATTTGGTTCAACATTATAAAAAAGGTTGCTTTTTTTCGTATTCTGAAAAATTAATGAAACACTTCTGCAATGAATTTGCGCAGACTTTTTAAGAAAAAAGCATTTTTGCTTGAGCATACACTGGTCTTACACATATATCTATTTATCTATATATACAAATACACACACACACACACACACACACATATATATATATATATATATATATATATATATATATATATATATATATATATATATATATATATATATATATATATATATATATATATATATATATATATATAACTTTTCATTGTGAGTCGCTGTCATAGTTTAAACCCTGATTTTTTTGGAAGACATTGGCCAAGAGAGTTTTTGTGTTATGGGAGTAGCAGTCCATATTTGATCACCCATCCAAGTAACGATCAGATCTGATGCTGCTTAATATCCCTGATCAGAAACCAGTGGTATGACAAGCATCCTAATGCTGGTACTTCTGGTCGGTGACCTGTCCGATTTTGGATCAGCCAGACTGTGCTTAAAATCAATAATTATATCAACGGTGCACTAAACCTCCTATACTGCTTTTACTAAAGGTTACCCATACAAGGACTGACCAGAACAAGACTGTGCTTAACATTAACAGTTATGTTCTAAAGGGTCCACAATAATACAAAGAGTAAAAAGTCCGTGTATAAATTTGAAGACTTTACAGAGAGCTTTCGAACCCTTCCCTTTAGAACATTATATATACTCTCGTGATAGAGAGTTTTTCCCTTCTATTAACAGTTATATAATATCAACGGTGTAGTAAACCTCCTACTGCCTGACTGTTACCATACCTGACTTTTACCCATACCAGGACTGACCAGAATCATCATCGTTCAATTTGATAAGATAAGAAAAC
>NC_061087.1:77620497-77655497 GCF_015104395.2 Macrobrachium nipponense
ATGTTGTCTCTGTTCTTGTTTCTTTTCGCCCAATATTTTTTAACTTATGCAGATATACATACATACATACATACTATATATATATATATATATATATATATATATATATGTATATGTATACGTATATATATTTATTATATATGTGTGTGTACATATATATCACATATTATTATTATTATTATTATTATTTATTATTATTATTATTATTATTATTATTATTATTATTATTATTATTATTATTATTATTATTATTATTATCGTCACTTCAGTCTTTCACTCTGTTGACATATAAGCACTTTGTTCACTGGGAGGCTGCTCATTAATTTAATGTATGTTGTTAATAATAATAATAATAATAATAAAAATAATAATAATAACCAAGACAAGAGTTACCGATAAATCCTCGGGTGTTGAAATAAAGAAATAAAAATTTTACAAAATACAGTAGACTTTATGACTCACGATATACAACAGGTTACAGCAAACAGCATTCTACAAAGAGCATATCACCTCCAAAAGTCAGAAAAAATCACGAATATCCAGACTTTGCAGAGAACACGGAATGACTAGGTCCACGTGAAAATATTGAAATTAGAATTCTCTAAATAAATTTCGCTCCAAAGTACACAGAAAAACGTGACGATGAGTACTGTATAAGTATTTTAAGCCACAGTATTGTATTTACCCTCGCGGCGTGTTTATTACAAGCCCGTTGGGGATGACTGTAAATGCATAAACAAAAGTCTGTAAATATCATGAAGATAATGACTCCCAAGAAATATGACTCCTAGATAACGAACCCCCAGTATAATTAACCTCAAAGTTCAAATACAACTTTATTCTCAATATTCATTGCATTAAAAATAACAAAGGTGTGATCCGATCGCCAGCTTACTCGCGATGCGTGTAAGATTTTCCCATCACGCATAAATTTAACCATTATATTCCTAACTTAACGTAAATTAAATCAAATAGAGCCTTGTTTTACCAACAAAAATTTAAATAAATATGCTGTATTTTGTTTGAAATAATTTTTCTGTACTGTTTAACAAGCACATTATTTATTTTTAACATTTTCATTTTAATAAACAAATCATAAATATCCTATCATAAAATTCCTGTATATTTAACTCGATATGAAACACTTTTTTCAGAACTTTTTAGCTTATCCATAGACCTTTCCTAAACCCCCAACAACAACATTAAGCAGTTTGTAGGCTTACTCCCTGAGTAAGCGAAAATAAGTTTCATCAAGGAAAGGAAACGGGGTGGGCTAGCAACCTCACCCCAAACTCCACGCCCAGAGTCCTGCAGCTGACCTGACATTCACACTGGAGGCTGAGTAGCCAACACAGCTCAGTGGAAAATGTGGAGATAAAAAAGTATCTTTTTTTTATTATTTTACTGAAGCCCCGAAACGATTAGGGGGCTTGTCTAACTCTTTGCGCTCCACTTGCATTTAATTCACGACTCTCTCTCTCTCTCTCTCTCTCTTCTCACTCTCTCTCTCTCTCTCTCTCTCTCTCTCTCTCTCATGATCTCTTTTTCCTTTGTCGGCGTTTCAATAACGTTTTTCCGACTGATTGTCGAGGGCGAAACGATCTGTGAGGAGAGAGAGAGAGAGAGAGAGAGAGAAAAATATAAACTTTATATTAGAATATATATATATATATTATTTTATATATATATATATATATATATATATGTTTATTAGAGAGAAACCATACACCAGTTCTCTCTCTCTCTCTCTCTCTCTCTCTCTCTCTCTCTCTCTCTATATATATATATATATATATATATATATAGAGAGAGAGAGAGAGAGAGAGAGAGAGAGAGAGAGAGAGAGAGACAGTGGTGTATGGTTTCTCTCTAATAAACATATATATATATATATATATATATATATATATATATATATATATATTATATATATAGAGAGAGGAGAGAGAGAGAGAGAGAGAGAACTGATGTATGGTTTCAATGTGGGAATTAGGATTCTTGCTTTGTTGAGGCCGTCCCACATCTAACAGATCTGTAATAGTATACATTTTGACGGAGCAGAGATCACTCACGTCTTTCTTTGCCCATCTTTTATTCATTCCTTTATTCTCTGTCTTGCCACCCACATATTTAGTATAAAATTAAAAATTAGATACATAATAGTACACCATTTTGGTCAACACAGAAAAAGGGCATAAAAAAATACCCTCGCTGATTCTTTCCACCATGACCGACTCGGGAGATCGAACCCGGGATCCTTGCTTGTGAGCTGGGCGTGGTACAAATGCACAACGAGAACCGAAAAGAGAGTGAGAGCGCGTGTGATCTGTGTTTCCATATACCTGATGAATTCTCACCTATGGTAGCAGTCATTTGCTACTTTCCCCATCAGGAAAGTTCTTTTACTCACTATCTAAAACAGTGGTTCCCAAACTTTACTCTACAAAGGACCCCCAAAAATGTATACTATCACATCTCTATTATAAGTGGGACATTCCCGCACTGACACCATACATTGGTCTCTCTCTCTCTCTCTCTCTCTCTCTCTATCTCTCTCTCTCTCTCTCTCTCTCTCTCTCAGTTTTTCCCGTTCTGGCTCAGATCGATTCGCCCTTGACAATTAGTCTGAAAAACGTTATTGAAACGCCGACAAAGTAAAAAGGGGGATATAGATCACCACCCTTTATGGGATGCCAGTACCATCGACGCAGATAGAGCAGGTAAAGATATAGAAAATTTAATACTTAATCACAACTATTGTTGTTTGAATGAAAATGAAATCCCAACATACTTTCCAAAAACTCATGGGACCCTATCATCTGTAGACCTGTCAATTTGTTCCACCTCGTTAGTAGACAGATTAGAATGGAATACTCTGGATGATCTTCATGCCAGTGATCACTACCCAATCGTAATCACATGTCTTGAAAATAATCATCAACAATTTATACCAAAATTTGATTTTAAAAAAGCTGATTGGGAAAAGTATAATTTAGTTACCAAAAATGTTTGCCCTTTCCAAAGTAACAATGATCACAATGAAATGAATTCATATTTTACAGATTTCGTAATTAGTTCTGGAAATAAATCAATACCAATGACAACTTGTAAGCCAAAAATAAATCCAGTTCCATGGTGGTCTAAAGAACTTTCAGAAATCCTCAAGCTGAAGCACAAAATGAGTAGACGTTCAGACAGACTAAACAAATTATATAACAAATTATATCAAAGTAATAGATATACATTGAAAGGGTTAGCATTTATAGCTATGGAAATTGATTATATCAAAGCTTTATTGAGTAAGATCTCTGCTCAATTCAGGAAAAAGTTATTAGCAATAGGAAGTCATCTTGGGATAATTACGTCTCAAACTTTTCAGGTGACACTGTTAGACAAATGTGAGATTTCGAAAAAGTAATGGCAAATATCGTCGATCACCTAGGTCCCCAATATTACATAATGGGAAAAGAGTTTATGATTTAAAAGAAAAATCAAATTTAATAGGTCGACACCTAGAATCAATACGTAATAGGTTGAATTTAGATAAACATTTTCGCATTAGAAAAAGGAATGAAGAAAAACATATAATTAATTTTGAAACAAGTCAACAATTATACTACAATGTCCCATTTACATTAGAAGAATTTGATGCTCCAGTCCAATCCTTGATTGTAGAAAGTGGAGAAATGCCACTATCTTATAGATTCAAAATAACAACGATGTGCAGAGCTTTAAAAATTGTAAATAATCCAGCAAAAACCAAAGATTTATTTAAAGATCCAGATTGTTTCAGGAATACGAAAATTATCCCATCCTTCCCTGTTAGAGCTAATAGATTATTTAATGACAATGACTTTTATAATATTCAATTTTGCAATTTTAACAAAATAATGCCTCCTTGGTTGAAAAGCACTTCCCAGATATGTAACAAACTATGTACAATACCAATTAATAAATTGAATAATCCCCTCGCTATAAAACAATATCAAGGTACACAATAATAATCATATATATACGTACTGATGGTTCCAAAGATGATATGGGAGTTGGATTCGTATGTTTACGGAAACAATATAAAGATCCAAGCCTCCTCACAAAGCAAAGCATCAGTGTTCACTGCTGAATTACTACAATAAAAACAACATTAACAACTGTATCTGAAAACCAGTTCAATGAAGTAACCATCTTTACCGATTCACTAAGTTCAATAAATGCAATAAGCTCTTATACCCCCAAAAAACAAATATAAATTAAATGAGACATACATTACATGAAATGAAAAGACAAAAGATATCTGTTACTCTATGTTGGATACCATCTCACATAGGATTAGAAGGCAATGAAAAAGCAGACTCCTATGCAAAAGAGGCTAGAACACTCCCAATATCAGCACAATTATTACCACTAGAAGATTAAACTAGACACAGTAAATCGATGATTAAGAAGAAATGGCAAAATAACTGGAGGGAAAACCATCCTAACAATAAATTAAGAGATAAAAAAGAAACTATAGACCCGTGGCCATCATCCTATCAGAAATGCTGCAATAATCCAGTAATATTGACACGGCTAAGAATTGGTCACACTAAACTGACACCTGGTTACGTAATGAGTAACCCCCATGCCCCTATACCTATGTGCGAAATATGTAACGTACAAATAACAGTAAAACATATTTTTAAAATCTGTCCAAAATAAAGAATCCAAAGAGACATATTCAAAAGATATTTTTTAAAGAAATATTGTTAGAAAGTGACAAATTTTCACTTTTTAATATTTTAAAATTCCTTAAATTTAATCATTTGTATGATAAAATATAATATTCATATAGTAATTTATAATATTTTCCAGATAGTAAATATTTATTTTTTAGATAATGATTTATAAAAATTTTAAATAGCATGTCTAATCCTTCGGCCCAGCCCTAGGAGAGTTAATATTAACTCAGTGGTCTGGTTAAACTAAAGTAAAAAAAAAAAAAAAATATATATATATATATATATAAATATATATACTATATCTATGTATATATGTTAATTATATTACTGTACATGTGTTTGTATGAGAGAGAGAGAGAGAGAGAGAGAGAGAGAGAGAGAGAGAGAGAGAGAGCAGAGAGAGAGAGAGAGAGGTTAAAAAACAAACAAAAACATTAGCATGAGCAAGCAAGCAAGCAAGCATTAACCAAACTAAATAAGGAGTGTAATATCTTTAGAGTTAAAACCATCGTCGTCGATTTCCTGAGTTGAGCTACACGGATGATAAAATAATCTTATTATATCATATAACATTTGTACGCATGCAAATGAATATACCTTTCGTTGCAATAATCATCTCAGTTGTATTTTCTTTTTCTTTGGCATTATGTTCAAATACCCTGGCAATGTTTTCGCTTCACACACACACACACACACACACACACACACACATATATATATATATATATATATATATATATATAATATATATATATATATATATTATATATATATATATATATATATATATATATATATATATATAAGGTTAGGTGCTGGTTTAGAATGCGCGGATTACTTAAAGGTTGTCACCCACCAGCAGTCTGCTCACTCAGGAGACCTTACTGCCTTCTTTGTTGCTTGGTTGGTTGGTTGGTTTTATAAAGTTTAGGTGTAACACCAAGCACTGGGGCAGCAAAGGCCATTCAGCGCCTTTGTTGCTTGGAAGTGCTATTTCGTTGTATTTTGAATGTATTTTAATTATTTCTTTATCCACAAGGTTTATTTTGTGAAATTATTCATAATTCACATACTCACTCTCATTTGCATCTCCCGTCTCAGCTGTGTTCGTTTCTTTACACAAACTAGTATTTTATTAGAGAGAGAGAGAGAGAGAGAGAGAGAGAGAGAGAGAGAGAGAGAGAGAGAGAGAGAGAGAGAGAGATCTGATGCTATTCTTATTATAACCCCCAGATGCTGAAGCCTTGCCGAGGATGGGGGCTTAATGTTCAGCAGCTAGTCTCTGATGCCTGGTGGGAACTACTTTCTCGCTGGGCCTTGGTGCCCAGCTGTTGATCCAACTAAATAAGTCAGCCCTTTTCCTTAAACTAAAAACATTTTATCTTTCTGCTTCCTACCCCTATCAGGTATTGATTTTATGTTGATGACTTTTGGCTTGGTTTTGAACATGATTTAGAATTATTCTTGGGGTTTGAAGGAGGGTGAGGATGGACGGCATGCCATCTCACCCGTAGAACTCTAGTACCTGACGTGGTCGAGCGAGGGGAAAGTTTAATGTCAAACCCTATCCTCAGTGCCGGGTCTGATCTCGACGGACACCATGTCGCCTTAACACTGGAGATAGGGTGTATATCTGGTAATTACCCCTAGGACGGCCCTATAAGTGTGACTCCATGGTGGGTATGGGGAATATCTGGATGAACTAAGTTTTCACGTTATATGGCAACCCCCCCTATTTCTGCTGATGACCCTATGCTTTCTTCAAAGGACCTGTCCGTGGAATCCCTCCAAAACTCTAGTTTGGCTACTTTGGAGCCATATGTACCAAACACTCTATCTCAAAAGAGAAGAACATTTAAAAGAATAACTATGGAAGATATTATTTCTCCTCCAGTTTGGTCTCAGTATATCACACTCAAAATAAGCAAAGAAGTAACCCCTCTAAGTGACTTGGTTATATACCGTTCACTGAAGAAAATTCTTGGCTGTGACAATCCCCGATTCTCAGTCGAAAAAACAAAAATCATCGTAAAGGCTAAATCTGAAGAAGAATAAAAAAAACTACTTGAAACTACAAAACTTGGAATTCACCACGTAAATGCTTCTGACGAGGCCCATTATAACACTAGAATTGGAACCATGTTGCTGGATAAAGTTAGAGTTGATTATGACACCAATGAATTTGTATGTGAAACATTAAAAGAAGTCCTGGAAGATCAAAAACATAATGTTAAATCAATTATTGTTTAAGAGAGAAAAAGTGCTAAAACTGGAAGAAGTCTGAAAATAGCTAAAATTATTTTTTCACAGCAAACAATTCCAACATATATGAAAATAGGAAACAAAAGAATAGCAATTAAAGAAGAACATCCAAAGCCTATGAAATGTAAGATTTGCTTGAAATTTGAACATACAGCGAAACGATGCAAGTCTTTGGGCTCGCCTAGATGCTTTAAATGTGGCTCCTTGGAGCATAGTGGTGAATGCACCAACCCTAAAAAATGCTTTAACTGTAATGGTTCGCATCATGCTTATGTCAGGGAATGTTAGTATTTCAGATATTTCCAAGAAGCCCTTACCAGATGAAGAAATTTTGGTATAACAGTTAAGGAGGCTAAGACAGACATGAAAGAAGAAGGAATGCAGCTTCCCCGCAAAACATTTGCAGATACACTCAAACACCAAAGCAAAATAATATCCAATGATGTCTCACAAGCTACCCAATTTTCTAACACCAGAAATCAAGTAACTGTAGAAAAATCAGATAAAAACAATACCATGGAGATAAGTAATAAGTTCAAAGTACTGACCAGCCTTGCAGTAGATGATCATCTTGATGAACAGATAGAGGATATCTCTGATAATTTACACCTTAACAAATGCCAAAAGAAAGAAGGAAATATATCTCAAAGGATAATCCATGACAAAAACAAACTACAAAATACTGAAGAAATTGAGGAAATACTAGATGGACCAACAGAGATAGGAAAGAGACCTAGAACACACAGTGAAACATCTTCACCTAAGAAAGAGAACAACCTTCATAGTCCCAATAGTAAATGTCTGAAAACCACCAGTTCAGAAGAAACCATTGTTCATGCCACCCAAGGCCTATGATACACCAATAGTAAAGACCCTTCAAAAAATTATTCATCCGAAATAGTTTCACAGAAATCTAAGGAACCTATAAGAAAACCAAACATAAAACAATATAAGTCACTAGTACGAGTCTATGCTATGCCACCAGATTATAAAAAATGTGCTAGAAGCAAAATTCCGTTGTACAGCAAAAAAAAATATTATCACAAGTTCCAATTCAAAAACTAAAGTGGATACAGTTCTCTCAACTCAGGGTCGTAAGACCGAAGAAAATAATAACACTCCCTCATTCATATTGCAATGGAACATTCGAAGCATTAACAAAAACAAGTTAGAGTTACTTAAATAAATTGATGAATATAGCCCAATTTGTATCTTCCTCAATGAAACATTTTTGCCTATTTCCTCCAGTTTTACAAATAAATTTTACGCACCTTATCAACCTCACTCTGCTAATCAGCAAGGTAATATGATTCTTATCAGAAAAGAAGTACCTTTCGCAATGTATGATCTTTCATCCGAGATAAATGCTTAGCAGTTCAGATTCAACTAGAGGAAATTATAACGATTTGCTCTGTATATCCAAGTCCAAATAATATTATAGATTTAGAAAAGTTGAATGACTTGGTCAAGAAGCTTCCCCAACCAATGTTACTTCTAGGAGATTTAAACGCAAGACATTTATCATGGTATGATGTAAAATCAAAATCCAGAGGCATCATACTTGATTGTATTATAGATAATCTACTCCATATATTAGATAAAGACAAACCAACTCATTTTGGCCAGTGAACAAAAAGTTACTCTCACATAGCTTTGTCCTTGTGCTCACAAGACCTAGCAGACAAATAATTTTGGAACACCTATGATGATTTGTGTGGTAGTGATCCTTTTCCTGTTTTATTTAGTATTCTGAATTTCACTGGAGAGATAGCAATTAATAAATTTAATGTTAATAAAGCCAATAGGGAAGATTTTAGTGATTGCACGAAGAATGTTCCATTATGGGATCATAATTTGGACATAGAAACTATTCTGGTTATGTTTTTAGTTGTGGTAATTGATGCTGCAGAATCATCTATACCATTTGTAGCACAGGTAAAGATTAAATGTCCAGTTCCTTGGTGGAATGAGGAATGTAAAAAAGCAAAGAGGGCCTGTAGTAAAGCCCAAAGATAATTTAAGCAGTCGAGAGACGATTCAGATTACATAGATTATAAAAGGTCATGTGCTGTAGCAAAGCGAACATTTAATGAAGCACAAAGAAAATCTTGGTGTAACTACCTAAAGTCGGTGTGCAAAGATACACCCCTAAGTAAGATATGGAAGAAAATGCATAAAATACTAGGAAAGCACATTCGATCCTATGTCCCAGTTTTGAAAATTAACAGCAAAATGATATATGATCCTAAAGAGGCAGCAACTTGCTAGCATAACATTTAAGTAATATCTCCAGAGGTTCGTCAATAAAATCTTTTCGCACCATTAAAGAAAAAGAAGAAAAAATTCCAATTAATTTTGAGACTGATCAATATCATTCATACAATGACTGCTTTAACATGGATGAACTTTTATCGGCATTATCAACATGCTCCAATACAGCCCCTGATGAAGATATGATAACTTTTGAAATGTTGAAACACCTTCACCCAAACAGTTTACAATATTCATTAAAGCTATATAACAAAATATGGATTGAAATATATTTCCCACAAGATTGACGGAAAGCACTGGACCTTCCATTTTTGAAGCCAGGCAAAGATCCTTATGACACAGACAGCTACAGACCAATAGATTTAACAAGCTGTTTATGTAAATTGTTTGAGAAAATGATTAACAACAGATTAATTTGGTATCTTGAAAAGACAGGTTACTTTTCCGTTTCACAATATGGATATAGGAAACTAAGATCTACCCTTGATCCTTTAACTTTACTTGACACCGAAATTGGGAAAGCATTTGCTTCAAACAGCTATACCACAGCCATCTTCGTTGATAAGGAAAAGGCCTATGACAAGACATGGAATCATCAGATTTTAAAAGAAATGCATTATTCTGGACTGAGAGGATTTTTACCCTTAAACATAGTACAATTTTTAAAGGAAAGAACTTTTGAAGTTAAGATAAATGGTGTTTTATCTAAGGAGTATCCACAACATGATGGAGTTCCACAAGGTAGTGTTTTGAGCACCACCCTTTTTATCATGGCTATTAATGGCATTACAAAACAACTACCAACTGGTGTACAGAGTTCATTATATATAGATGATTTTGCCATTTGGATCACCCACTCTGATATCTATACAGGACAAATCATACTACAAAACTCTCTTGATCTTATCGTATCGTGGACTACTGCACATGGATTCACTATATCGGCAAGTAAAACTGTAGCCATTGCTTTTACAAATAAGAAAAATGTACCGAAAATGAAATTGCTACTCTATGATAAACCAATCAATATTGTTACGCATACCAAATTTCTTGGGTTGCATTTTGACCAACGAATGACTTGGAAATTTCACATTAATTACCTACGTGAAAGCTGTAGTAAAGTACTTCATCTACTGAAGAAATTGTCACATACCAAGTGGAGCTCAGATAGAAGTACATTACTCTATTTACACAAGACTTTGATACTGAGTAAAATTGATTATGGGTCGCATCTATTTGCTTCTGCATCTGTCAGTACATTGGACCACGATTATTTCACCCATTTGTTATACGACTGAAAATATACATAGAGAAATATAATATTCCACCATTAAAATTCCTGAACCATTTACCAAATTCAACACCTTTTTGGAAATGGAATAAGCCTTATGTTTGCCATTAGTTATTCGATTTAAAAAAAAGATGAAATTCCAAGTTACGCTGTCAAACAAATTTTTTGGAACACCAAGAAATTCATGCAAATACTATCTCCATTTATATAGATGGGTCAAAAACTGATGCTGCTGTGGGGTTCGCAGTTATTACAGACGAAAAATATTATCATGAAAGAATGCATATTTATAGCCCCATATATAATACAAGAAAATATTCATTTTTTAAGCATTCGAAATATCAAGACATCCTTGTGCTGGACACCAGGCCATGTTGGAACTGAAGGCAATGAAATTGCTGATAAAAATGCAAAGGAAGTAGCATTAAATGATAGAACTAAAATGTACAAAACATATTATAAGAACTCTAAAAATTATTTAAAATCTGGGGATTCCAATGGTTATCACTTGGAAATATCAAACTTAGAGGGATAAAGACCAAAATAATTCCTTTTAAGAATTCTTTACAGAAGCAGAGAAACCACGAGGTTGCTTTGTGCCGGCTCCATAATGGGCACACAAGGTTAACCCATGGCTTTCTTATGTCTAATTAGCCTCCTCCAGATTGTGACACCTATCAAACCAGAATAACCGTGAAACACATTTAATTATATGCTCTAAGTATTCACATATTAGACATAAATACTTTGGATCATCTCCTAAAATGCTGGGCATTCTAGGAGATGACGACTCAAATGTTTGCAAGATTTTTAAATTCTTAATAGATACAGGTATATTAAACATATATAAATAATTTTATTAGATAGAGATCTATTAAAATATATATTAATAATTTTATTCATACAAATTTGTTTTAAATATGTACAGCAATGTTTTATCTATTTACTTATTTTTTAAAACTAAATTACTAAAAATATATTTATTTAATATGGTATTTTTAACAGATTTTATCTCCATTATGCCATTAAGCAGCCGACTGGACTTAGTCGGAAATGGCTGCTTAAACAAATAATAATCAATAATTAAAATAATAATAGTCTCAGGTGCGCTGCCCTTCACGAACAAAAATCTAATAATATATATATAATAATATACTATATATATATATATAATATATATATATATAAACATATATATATATATAATATATATATATATATATATATATATATATATATATAGATAGATATATATATATATATATATATATATATATATATATATATATTATATATATATATACTCATGCAGATCCACCCTGCCAACAAGTGTTCGTGACAAATGTGTAAATAGAAAAGTGGGAAGGTTTAAACTTAAAGAGAAGACCAAGCGCTTTCATGCATTAATGTCCACGACGATGTGTGCGCTATATATATAAGAAAGCGATTGGTACTTGCGCTTTCATTTTGCACTTTCTGGTGGTTTTCTAATTCACACACACACATCATTAAGCGTTTACGAGGAAACATCCACAAAAATTATTAATTTATGTGTCTCCAAATGATAGTCTTAATCCCCTGTATGAAAATAAATAATTTTTTTTTTTGAAAAGGAATGAGAGTCCATATGAGAGGACAGTGCAATGGGAAGATCTCATGTAGGGCTATAAGTAGTACCAATCTGTGGTGAGGGTTTTGGCTTGTTTAAAAACGAAAACACACGTTGCCACATCTTCAAGTTCTTTGTAGAGGCGGCCAAAGTCAAAGCTCTGTATTTCTTGCTAATCCCCCAAGGGAATTATTACCCTAAAGTCAAAACCTATGCCCTGTACAGATTATCCTCCTTTCAGAGGCTGGTGAGGGGGGAATGCCCACTCCAATTGTCTTAGAAGGGTTCGCTGGTATAAATTCATTTTTCCTTTATTCAGATATTTATCATATAATGTGTATTGGCATTAAAACTTCAGTTATGAAACAGTCCTTTTTATTCTTTAATTAAGCTTATTTTTAGAAACATTTAAGTAATAAATACAGTATATCTAATAAGTGGTAATGATAATGATACCCTTTATTTAACAACATAGACGAAAATACCATCATCTCCGTTCTCGGATGATGATTAGAATAAAAAAAGTATGTAGAAATCTACATTTGTAGACTTCCTGTACACAGAAAATCTAAAATTTCTATCACCTCACACTTAAAACATCTACAAACGCCAACTTATTATCTACTTCAGTTTCCAAGGTGAATTTTATAGAAGGTACTACGGTATTTAATGCTGTTAGGAAGCTATCTTCATTTTTGTCAACAGGCCAAGCACAAAATATATCATCAACAGGTTACTAAGTAATGGAGATAACGGATTTCCCATTACCATGCCAAATTTTTGTTCATAATAATTTTCTCCAAACACAAATTTACAACCTCTAACACAATTCTATCAGCTTAATCATAGAAAGTATATTTTTCCATTTCTTCCTTCATAAATTCAAGTAGTTCATCCACAGGTACTTTTGTAAACAATGAGCTGACGTCTAAACTGCTTAGCTTAAAATCATAATTAAAATTTTATCTTCTTAACCTATCTATTAAATCCACACTTGGTTAACTCCTTTTTCATTTCTTCCTCCAGCTGTACGGAAGAGAGGCTTATGATTCGACCCTTACAAACAAACATGCATACATACATTTTCATATACATATATATAGTATATATATATATATATATATATAGCTATGAAAATATATATATAATACATAATATGTACACATACACACACACACACACACACACACACACACACACATATATATATATATTATATATTATATATATATATATATATATATATATATGTGTGTGTGTGTGTGTGTGTGTGTGTGTGCGCGTGTGTGCGTGTGTTTGTAAGGGTCAAATCATAAGGACACCCCCACTCTGAAGACAAACTGGAGGCCGCAAAAGTTCTTCGACTCTCTGAAGATACGAGGAGAACCAAGGACTCACGGATTCCTTGGAAGCTCCACCTCTTCCGGGAAAACCCAGAATAGTTCTGGGAAGACCCACATTGAAGCAAGTGGCAGATTTTGAAACTACGCTGTCGCCTCGAGCGTGTAAGGTATAATATCTCATCATGAGTGCTTATAGTATTTGTAACTTTGTGAGTTTATCAAAAATGTCTTTGCTTCGGCAAATTGCTAATATTTGTGGCTGTGGCGAACGTACTAGTAATATTATTGATGATACTTGTGGCTACGGGATTCCCCGTAGTAATATCTTCAATGATAATTGTAGCTACGCGATTCGCCATAGTAATATTATTTTAAAATTGGCTCTGTTCCTCGGAACAGTGTTTACTCTTTATAATATCGGACGGAAGATCTTATCTGTGTGGAATGGAACGCCTGAACTGACGTCACCCGACGTCAGTGAAGTCATCCCAAGCACAATTGATATCCCTGAGGACATTAATAACGCAATGTCGACTTTGAAGGAAGGTTACGAAAAGAATTTGGAAACTCTTGAAGTGGAAATGGAACTGCTTCGAAGCGAAAACTCTCGTCTGCGAGCGACGTTGCTCGAGAAGGAAAATTTGTTTGACCAATTGACTGAAAACATCGACAGTATGAGGCAAAGAGTCATCGACGATTTCGAAGGAAGAATGGACAGACTGGATTATGAAAATAGTCAGTTGAGAATGGAACAACTGGACCGATCTCGAGAGGCCGAAGAATTTCAACATATAATTGGCCGTCTTGAAGAGGAGGTCCAGGCTTTGGCAGAAGACAACAGGAAACTAGAGACCGAAAATATGGACAAGGACAAAGTGATCGAAAACCTCAAAGAAAGCAACATGCAGTGTGATGCGATGAAGAACGGTTTGCAGCAAGAGGTCAGGAATCTCAGCCGACAGAACACTGAAACGGAGATAAATATGGCCGATCTGAAGAAAGAAAAGACTGAGCTGGAAGAAAAGATGGCGGATTTGGGAAAGGACTTTGAAAAGGAAGTTCATGACCTCGAGCAGAGGCTGAGTCACTATCAAGATATAATTACAGAAGAGGACAGAGTGATTGAAAGGTTTAACAAACAGGTGATAGAAAACGAAGAAAAAATAGAAGAGCTAGAAAAAGAAGTCCAAAATTTAGTTGAGCAAAAAAAGGAACTTAGAATCGAAATGGAAGACACTATTGATCGCCTTATGCTTGACCTCAGTAATCTTCATACGAAAATGGACATCCAGATAGAAATGTGTAAGCAAGAAGTGATAAAAAAGGAAGAGAAAATAAATGACCTGGAGAATATTGCAGAGAATTTACTCGAAGAAAACAAGAAAGTTAAAACTGAAATGGAATACAAAATAAATGACCTTAGTCAAGAACTCAGTAAACAGCAGGATCTCAATAAGGAGATTGAAAAGTTTGAAAAAGTCATATTCGAATTTGAACAAACGATTGCAGGTCTGGAAAGTGAGGTCGTCTCCTTGTTGAAAGAAAAGGAAATCTTGAAGATTGAAATGGAAAAGGAAATGAGCGACCTCATATCTGTGAATATGGAAAAGGAAGAGCAGCTGGAACTATTTAAAAAAGAAGTCATTGAATGTGGACAAACAATTGAAGTTTTGGAAAATGAGGTCGTCTCCTTGTTGAAAGAAAAGGAAAGCCTGAAGATTGAAATGGAAAAGGAAATGAGCGACCTCATATCTGTGAATATGGAAAAGGAAAAGCAGCTGGAACAATTTAACAAAGAAGTCATTGATTGTTTACAAAAGATTGGAGGTCTGGAAAATGAGGTCGTCTCCTTGTTGAAAGAAAAGGAAAGCCTGAAGATTGAAATGGAAAAGGAAATGAACGAACTCATATCTTTAAATATGGAAAAGGAGGAGCAGATGGAAATATTTAAAAAAGAGGTAATTGAATTTGGACAAACAATTGAAGGTCTGGAAAATGAGGTCGTCTCCTTGTTGAAAGAAAGGGAGAGCCTGAAGATTGAAATGGAGAAGGATATAATGGACCTGAAAGAAGAGATGACTAATCTGCAGGATATGAATTTGGAAAAGGACATGGAGGTTGAAAAATTGAAAAGGGAGGTAATTGAAATTGGAGAGACAATTGGAGTTCTGGAAAATGAGATCGTCTCCTTGATGAAAGAAAAGGACAGCATGAAAACTGAAATGGAAAAAGAAATAACCGACCTAATATCTCTGAATAAGGAAAAGGAAGAGCACTTACAACAATTTAAAACAGAAGTCACTGATTCAGAACAAACGATTGAAAGTCTGGAAAATGAGGTTGTGAACTTGATAGGAGAAAAGAAGAGGCTGAAAACTGAAATGGAAAAGGAAATGATGTACCTGAAAGAAGAGATGACTATCCTGAAGGATATGAATTTAGAAAAAGACGAGGAGACTGAGAAATTGAAAGAAGAGGTAATTGAAATTGGAAAGGCAATTGAAGGTCTGGAAAATGAGGTCATCGAGTTGATGGAGGATAATGAAAAGAGGAAAACTAAGATGGAAAAGGAAATAAAAGACCTCAAAGAAGAGTCGATGAACCTCCAATCACTGAACATGGTAAAGGACGAGGAGAATGAAAATTTGAAAAAAGAAATAATTGAAATAGGAAAGGCAATAGAAGGTCTGGAAAATGAGGTCATCGAGTTAATGGAGGACAATGAGAAGAGGAAAGCTAAGATGGAAAAAGAAATAACAGACCTCAAAGTAGAATTAACTTACCTGCAGGATATGAATTTGGAGAAGGACAAGGAGATTGAAACATTCAAAAAGGAAGAATTGGAATTTGTAGCGACAATTGAAGCTCTGGAAAATGAGGTCATCGAGTCGATGAAGGAGAATCAGAAAAGGAAAACAGATATGAAAGAGGTAATGAACAACCTCAAAGAGTTGATGAAAGAGTACGATATGAATATGGAAAAAGATATAGAATAAAACTTGGAATTGGAATATGAAGAATAAGAAGAGGAAATCGAAGTAATGCAGCTGAGGTAGAATGGAGAGCAAACTGACACTGGCTGGAGAGTGGACAGCGGCCGGGGGACCGCCGGACGCTCACTGGCCCTTCCCAGAAGAGGCGCCCGAAAAAAAAAAAAGCTGGCTGGAGAGTGGACGGCGGCCGGGGACCGCCAGACGCTCACTGGCCCTTCCCAGAGGAGGCGCCCGAAAAAAAAAAAAGCTGGCTGGAGAGTGGACGGCGGCCGGGGGACCGCCAGACGCTCACTGGCCCTTCCCAGAGGAGGCGCCCGAAAAAAAAAAAAAAGCTGGCTGGAGAGTGGACGGCGGCCGGGGGACCGCCAGACGCTCACTGGCCCTTCCCGGGGGAGGTGCCCGAAAAAAAAAAAGCTGGCTGGAGAGTGGACGGCGGCCGGGGGACCGCCGGACGCTCACTGGCCTCCCCAGTGGAGGCGCCCGAAAAAAAAAAAAGCTGGCTGGAGAGTGGACGGCGGCCGGGGGACCGCCAGACGCTCACTGGCCATCCCAGAGGAGGTGCCCGAAAAAAAAAAAAGCTGGCTGGAGAGTGGACGGCGGCCGGGGGACCGCCAGACGCTCACTGGCCCTTCCCAGAGGAGGCGCCCCCGAAAAAAAAAAGCTGGCTGGAGAGTGGACGGCGGCCGGGGGACCGCCGGACGCTCACTGGCCCTTCCCAGAGGGAGGCGCCCGGAAAAAAAAAAGCTGGCTGGAGAGTGGACGGCGGCCGGGGGACCGCCAGACGCTCACTGGCCCTTCCCAGAGGAGGTGCCCGAAAAAAAAAAAGCGGCTGGAGAGTGGACGGCGCCGGGGGGGACCGCCGGACGCTCACTAGCCTCCCCAGTGGAGGCGCCCGAAAAAAAAAAAGCTGGCAGGAGAGTGGACGGCGGCCGGGGGACCGCCAGACGCTCACGGGCCCCCAGAGGTGGTGCCCGAAAAAAAAAGAAGCTGGCTGGAGAGTGGGACGGCGCGGGGGGACGCCAGACGCTAACTGGCCCTTCCCAGAGGAGGCGCCGAAAAAAAAAAGCTGGCTGGAGAGTGGACGGCAGCCGGGGGACCGCCGGACGCTCACTGGCCCTTCCCAGAGGAGGCGCGAAAAAAAAAAAAAGCTGGCTGGAGAGTGGACGGCGGCCGGGGGACCGCCGAACGCTCACTGGCCCTTTCCCAGGAGAGGTGCCCGAAAAAAAAAAAAAAAAAAGCTGCTGGGAGGAGTGGACGGCGGCGGCCGGGGGACCGCCGGACGCTCACTGGCCTCCCCAGTGGAGGCGCCCGAAAAAAAAAAAGCTGGCTGGAGAGTGGACGGCGGCCGGGGGACCGCCAGACGCTCACTGGCCCTTCCCAGAGGAGGTGCCCTAAAAAAAAAAGCTGGCTGGAGAGTGGACGGCGGCGGGGGACCGCCGGACGCTCACTGGCCTCCCCAGTGGAGGTGCCCGAAAAAAAAAAAGCTGGATGGAGAGTGACTGGCATCCGGGGGAACCGCCAGACGCTCATGGCCTTCCCAGAGGAGGTGCCCGAAAAAAAAAAAGCTGGCTGGAGAGTGGACGGCGGGGTCCGGGGACCGCCGGACGCTCAATGGCCCTTCCCAGAGGAGGCGCCCGAAAAAAAAAATGCTGGCTGGAGAGTGGACGGCGGCCGGGGGACCGCCAGACGCTCACTGGCCCTTCCCAGAAGAGGCTCCCGAAAAAAAAAAGCTGGCTGGAGAGTGGACGGCGGCCGGGGGACCGCCGGACGCTCACTGGCCCTTCCAGAGGAGGCGCCCGAAAAAAAAAAAGCTGGCTGGAGAGTGGACGGCGGCCGGGGGACCGCCAGACGCTCACTGGCCCTTCCCAGAGGAGGTGCCCGAAAAAAAAAAAAGCTGGCTGGAGAGTGGACGGCGCCGGGGGACCGCCGGACGCTCACTGGCCTCCCCAGTGGAGGCGCCGAAAAAAAAAAAGCTGGCTGGAGAGTGGAGGGCGGCCGGGGGACCGCCGGACGCTCAATGGCCCTTCCCAGAGGAGAAGCCCGAAAAAAAAAGCTGGCTGGAGAGTGGACGGCGGCCGGGGGACCGCCGGACGCTCACTGGCCCTTCCCAGAGGAGGCGCCGAAAAAAAAAGCTGGCTGGAGAGTGGACGGCAGCCGGGGGACCGCCGGACGCTCAATGGCCTTCCCAGTGGAGGCGCCCGAAAAAAAAAAAAGCTGGCTGGAGAGTGGACGGCGGACGGGGGACCGCCGGACGCTCAATGGCCTTCCCAGTGGAGGCGCCCGAAAAAAAAAAAGCTGGCTGGAGAGTGGACGGCGGCCGGGGGGACCGCCGGACGCTCAATAGCCCTTCCCAGTGGAAGCGCCCGAAAAAAAGAAAGCTGGCTGGAGAGTGGACGGCGGCCGGGGGACTGCCGGACGCTCACTGGCCCTTCCCAGTGGATGCACCCGAAAAAAAAAAAAGCTGGCTGGAGAGTGGACGGCGGCCGGGGGACCGCCGGACGCTCACTAGCCCTTCACAGTGGAGGCGCCCGAAGAAAAAAAGCTGACTGGAGAGTGGACGGCGGCCGGGGGACCGCCGGACGCTCAATGGCCCTTCCCAGAGGAGGCGCCCGAAAAAAAAAAAGCTGGCTGGAGAGTGGACGGCGGCCGGGGGACCGCCGGACGCTCACTGGCCCTTCCCAGAGGAGGCGCCCGAAAAAAAAAGCTGGCTGAGAGTGGACGGCGGCCGGGGGACCGCCGGACGCTCAATGGCCCTTCCCTGTGGAGGTGCCAGAAAAAAAAAAAAGCTGGCTGGAGAGTGGACGGCGGTGGCCGGGGGACCGCCGGACGCTCACTGGCCTTCCCAGAGGAGGCGCCCGAAAAAAAAAAAGCTGGCTGGAGAGTGGACGGCGGCCGGGGGGACCGCGGACGATCAATGGCCCCTTCCCAGTGGAGGTGCCAGAAAAAAAAAAAAAAAAAAAAAAAAAGCTGGCTGGAGAGTGGACGGCGGCTGGGGGACCGCCGGACGCTCACTGGCCCTTCCCAGAGGAGGCGCCCGAAAAAAAAAAGCTGGCTGGAGAGTGGACGGCGGCCGGGGGACCGCCGGACGCTCACTGGCCCTTCCCAGAGGAGGCGCCCGAGAAGCTGGCTGGAGAGTGGAACGGCGGGGGACCGGCCGGGGGACCGCCACGCTCACTGGCCCTTCCAGAGGAGGCCGCCCGAAAAAAAAAAGCTGGCTGGAGAGTGGACGGCGGCCGGCCGGGGACCGTCCGACGCTCAATGGCCCCTTCCAGTGGAGGCGCAAAAAAAAAAAGCTGGCTGGAGAGTGGACGGCGGCCGGGGACCGCCGGACGCTCACTGGCCCTTCCCAGAGGAGGCGCCCGAAAAAAAAAAAAGCTGGCTGGAGAGTGGGCCGACCGCGGCGGCCAGGGGACGACGGACACTCACTGGCCTTCCCAGAGAGGCGAGGGCCTCCCGAAAAAAAAAAAGCTGGCTGGAGAGTGGACGGCGGCCGGGGACCGCCGGACGCTCACTGGCCCTTCCCAGAGGAGGCGCCCAAAAAAAAAAAAAAGCTGGGGCTGAGACAGGAAGGACGGCGGCACGGACCGGCCGGACCGCTCAATGGCCCTTCCCAGTGGAGGCGAAAAAAAAAAAACCCGAGACGGCTGGAGAGTGTACGGAGGCTGTGGGGGACCGCCGGGACGCTCACTGGCCCTTCCCAGTGGAGGCGCCCGAAAAAAAAAACGCTGGATGGAGAGTGGACGGACGGCCAGTGGGGACGCCGGACGACTCACTGGCCTTCCCAGTGGAGGCGCCCGAAAAAAAAAAAAGCTGGCTGAAGAGTGGACGGCGGCCGGGGGACCGCCGGACACTCACTGGCCCTTCCCAGTAGTAGAGGCGCCCGAAAAAAAAAAAAGCTGGCTGGAGAGTGGACGGCGGCGGGGGGACCGCCGGACGCTCAATGGCCCTTCCCAGTGGAGGCGCCAGAAAAAAAAAAAAGCTGGCTGGAGAGTGGACGGCGGCCGGGGGACCGCCGGACGCTCAATGGCCCTTCCCAGAGGAGGCGCCCGAAAAAAAAAAAAAAAAAAGCTGGCTGGAGAGTGGACGGCGGGCGGGGGACCGCAGGACGCTCACTGGCCCTTCCCAGAAGAGACGCCCGAAAAAAAAAGCTGGCTGGAGAGTGGACGGCGGCTGGGGGACCGCAGGACGCTCACTGGCCCTTCCCAGAAGAGACGCCCGAAAAAAAAAGTTGGCTGGAGAGTGGGGACGGCGGCCGGGGGACCGCCGGACGCTCACTGGCCCTTCCCAGAAGAGATGCCCGAAAAAAAAAAGCTGGCTGGGAGTGGGGGACGGCGGCCCGGGGGACCACCGGACGCCTCTGGCCTTTCCCAGAAAGAGACGCCCGAAAAAAAAAACCTGGCTGGGAGAGTGGACGGCGGCCGGGGGACCGCCGGACGCTCACTGGCCCTTCCCAGAAGAGACGCCCAAAAAAAAAAGCTGGCTAGAGAGTGGACGGCGGCCGGGGGACCGCAGGACGCTCACTGGCCCTTCCCAGAAGAGACGCCCCCCAAAAAAAAGCTGGCTGGAGAGTGGACGGCAGCCGGGGGACCGCCGGACGCTCAATGGCCCTTCCCAGAAGAGACGCACAAAAAAAAAAGCTGGCTGGAGAGCGGACGGCGGGCGGGGGACCGTAGGACGCTCACTGGACCTTCCCAGAGGAGGCGCCCGAAAAAAAAAAGCTGGCTGCAGAGTGGACGGTGGCTGGGGCACCGCTGGACGCTCACTGGCCCTTCCCAGAGGAAGCGCCCGAAAAAAAAAAAGCTGGCTGTAGAGTGGACGGCGGCCGGGGGACCGCCGGACACTCAATGGCCCTTCCTAGTGGAGGCGGCGCCGAAAAAAAAAAAGCTGGCTGGAGAGTGGACGGCGGCCGGGGGACCGCCGGACGCTCACTGGCCCTTCCCAGAGGAGGCAACCGAAAAAAAAAAAGCTGGCTGGAGAGTGGATGGCTGCCGGGGGACCGCCGGACGCTCACTGGCCCTTCCTAGTGGAGGCGCCCGAAAAAAAAAAAGCTGGCTGGAGAGTGTACGGCGGCCGGGGGACCACCGGACGCTCACTGGCCCTTCCCAGTGGAGGCGCCCGAAAAAAAAAGCTGGCTGGAGAGTGGACGGCGACAAGGAGACCGCCGGACGCTCAATGGCCCTTCCCAGTGGAAGCGCCCGAAAAAAAAAAGCTGGCTGGAGAGTGGACGGTGGCCGGGGGACCGCCGGACACTCAATGGTCATTCCTAGTGGAGGCGCCCGAAAAAAAAAGTTGGCTGGAGAGTGGACGGCGGCCAGGGGACCGCAGGACGCTCACTGGCCCTTCCCAGAAGAGACGCCCGAAAAAAAAAGCTGGCTGGAGAGTGGACGGCGGCCGGGGGACTGCCGGACGCTCACTGGCCCTTCCCAGAAGAGACGCCCGAAAAAAAAAGTTGGCTGGAGAGTAGAAAGCGGCCGGGGGACCGCCGGACGCTCACTGGCCCTTCCCAGAAGAGACGACCGAAAAAAAAAGCTGGCTGGAGAGTGGACGGCGGCCGGGGGACCGCCGGATGCTCAATGGCCCTTCCCAGAAGAGACGCCCGAAAAAAAAAAGCTGGCTGGAGAGTGGACGGCGGCCGGGGCACCGCTGGACGCTCACTGGCCCTTCCCAGAGGAAGCGCCCGAAAAAAAAAAGCTGGCTGGAGAGTGGACTGGCTGGCCAGGGGGACCGCTGGACGACTGGCCCTTCCCAGAGGACGCCCGAAAAAAAGCCTGGCTGGAGAGTGGAGGCGGCCGACTGCCGCTCACTGGCCCTTCCCAGAGGAGGCGCCCGAAAAAAAAAGCTGGCTGGAGAGTGGACGGCAGCCGGGGGACTGCCGGACGCTCACTGGCCCTTCCCAGAGGAGGCGCCCGAAAAACGTCACAAAAAAAGGCCCTTCCCAGATGGAGAGTGACGGCAGCGATGTGGACTGGCCGACCGGCCGGACGCTCACTGGCCCTTCCCAGAGGAGGGCCCGGAGGCTGGGCCCGAGACGCAGCAGGGGGACCGCTGGACGCTCACTGGCAATTCCCAGAGGAGGCGCCCGAAAAAAAAGCTGGCTGGATAATGGACGGCGGCAGGGGGACCGCCGGACGCTCACTGGCCCTTCCCAGAGGAGGCGCCCAAAAAAAAAGCTGGCTGGAGAGTGCACGGCGGCAGGGGGACCGCCCGACGCTCACTGGCCCAACCCACAGGAGGCGCACAAAAAAAAAAGCTGGCTGGAGACGGGGAACGGACGACTGCCCGGACGCTCACTGGCCCACCTAACAGGAGGCGCCCTCAAAAAGCTGGCCCTGGGAGAACCCGGACGACGGCCAGGAAACGCCCGACCAAGCAGGCTGGCCCAACCTACGGAGGCAACCCGAGCAGGCTAGAGACGGACGGCGGCCGGGAGACCGCCCCCGACGCTCACTAGGCCCAACCTCCCACAGGAGGCGCCCGAAAAAGCGGCTGAGAAACGGATGGTTGGGCGGGGGGACCGCCCGACGCTCAATGGGGGGGGGGGGGGGGGGGGGGCCCAACACCCACAAGGGAGGGCGCTCGAAAAAAGCTGGCTGAAGAATGGACGGTGGCCGGGGGACCGCCCGACGCTCACTGGCCCAACCCACAGGAGGCGCCCGAAAAAGCTGGCAAGAGTCGGACGGCGGCCGGGGGACCGCCCGACGCTCACTGGCCCAACCCACAGGAGGCGCCCGAAAAAGGTGGCTGGAGAACGGACAGCGGCCGGGGGACCGCCCGACGCTCACTGGCCCAACCCACAGGAGGCGCCCGAAAAAGCTGGCTGGAGAACGGACGGCGGCAGGGGGACCGCCCAACAATCACTGGCCCAACCCACAGAAGGCGCCCGAAAAAGCTGGCTGGAGAACAGACGGCGGCCGGGGGACCGCCCAACGCTCACTGGCCCAACCCACAGGAGGCGCCCGAAAAAGCTGCCCGGAGAATGGACGGCGGCCGGGGGACCGCCCAACGCTCACGACCGCCCAACGCTCACTGGCCTAACCCACACCCGGCTAGGACCCGGACAAGGAGGCGGCCGAAAAAGCTGGTGGGAGAAGGCGCGGAGGGCTGGCCAGGGCGGGGGGGACCGCCCGACGCTCAATGGCCCAACCCACAGGAGGCGCCCGAAAAAGATGGCTGGAGAATGGAGGGCCGACGCTCACTGGCCCAACCCACAGGAGGCGCCCGAAAAAGCTGGTTTGAGAACGGAGGGCGGCCAGGGGACCGGCCGACGCTCACTGGCCCAACCCACAGGAGGCGCCCGAAAAAGCTGGCTTGAGAACGGAGGGCGGGCAAGGGACCGCGCAACGCTCACTGGCCCAACCCACAGGAGGCGCCCAAAAAAGCTGGCAGGAGAACGGAGGGCGGACGGGGGACTGCTTGATGCTCACTGGCCCAACCCACAGGAGGCGCCCGAAAAAGATGGCTGCAGAACGGAGGGTGGCCGGGGGACCGCCCGACGCTCACTGGCCTAACCCACAGGAGGCGCCCGAAAAAGCTGGCTGCAGAACGGAGGGCGGCTGGGGGACCGCCCGACGCTCACTGGCCCAACCTACAGGAGGCGCCCGAAAAAGCTGGCTGGAGAACGGACGGCGGCCAGGGGACCGCCCGACACTCACTGGCCCAACCTACAGGAGGCGCCCGAAAAAGCTGGCTGGAGAACGGACGGCGGCCAGGGGACCGCCCGACGCTCACTGGACCAACCCACAGGAGGCACCCGAAAAAGCTGGCTGGAGAACGGATGGCGGCTGGGGGACCACCCGACGCTCACTGGCCCAACCTCACAGGAGGTGCCACAAAAAGCTGGCTGGAGAACGGACGGCGGCCGGGGGACCGCCCGATGCTCACTGGCCCAACCCACAGGAGGCGCCCGAAAAAGCTGGCTGGAGAACGGATGGCGGCCAGGGGACCGCCCGACGCTCACTGGCCCAACCAACAAGAGGCCCCGAAAAAGATGGCTTGAGAACGGACGGCGGCCGGGGGACCGCTTGACGCTTACTGGCCTAACCCTCAATGGCTGGGGGGACCGCCTGACGCTCACTGGCCCAACCCACAGGAGGCGCCCGAAAAAGCTGGCTGGAGAACGGACGGCGGCCGGGGGACCGCCGGACACTCACTGGCCCAACCCACAGGAGGCGCCCGAAAAAGCTGGCTGGAGAACGGACGGCATCCGGGGGACCGCCCAACACTCACTGGCCCAACCCACAAGAGGGCGAAAAAGCTGGTGAAAAATCGGCGCCCGGGGAAGGTCCACTGGCCCAACCCACAGGAGGCGCCCGAAAAAGCCGGCTGGAGAACGGACGGCGGCCAGGGGACTGCCCGACGCTCACTGGCCCAACCCACAGGAGGCGCCCGAAAAAGCTGGCTGGAGAACGGACGGCGGCCGGGGGACCGCCTGAAGCTCACTGGCCAAACCCACAGGAGGCGCCCGAAAAAGCTGACTGGAGAACGGACGGCGGCCGGGGGACCGCCTGACGCTCACTGCCCAAACCCACAGGAGGCGCCCGAAAAAGCTGGCTTGAGAACGGACGGCGGCCGGGGGACCGCCTGACGCTCACTGGCCCTACTCACCGGAGGCGCCCGAAAAAGCTGGCTGCAGAACAGACGGCGGCCGGGGGACCGTCCGATGCTCACTGGCCCAACCCACAGGAGGCGCCCGAAAAAGCTGGCTGGAGAACGGACGGCAGCCGGGGGACCGCCTGACGCTCACTAGCCCTACCCACAGGAGGCGCACGAAAAAGCTGGTTGCAGAACGGATGGCGGCCGGGGGACCGCCCGACGCTCACTGGCCCAACCCACTGGAGGCGCCCATAAAAGCTGGCTGGAGAACAAACGGCCGTCGGGGGACTGCCCGACGCTCACTGGCCCAACCCATAGGAGGCGCCCGAAAAAGCTGGCTGGAGAACGGATGGCGGCTGGGGGACCACCCGACGCTCACTGGCCCAACCTCACAGGAGGTGCCACAAAAAGCTGCTGGAGAACGGACGGCGGCCGGGGGACCGCCGATGCTCAAATGGCCCAACCCACAGGAGGGCGCCCGAAAAAAAAGCTGGCTGGAGAACGGATGGCGGCCAGGGGACCGCCCGACGCTCACTGGCCCAACCAACAAGAGGCCCCGAAAAAGATGGCTTGAGAACGGACGGCGGCCGGGGAACCGCTTGACGCTTACTGGCCTAACCCTCAATGGCTGGGGGGACCGCCTGACGCTCACTGGCCCAACCCACAGGAGGCGCCCGAAAAAGCTGGCTGGTGAACGGACGGCGGCCGGGGGACCGCCGGACACTCACTGGCCCAACCCACAGGAGGCGCCCGAAAAAGCTGGCTGGAGAACGGACGGCATCCGGGGGACCGCCCAACACTCACTGGCCCAACCCACAAGAGGCGCCCGAAAAAGCTGGCTGAAAAACGGACGGCGGGAGGTCCACTGGCCCAACCCACAGGAGGCGCCCGAAAAAGCCGGCTGGAGAACGGACGGCGGTTCCGGGGGGGACTGCCCAACGCTCACTGGCCCAACCCCACAGGAGGCGCCCAAAAAGAACTGACTGGAGAACGGACGGCGGCTTGGGGGGGACCGCCTGAAGCTCACTGGCCAAACCCACAGGAGGAGCCCGAAAAAGCTGACTGGAGAACGGACGGCCGGGGGAGACGTACGGCCCCGCCGCTTGACGGACGCTCGGGGGACTGCCCACCCACCCACAGGAGGCGCCCGAAAAAGCTGGCTGAGAACGGACGGCGGCCGGGGGACCGTCCGACGCTCACTGGCCCAACCCACAGGAGGCGCCCGAAAAAGCTGGCTGGAGAACGGACGGCAGCCGGGGGACCGCCCGACGCTCCCTGCCCAAACCCCACGGAGGCCGCGAGCTGGCTGGAAGAACGAACCCGGGCAGCCCGGGGGACCGCCTACGCTCACTAGCCCTACAGGAGGCGCCCGAAAAAGCTGGTTGCAGAACGGATGGCGGCCGGGGGACCGCCCGACGCTCACTGGCCCAACCCACTGGAGGCGCCCAAAAAAGCTGGCTGGAGAACAAACGGCCGCCGGGGGACTGCCCGACGCTCACTGGCCCAACCCACAGGAGGCGCCCGAAAAAGCTGGCTGGAGAACGGACGGCGGCCGGGGGACCACCTGACGCTCACTGGCCCAACCCACAAGGAGGCGCCCGAAAAAGCTTGCTGCAGAACAGACGCCGGCCGGGGGACCGCCCGATGTCACTGGCCCAACCCACAGGAGGCGCCTGAAAAAGCTGGCTGGAGAACGGACGGCGGCATGGGGACCCCCAGACGCTCACTGGCCCAACCCACAGGAGGCGCCCGAAAAAGCTGGCTGGAGAACTGACGGCGGCCGGGGGACTGCCAACGTTTACTGGCACAACTCACAGGAGGCGCCCGAATAAGCCTGGCTGGAGAACGGACGGCGGCCAGGGACCGCCCGAACGCCCACTTGGCCCAAAACCCAACACGGAAGGCGGCGGCGGGGGACCCGCCCGACGCTCACTGACCCAACCCACAGGAGGCGTCCGAAAAAGCTGGCTACAGAACAGACGGTGGCCGGGGGACCGCCCGACTCTCACTGGCCCAACCCACAGGAGGCGCCCGAAAAAGCTGGCTGGAGAACGGACGGCGGCCGGGGGACCGCCCGACGCCCACTGGCCCAACCCACGGAAGGCGGGCGGGGGACCGCCCGACGCTCACTGACCCAACCCACAGGAGGCGTCCGAAAAAGCTGGCTACAGACAGACGGTGGCCGGGGGGGGGACCGCCCGACTCTCTCACTGGCCCAACCCACAGGAGGCGCCCGAAAAAGCTGGTTGGAGAACAGACGGCGGCCGGGGGACCGGCCCACGACGCTCACCTGGGCCTAACCCCCACAGGAGGCGCCTTGAAATAAACTGGCTGGAGAACGGACGGCGCCCGGATGGGGGACCGCCCGACGCTCACTGGCCCAACCCACAGGAGGCGCCCGAAAAAGCTGGCTACAGAACGGAAGGTGGCCGGGGGACCGCCTGACGCTCACTGGCCCAACCCACTGGAGGCGCCCGAAAAAGCTGGCTGCAGAAACGGACAGCGGACCCGGGGACCGCCCGACGCTCACTGGCCCAACCCACAGGAGGCGCCCGAAAAAGCTGGCTGCAGAACGGACGGAGGACAGGGGACGCCGCCTGACACTCAACTGTGAGGCCCAAACTCACAAGAGGCGGCCCCCGAAAAAAGCAGGCTGCAGAACGTGGACGGGCGGCCAGAGGGACCGCACCCCGAAGCCCACTGGCCCAAACTCACAGGAAAGGAGTCCAAAAAAAAAAGAAAAAAGCTTTCTAGAGGAACGGATGGCGGCCTGGGGTACTGCCCGATGCTATCTGGCCCGACACAACAGGATGGCGTCCGAAAAAGCTATCCTGAAAGAAACGGACGTTGTGGGCGTGGGGAGCTTGCCTGACGCTCAACTGGCCTCGGAACCCAACCCAAAGGAGGCGCCCAGAAAAAGCTGGCTGGAGGGGGAACGGACTGCGGCTGGTGGGGGACCCAACCCGACGCTCACTGGACCCAGCCCAACAGGAGGCGGCCCACCCAAAAATGATGGCTGGGAGAACGGACGGCGGACCGGGGGACCGCCGGCCCAATGCTCACGTGGACCCCAACCCCACAGGAGGTGTCCCGAAAAGCTGGCTTGGAGAATTGGACGGGGCCGGACCTGGGGGACTACCAGCCCGGCGCTCAACTTGGCCCAACCCACAAGAGGCGCCCGGAAAAAGATGGACTTGAGAAACGGATGGCGGCCGGTCCCGGGGGAACCCCGCCCGCACGCTTTCCACTGGCCCAACCCACAGGAGGCGCCGAAAAAAAGCTGGCTGGAGAATCACGGACGGCGGCCGTCCGGGGGAGCACCCGACGCTTACTGGCCCACCCAACCCCAAAGAGGCGCCCGAAAAAGATGGCTCTTTTAGAACGGATGGCGGCCGGGGGGACCGACCGATGCTCACTGGCCCGAACCCACAGGATGGCGCCCCGTAAAAGCTGACTGGGAGCAATTGGACGGTGGCCGGGGGACCCGCCGCCCGACACTCACGGGACCAACCCAACCCACAGGAGGCGGCCAAAAAATCTTTGCTGGAGAACTCGGAATGGTGGCCGGGGGACCGCCTAACGCGCACTGGCCCAACCTAACCCACAAGAGGCGGTCCGAAAAAAGCTTGCTGGAGACAAAGGACATTGAGGCCGGGGGAACCACCTGACGCCTCACTGGCCTCCCAACCCACTGGAGGCCGGCCCGTGAAAAACGCTTGCTGGAGAAACGGACGGTGGCCGGGGTACGGGCCTGATGCTCACTGGCCAAACCCAACCCAACCCCCAGGAGGCGTGCCGAAAAAGCTTTGCTGGACCGGAACGGAAGGGCCCGGGGGACCGGGGGACCTACCGACTACTCAACTGGCCCACCAACCCACTGGAGGCGCCCAAAACCCAAAAAAGCTGGCTGGAGAACAAAAAACGGCCGCCGGGGGACTGCCCGACGCCTCACTGGCCCAACCCCAGGAGGCGCCCGAAAAAGCTGGCTGGAGAACGGACGGCGGCCGGGGGAACCACCTACGCTCACTGGCCCACCCCAAAGGGAGGCGCCCAAAAACTTGCTGCAGAAAACAGACGGCCGGCCGGGGGGGGACGCCCGATGGTCACTGGCCCAACCCACAGGAGGCGCCTGAAAAATGCTGCTGGAGAACGGACGGCGCCATGGGGACCCCCAGACGCTCACTGGCCCAACCCACAGGAGGCGCCGAAAAAGCGGCTGGCTGAGAACTGACGCTGGCCGGGGACTGCCAACGTTTACTGGCACAACTCACAGGAGGCGCCCGAATAGACTGGCTGGAGAAACGACGGCGGCCAGGGGACCGCCCGACGCCCACTGCCCAACCCACGGAAGGCGGGCGGGGGGACGCCCGACGCTCACTGACCAACCACCCACAGGAGGCGTCCCCGAAAAAGCTGGCTACAGAACAGACGGTGGCCGGGGGACCCGCCCGACACTCACTGGCCCAACCCACAGGAGGCGCCCGAAAAAGCTGGCTGGAGAACGGACGGCGGCCAGGGGACCGCCCGACGCCCACTGGCCCAACCCACGGAAGGCGGGCGGGGGACCGCCCGACGCTCACTGACCCAACCCACAGGAGGCGTCCGAAAAAGCTGGCTACAGAACAGACGGTGGCCGGGGGACCGCCCGACTCTCACTGGCCCAACCCACAGGAGGCGCCCGAAAAAGCTGGTTGGAGAACAGACGGCGGCCGGGGGACCGCCCGACGCTCACTGGCCTAACCCACAGGAGGCGCCCGAAATAACTGGCTGGAGAACGGACGGCGCCCGGGGGACCGCCCGACGCTCACTGGCCCAACCCACAGGAGGCGCCCGAAAAAGCTGGCTACAGAACGGAAGGTGGCCGGGGACCGCCTGAGCTCACTGGCCCAACCCACTGGAGGCGCCCGAAAAAGCTGGCTGTAGAACGGACAGCGGCCCCCGCCCCGGGACCGCCCGACGCTCACTGGCCCAACCCACAGGAGGCGCCCGAAAAAGCTGGCTGCAGAACGGACGGAGGACAGGGGACCGCCTGACACTCACTGGCCCAACTCACAAGAGGCGCCCGAAAAAGCAGGCTGCAGAACGGACGGCGGCCGAGGGACCGCCCGACGCCCACTGGCCCAACTCACAGGAGGCGTCCGAAAAAGCTTTCTAGAGAACGGATGGCGGCTGGGGTACTGCCCGATGCTCTCTGGCCCGACACACAGGAGGCGTCCGAAAAAGCTACCTGAAGAACGGACGGTGGGCGTGGGACTGCCTGACGCTCACTGGCCCAACCCACAGGAGGCGCCCGAAAAAGCTGGCTGGAGAACGGACTGCGGCTGGGGACCACCCGACGCTCACTGGCCCAGCCCACAGGAGGCGCCCAAAAAAAATGCTGGCTGGAGAACGGACGGCGGCCGGGGGACCGCCCAATGCTCACTGGCCCAACCCACAGGAGGTGCCCGAAAAAGCTGGCTGGAGAATGGACGGCGGCCGGGGGACCGCCCGGCGCTCACTGGCCCAACCCACAAGAGGCGCCCGAAAAAGATGGCTTGAGAACGGATGGCGGCCGGGGGACCGCCCGACGCTCACTGGCCCAACCCACAGGAGGCGCCGAAAAAAGCTGGCTGGAGAACGGACGGCGGCCGGGGGAGCACCCGACGCTTACTGGCCCAACCCACAAGAGGCGCCCGAAAAAGATGGCTTTAGAACGGATGGCGGCCGGGGGACCGACCGATGCTCACTGGCCCAACCCACAGGAGGCGCCCGTAAAAGCTGACTGGAGAATGGACGGTGGCCGGGGGACCGCCCGACACTCACGGGACCAACCCAACCCACAGGAGGCGGCCAAAAAATCTTGCTGGAGAACGGATGGTGGCCGGGGGACCGCCTAACGCTCACTGGCCCAACCTAACCCACAAGAGGCGGCCGAAAAAGCTTGCTGGAGAACGGACAGCGGCCGGGGGACCACCTGACGCTCACTGGCCCAACCCACTGGAGGCCCGTGAAAAAGCTTGCTGGAGAACGGACGGTGGCCGGGGTACGGCCTGATGCTCACTGGCCCAAACCCAACCCAACAGGAGGCTGCCGAAAAAGCTTGCTGGGGAGAAACGGACAGCGGCCGGGGGACCACCTGACACCTCACTGGCCCAACCCACTGGAGGCGCCCAAAAAGCTGGCTGGACGAAACAAACCGGCCGCCGGGGGACCTGCCCGACGCTCACTGGCCCACCCAC
Source organism: Macrobrachium nipponense (assembly GCF_015104395.2). NCBI lineage: Eukaryota > Metazoa > Arthropoda > Malacostraca > Decapoda > Palaemonidae > Macrobrachium > Macrobrachium nipponense. The sequence continues at coordinate 77,651,795 of NC_061087.1, forward strand.
AGGAGGGCGCCCGAAAAAGCTGGCTGGAAGACGAACGGACGGCGGCCGGGGGACCGCCTGACGCTCACTGGCCCAACCCACAAGGAGGCGCCCGAAAAAGCTTGCTGCAGGAACAGACGCCGGCCGGGGGACCGCCCGATGTCACTGGCCCAACCCACAGGAGGCGCCTGAAAAAGCTGGCTGGAGAACGGACGGCGGCATGGGGACCCCCAGACGTCACTGGCCCCAACCCACAGGAGGCGCCCGAAAAAGCTGGATGGAGAACTGACGGCGGACCGGGGGACTGCCAACGTTTACTGGCACAACTCACAGGAGGCGCCCGAATAAGCTGGCTGGAGAACGGACGGCGGCCAGGGGACCGCCCGACGCCCACTGGCCCAACCCACCCGGAACCCCGCGGGAGGGGGGGGGGACCCGCCCGACGCTCACTGACCCAACCCACAGGAGGCGTCCGAAAAGCTGGCTACAGAAACCAGACGGGTGGCCGGGGGACCGCCCGCCTCTCACTGGCCCAACCCACAGGAGGCGCCCGAAAAAGCTGGCTGGAGAACGGACGGCGGCCAGGGGACCGCCCGACGCCCACTGGCCCAACCCACGGAAGGCGGGCGGGGGATCCCCGCCCGACGCTCACTGACCCAACCCAACAGGAGCGTTCGGGAAAAAGTTGGCTACAGAACAGACGGTGGCCGGGGGGGACCCGCCCGACTCTCACTGGCCCAACCCACAGGAGGCGCCCGAAAAAACGCTGGTTGGAGAACAGACGGCGGCGGGGGAACCCCCCGACGCTCACTGGCCTAACCCACAGGAGGCGCCCGAAATAACTGGCTGGAGAACGGACGGCGCCCGGGGGACCGCCCGACGCTCACTGGCCCAACCCACAGGAGGCGCCCGAAAAAGCTGGCTACAGAACGGAAGGTGGCCGGGGGACCGCCTGACGCTCACTGGCCCAACCCACTGGAGGCGCCCGAAAAAGCTGGCTGCAGAACGGACAGCGGCCCGGGGACCGCCCGACGCTCACTGGCCCAACCCACAGGAGGCGCCCGAAAAAGCTGGCTGCAGAACGGACGGAGGAGGACAGGGGACCGCCTGACACTCACTGGCCCAACTCACAAGAGGCGCCCGAAAAAGCAGGCTGCAGAACGGACGGCGGCCGAGGGAGCCGCCCGACGCCCACTCCGCCCAACTCACAGGAGGCGTCCGAAAAAGCTTTCTAGAGAACGGATGGCGGCTGGGGTACTGCCCGATGCTCTCTGGCCCGACACACAGGAGGCGTCCGAAAAAGCTACCTGAAGAACGGACGGTGGGCGTGGGACTGCCTGACGCTCACTGGCCCAACCCACAGGAGGCGCCCGAAAAAGCTGGCTGGAGAACGGACTGCGGCTGGGGGACCACCCGACGCTCACTGGCCCAGCCCACAGGAGGCGCCCAAAAATGCTGGCTGGAGAACGGACGGCGGCCGGGGGACCGCCCAATGCTCACTGGCCCAACCCACAGGAGGTGCCCGAAAAAGCTGGCTGGAGAATGGACGGCGGCCGGGGGACCGCCCGGCGCTCACTGGCCCAACCCACAAGAGGCGCCCGAAAAAGATGGCTTGAGAACGGATGGCGGCCGGGGGACCGCCCGACGCTCACTGGCCCAACCCACAGGAGGCGCCGGAAAAAGCTGGCTGGAGAACGGACGGCGGCCGGGGGAGCACCCGACGCTTACTGGCCCAACCCACAAGAGGCGCCCGAAAAAAAGGATGGCTTTAGAACGGGAGGCGGGCCGGGGACCCGAACCGATGCTCACTGGCCCAACCCACAGGAGGCGCCCGTAAAAGCTGACTGGAGAATGGACGGTGGCCGGGGGACCGCCCGACACTCACGGGACCAACCCAACCCACAGGAGGCGGCCAAAAAATCTTGCTGGAGAACGGATGGTGGCCGGGGGACCGCCTAACGCTCACTGGCCCAACCTAACCCACAAGAGGCGGCCGAAAAAGCTTGCTGGAGAACGGACAGCGGCCGGGGGACCACCTGACGCTCACTGGCCCAACCCACTGGAGGCCCGTGAAAAAGCTTGCTGGAGAACGGACGGTGGCCGGGGTACGGCCTGATGCTCACTGGCCCAACCCAACCCACAGGAGGCGGCCGAAAAAGCTTGCTGGAGAACGGACAGCGGCCGGGGGACCACCTGACACTCACTGGCCCAACCCACAGGAGGCGCCCGAAAAAGCTGGCTGGAGCACGGACTGCGGCTGGGGGACCGCCCGATGCTCACTGGACCAACCCACAGGAGGCGCCCGAAAAAGCTGTCTGGAGAATGGACGGCGGCTGGGGGACCGCCCGATGCTCACTGGCCCAACCCACAGGAGGCGCCCGAAAAAGCTGGCTGGAGAACGGACTGCGGCTGGGGGACCGCCCGACGCTCACTGGCCCAGCCCACAGGAGGCGCCCAAAAAATCTGGCTGGAGAACGGACGGTGGCTGGGGGACCGCCCAACGCTCACTGGCCCAACCCACAGGAGGCGTCCTAAAAAGCTGTCTGGAGAATGGACGGCGGCTGGGGGACCGCCCGATGCTCACTGGCCCAACCCACAGGAGGCGCCTGAAAAAGCTGTCTGGAGAATGGACGGCAGCTGGGGGACCGCCCGACGCTCACTGGCCCAACCCACAGGAGGCGCCTGAAAAAGCTGTCTGGAGAATGGATGGCGGCTGGGGGACCGCCTGATGCTCACTGGCCCAACCCACAGGAGGCGCCCGAAAAAGCTGGCTGGAGAACGGACTGCGGCTGGGGGACCGCCCGACGCTCACTGGCCCAACCCACAGGAGGCGCCCGAAAAAGCTGTCTGGAGAATGGACGGCGGCTGGGGGACCGCCCGATGCTCACTGGACCAACCCACAGGAGGCGCCCGAAAAAGCTGGCTGGAGAACGGACTGCTGCTGGGGGACCGCCCGATGCTCACTGGCCCAACCCACAGGAGGCGCCTGAAAAAGCTGTCTGGAGAATGGACGGCGGCTGGGGGACCGCCCGATGCTCACTGGCCCAACCCACAAGAGGGGCCTGAAAAAGCTGGCTGGAGAACGGACGGCGGCCCGGGGACCGCTTGACACTCACTGGCCCAACCCACAGGAGGTGACCAAAAAAGCTGGCTGTAGAACGGCCGGCAGCCGGGGGACCACCCAATGCTCACTGGCCGAACCCACTGGAGGCGCCCGAAAAAGCTGGCTGAAGAACGGACAGCGGCCGGGGGACCGCCTGTCGCTCACTGGCCCAACCCACAGGAGGCGCCCGAAAAAGCTGGCTGGAGAACGGATGGCGGCCGTGGGACCGCCCGACGCTCACTGGCCCAGCCCACAGGAGGCGCCCAAAAAAGCTGGCTGGAGAACGGACGGTGGCTGGGGGACCGCCCAACGCTCACTGGCCCAACCCACAGGAGGCGTCCTAAAAAGCTGGCTGGTGAACGGACGGCGGCCGGGGGACCGTCCTTTGCTCAGGGGCCCAACCCAAAGGAGGCGTCCGAAAAAGCTGGCTGGAGAACGGACGGCAGCCGGGGGACCACCTGGCGCTCTCTGGCCCAACCCACTGGAGGCACCCGAAAAAGCTGGCTGGAGAACGGATGGCGGCCGGGGGACCTCTCGACGCTCACCGGCCCAACCCACAGGAGGCGCTTGAAAAAGCTGGCTGGAGAACGGACGGCAGCCAGGGGACCACCTGACGCTCAT
>NC_061087.1:77670497-77697997 GCF_015104395.2 Macrobrachium nipponense
GATTAAATTACTTGGCAATGATTATGATCAATTATTCCCTTATTTTCTCAAGTCTTTATAATATGTTTAGCTTAACCATGTCTTATGATGCTAAGAAGGGCTTTCACTGTAAAAGTCCAACGAAGGCTGGAATGCTGGGACGATTAAAAAAAGAAAAGGATTCTATTTATTTTCAGCATTATCGTACGTGCATTACGGCCTAAGAAGAATATTGACATCGAAGACGAAAAAAAATGTTTTTCCCCGCTTATGAAATGTGGAAGCTGTGTTCCATTCTTCTCATTAGAAAATCAAATATCTATTCAATCAAAAGATTCTTAATATCATTATGCCTGAAATAATGCTGAATGGAAGTTAGCGACAAGTCTCCATTGGTTGACAAAACTCTTCTTCTCCTTTACTTTCAGATCCCATGTGGTCTAGTGGCTAGGATACCTGGCTTTCACCCAGGAGGCCCGGGTTCGATTCCCGGCATGGGAAGCTATTTTTCATGCCGTCCAAACAGAAATGATTCATGTTAAAGTTGTCGTCATATGAATCATAAGCTGAAGGAGGATTTTAATATATGATACGGTGTTTCCGATGATATGCGTGGTGTTGTATTATCTCAACATTGTACGGTAATTCTGAAAGATAATCCGAGTTGTAAAAATTTAACGCTAGTTGACTGCTCTTACTCTTCTTGCACCCACCTTACCTATCAGCTAGAAAAAAAATCCGAAAGATAATAGAGTTGTAAAAATTTATGTCGATGTGAAATGTTAGCACCTGAGTCACGAACTTTTTATTAGTACGTAAGTATACGTGACACTTGAGAGAGAGAGAGAGAGAGAGAGAGAGAGAGAGAGAGAGAGAGAGAGAGAGAGAGAGAGAGAGAGAGAGAGAGGTATTACCATCATATAAAACTGCCAGAAACTCGAGGCAATTCTTACCCTGACTAAGTAACTTGTTCTTACCCCTCCTAGGGGCAACCATTCATTAGATGAATACCATCCCACCCAACCCTCTCTCTCTCTCTCTCTCTCTCTCTCTCGCGGAGACGAAACCTTTTTGGGAAAATCGTCTGGATGGCTCAAGCACTGGCCGGAAACGGCAACTTCCGGCGAGTTATGCCATTTAATTGGCCGCCTTTGTGGCTTAATAATCCCTTTGTGCAGCAGTAATGAACCGCAACCAACGTGGGTGATGATCCTCCCTCGGATCGAACCCAGGGTTTGTTGGATGCGCAAAGGATAAATCAAATCCGGAAGCAGTCATCCTGAAGTGATGCTGTTTTTTTTTTTTTTTTTTTTTTTTTTGTTTTTTTCATTAACAATATTCAGTCATCGGTCTTTCCTCTTCTCTTCATTTTCGAAATATTCCTTTTTCTTCGAATTTATTCATGTTATATTTTATAAAAAAAAAAAACATACTCTAAGTCAAATTTCTTATTTTTATTTGTATCAAAGTTTTTATTTATTTATTTTTTCATTTATATTTCCATGACCAATGTATTTTATTTTCCCTTTCCTTTTCTACCGTGACTGTATTCTCGAAAAATTAAAATTCTTTTTAATATGATGTTCACCAACGGACGTTCAACTTTTTTTTTTTTTCGCTAAAATAATTCAGACAAATTGTCATCATTTTCTATTTCAAATCATTATTTTTCCACTATTTGTCATAATTAAGTTAACTTCTTCACATCCATATAACCAATATCCACTTGGAAATCGAAACTAAACATAGCGACTGTAAACTTTGACGAAATGGATCGATATTCTATTGTTTATACCCATTTCCCTTGATCCTGCACTCTCCCATTAAGGCCCTAAGACCAGGCAAGAACCACCATGCACCATAAATGACACCAGGTGTTATTTCTAACATATAAACCAAAATAACTAAGAACGTTTTAGACGATGCCACTTTTCAACAGATTTCATTCATAAAATCCTGATCTAAGTTGGGATGTCGTGTAGATTTGACAACCATGCCGCCATATTTTCTGTACAGGTCAGGAATGGTAAGAAACTTGGCGCTATTGCTCTGCTTATCTGACCGTGAAGCCATAAACTGTAAGGTTCCCCACGGCACCAGTTAATTGCTCAGCCCCAAGAAGCTTTTTTTTTTTGTTTTTTTGTTTATGCCCACCAGTATATTAAATGGCGAAAATGAAAATCAGATCACTAAGCATAGCTTCGATCAAGCAGTGCAAGGCATAATAGCTCAACTGAACGCTGCAGGCCTACAGTATATCATTCATGGAAAGAGGCGGAAAGCAGCAAGGAAGAGTTTGGAAATCCGGTTTTCAAAAACAAAAGAAGGATAAAGTCTCCGACTGTGACAGACATAGATCAATTCGATCGTTGTGTCTTGCGACGGACAGTGATGAATTATCAGATCAGAAACGAAATAACTTTTTCCACCACTCCCGAGTAGATCATGGCTGTTGCCTTTAATTAAGTTTCTTTTTTGTTTCCAAGAAGGCATCTCATTAACAGCGATTCACTGTTGCAAACTGACGCCCTAAGACTGACTTGAGACATCAACAAGCTCCTCCTTGGACTCATCTCTGCTTCGTAAGTCCCACCAACATCCATTGCAACATCAATCAAACTGACAGGGTTTGTTGCAATCTAAGATTCTAAGAGTACATTTTTAAGAAATGGCTTCTATCCTCATGCCCATACGCCCATCACGTAAATTAATCAGTGACTCAATATTATACAGGTTTATTTCTTTATGTCTCAATGTTTCTATGGATTATCACTATCAGTATCTTCTTTAAAAAACAAATCCTATCATATGGAACAAACCTACAGGGGCCAGCGACTTAAAATTCAAGCTCCCAAAGAATATGGCGTTCATTTGAAAGAAATTACAGGGAAAATAGGAAATGTAGATGGAGAAATTCATAAGTGCAAGGTGAATTGTTTTAGATAGTAATGCATCGCATATTCGCTTTAATTAACTTCTGATGGTGTAACTTCACAACATCCTCAGGGAGACTGTTCCACAGTCCAACGGTGTGAGGAATAAAGGACCTCTCGAACAGAGAAGTTCGACAGCGAGGCACATTTATTGTATATCGGTGCTGCTGTTCAGCAAATGTGGTCGCTCTCGGCAGGAAATGAGGGTCAGGGATCAATTCCTCCCTTTTTTTTTTTTTGACGAACTGGCGTACTCAACTTCTATCAAGTTTTCGATTTTTCCAGTGAGAGTGTTTCAATTTTTGATGCTCTATAACAAAAATTTCAGCCGTCTGCGTTGTCAGATTTTCCTATAAAATTTCCTTAAAAGATGAATTAATTAGAAGCTTTGAATAATATAAAAACCTTTGAAACCTATTTTCACATAATGAATAAAAGATGGTTTGCGCCCGTGCGTCAAACTAGGAACGAATGGTGACAGACAAAGATTTCTATTAGAATACAACTTGTGAAACATTGACAAGCAAGAGACCATCAGTAGATGGTCCAAGTGTTAGGAAACGGAAACCTACCACCACGAACTTGATAAATCTCTGGCCGGAACAGACACCCACACCGGAGAACAGTATTCTAGTAAAGGAAGGACAAATGACCTAAAACAGGTTACGTTGATTTTATTATTGTTATCAATATTATTAGGCCTTACATACAAGGTCTCATATATTGTAATTAGAAACGAGCAAATATTCGTAAAAGGCAATCCTTTAAAATAATTAAATTGTAAGAATAACTCAACATAAGAGACTGCTCTCATGTAAAAGTAAGGGGGATAAGAATGAGAAAAGAAGGACAATAAAGGAGGATATGAAGATGAAACCCAAATCAGGACGATATATGACGTTAGAGCTAAAGGAGTATTGGTTAATGGATAAAAGACTGTATAAATGGTTTTCTCATTTAGGCATTACATCTTATACGTTGTATTTTGTATTTTAACCCATTTTTATATGGGGTCGCCGTTATGAATGAGTCGTCTCCATCGATTTCTGTCCTGTGCATCGTTCTCGTCAATACCTTTCCATATCAAATCTTCCCTTACACAATCATGCCATCTCTTTCTTGGTCTTCCCTTCTTCCTTCTACCCCGCACTTCCATTTCCATCTATGTCTTCCAACACAATGTTCCTCTCTTCGTAACAGGTGTCCATGCCATCGAACCCTTCCCTCCTGTATCTTCTTTGATATTTCAACCACCTTTGTCGATCCTCTTATATACTCATTTCTAATCTCACCTTCCTTTGTTACTCCCAACATCCATCTCAACATTCTCATTTCTGCTACATCCATCTTCTCTGTTTTCCTCATACTTGTTGTTTCTGTTCCATATAACATAGCTGGTCTGGCCACCGTCCTATGAAACTTTCCCTTAAATTTCAGAAGAACCCTCTTGTCACAGAGGACCCCTGATGCAGACCTCCAGTTATTCCACCCTGCCTGAATTCGATGTCTCACCTCTTGGTCCATCTTCCACTATCCTCTAACATGGACCCCAAGTACTTGAACTTCTGTACTCTATTTCTTCCCCATCCAGTTTCATGCTATTTCCACCATCCTCACTAATACTGGAACACATATATTCGGTTTTTTATCTGCTTTCTCTCATTCCTCTCTCCTCAAGTGCTGCTCTCCACCTCTCCAAAACCTTCCCTCCAACACCTCCCTCCTCTCTGAACACAACACAATGTCATCTGCATGTAATATGTACCATGACACTTTTCTCTAACATCCTTGGTCATTACATCCATCACGATGTTGGAGATGAATGGGCAAAGTGCCGACCCCAGGTGTAATCCAACTCCTATATCAAATCCATCTGTCTCTCTAACACTGCTTCTCACTCTAGCATACACATTCCTGTACATCTCCTGTTAATTTTTTTGATATCGATAATTTTAATAACAACACTTACTAATTGCGGAAAACCATCAAACAATTCCAGTTGATATTTGTATTCTAAAAAATTATCTTAAACGGGAAAAAGATACGACAGCTTCATAATTAGAGGAAGTTCGTTGTACGTTACGACCTATATTACAGAAATTCATCCACCTTTCTCATTCCAAAGTTTCTCCTTGTCAGCTCATTCTTGGGTGAATATGAAATTTTATTTTGATGTAAGTTTGGAGTGAAGAGAGTGAGGGGAACAGTCTGAGCAATTTAGCTTTATGAGTACCGTATTCTTGTATACACACACACACACACACACACACACTCACGCACGCACACAGGTGTATATATATATATATGCAAGAGCCAGAAAGAAATATTAAAAGGTATAAGTACACTTGCTTTTTTAATATTTCCTATTTGCTCTTGCAATTATATATATATATATATAGATATATATATATATATAAAATATATATATATATATATATATATATATGATATATATATATATATATATATATATATATATATGTGTGTGTGTGTGTGTGACTGGTAAAAATGTTCTTTTACAACAGAATTCCATTTAATAAAAGGAGCCAATAAAAATGCCAAAATATAGAAAGTAAGCACTATATTTCAGAGACTGCTGTCTCTCTTCTCCCTACAGGTAGGTAATGAATGAGAAAAGTTACAGATAAGGCAGTAGCTATACCAAAAGATCCATTCACAGATAATTTTTCTTTAATCTCCTTAAGCGTTGGGTGAAGGAAGATTTTATCTATGATATCTGAATCCCAGGCACCCTTTGAGATATTCATTACCTATCTTTGTTTGATGTTATAAATTATATGTGACAAATTCCAGTTTATTCTGCGGTTATGGTTATTTATATGGTTAAAAATAGCTGAGCTCTGTTGCCCATACTTAACTGACCGTTTATGTTTTATTAACCTCTGGGGAATTGATTTTCCTGTAAACCCGATGTAAGGTTGGTCACAGTCCAGGCATGGGATCTCGCATATCCTGTGTCTTTGGGGATTGGCTTTTGCTGGACGTTAATCAGGGATTTGGCTGAGGTGTTTGGATAGGTAAAGACAAAAGGGTTAGATTTTCCGATACTCCGGGTCATCTTCTTAATCCTGTCTAGGTGTGGAATTTTGGTTGCTGGGGTCTTGTCATGAGAGGGTCGGTAGAAAATTACGTTCGCTTTCTCAGTTATATGGTCAGGATACTTAAAGACAAAAGCTGCTTACGAATTAGCTCAAAATTCCTTTTCCAGGAAATCTGGGCAAAAAAATCATAAGGCTCTTAATTAAGTATAGGTCGCTGGCTATGCCTATCTTGATAGAAATGTCATGATAACTAAAGTAGTGAATGTATGAAAGTGAGAACGTTGGTTTTCTGTATATGGTAAATTTGTATTCTGTCGTGTCTCTAATTATTAAAACATAAAGAAAAGGAATTTTGTTGTCTGTTTCCCATTCAACTGAATTTTAATGCTGGGCACTAATGCGTTAAACTTTTTGAAAGGAATTCGTTGAAATTGCCCTACCTATTATCCCAAAATGTTAGAATATCATCCACAACATGATTCTGGATTTTATTGCATTTATTACTATAGCTTCAAAGAATTCCATGTATAGATTGGCTAAAACAGGACTTAAAGGACTACATATGCTACACCCGAATTTTTGTTCAGAGAGTGACTCCCTGAATGAAAATACCTTATTAGATACATATGATTCAACTAACTTTATTTTGTCAAGAGCCAGTGGGAAATTATCTAAATAGGGGGCTAATTTCCCCCTAAAAATCTGTAGAACGTCCTGTACTGGTACTTTTGTGAATAGGTAATCTACATCAAGCTTAAAAGTTTTATGTTGTGAATTGGTATATGTGCTTCTCTGAATTTGTGACAAAAATCTTCCTAATGTTTAATGTGACTGGAAGAAAAAGTGCCTAAGAAAGGGGAAAGGAGGCCACCTAACCATTTAGATATTTTATAATTGAAAGCTCCGGCACATGAGATGATGGGTCTAAATGAAAGATTGTCTTTGAGAGTTTTGGAAAGGCCATAAAAATATGGTAGTTTTAGGTTAATAACTTTAAATCTCTCCAATAATTCAATGCTCTTTTTGTCTTGGCCAATTAATCTTACTTTCCTAAACAACTGTGCGGGGACGTTTTGGAGGGATTTTTAGTAAATTTGTCCTAAGTGTTTGTGTCACTAGGAGTTGGTTTATTTTTACGAGGTAGACATTCCCTGTAGAGCAGAGCCTTCAGCTCATAACTTTCTTATTATGTTCAGCCTGACTCAGAAATCTCAGTCAGATACGTAACTTTCCATGGTAAGTAGGTCTTTTTCTTCAATTACATCATAAAGGTAATTTCCCTGGTCAGGATTTATATATTTACATCTATCTATATCTATCTTTATCTAAATCTATCTAAAATATATATATATACTATATATATATATATATATATTATAATTATCTATATATATAAATATATGATATATATATATAGCTTTTATATATATCAATTATATATATAATATATTATATACTAAATATATATAATATATATTATATATATATAATAATGTTTTCCTCGTTCTCTGTCTGAAAAAATAAAAAAACTGTGGAAGTTTGACCTTACTGGGGCACTCCTAAAAGGCCTTGCCTAGAGAATGGAAACAAGAAAATTCTATGGCTGAAGGCTGGTATCAGTGGAGGGGGTAAAAATTTTTAAGAAAAAAAAAAAAAAAAAAAAAAAAAAAAATTTTTTCCAGGGAAATTCTTGTTTAAACTGAAAGGGTATATTTACTCTAAATTACGTGAGTAAGCAATTTACACCTTAAGGGTGACAACGACTCGAACGCAGTTGATTGAAGGCAACCAGGACATGTGGCTGGGAAATGATCCAGGCACAAAAATAAAGCTTGCACAGCGAATTGCAGAATAGTCCTGGCGCCGCTTCCAAGGGGTACCAATTTTCTCTCGCAACTAGACGAGATATTTGTATCTGCAAAGAGATTGCATTCCAGAATCAGTAGTAAGGCAATAAACATGTGGGGAACGTTAAACATGATTCTCTCTTATTGTCTCACATCAAAGTCAACCTACTGGGACATAGAATGACTGAGAGCTTATACAGAAAAGAATATTGCATTGTTTTATTAACTAAGGGGATGCCAATAGGGGAAAAGTCATCTTGAAAAATGAAAGAGGAAGTACGGGCAAGAGATAAAAAGAAACAAACTGACTGCACTTGAAATTACTCCATTACAGTACCTGGGTATCCGAATTGCTGAGCAGAGGTGTTATCACTATGGTCAATAAATAAACCCGTGGGGGTCCCCAGAGGGGCAGGGAGAGCAAAGGGGGAGAGGTGCGATTGCCACGTAGCTGGAAAAGTTCTAAGAAGGTCCATCTGGTGTATCACGTTTTATAACTTTGGTCCCAAGGTTTGCACGGCGTTCCAACAGAGGGCAAGTGTGCCATCTCCCATTAACATGTGCTCTGCCAAAGGTCCGTCCACTTTCTCCTTCCAGTATAAACCCTGCCCAATGTCTGAATCAAAGGGCCCTGCTGCATTCCTGTGAGGATCAATTTCAAAGGCAGCCAATCGGAAGGGACAAAGAGGTACTCATAGAGAACAGAGGCTGGTGAAGAGAGGCGACTGAAAAAAAAATGTCTGAATTTCCTTCTAAAATGAGTTATTTTGCTTTGGTTCTAGCTTAAATCTGAGCAATATATATATATATATATATATATATATATATATCTATGATATATATGTATATATATGTATAACTTAATTCTGAATGACGGCATGATTTCCGACGCAAAAAATGTCATTGTCAAAATACGAAAGTATCGTAAACTCAAAAAATTTGGACACCAACACACCAGCGTCATCCCTCAAACCAAACCAATGCATTTAACCAATCGACAACGCCGCCCGAGCTTTATCAATGGCATTTGCCAAAAATAAAACTCAGCCATTTAATGGGAAAGGCTTCCAATGCCACTGAAGTCCGGAGCACTACTAATAGCCGCAATGCAAAAGCCATGATATTACGAGATTTCCCAACCATTTACTTGATTGCCAAATACGGTGATGTATAATACTGTTGTTTACGAGCAGAAGGTTAAGCACTACAGATGAGAGGCGCAGGGGTGAATTAGTTTGACTTCAATAATTGGTAGATCTGTTTTTTTTTCTCTCTCTCTTTTTTATTATTTACTGATTTATTTATTTTGAAGTCTGTTCGAGTTTTATTTTATATTAAGAATTACTTTTATTATTTACAAACGCAGTCTTTTGCCATTAAGGACAAACCATAAATAAAGTTTTTTCTATCTGTGCAATTGATACCGCAGGAAAATAGGTTAACCCTTTCGTAATGCAGCCTCGGTAGCGCAGTAGGCAGCGCGTCAGTCTCATAATCTGAAGGTCGTGAGTTCGATCCTCACTCGGGGCAGAATCTTTTCGTTACCCTGAGATGTAAGAGGTTCTCGTTGTTCTCGTTAACCTGAGAGAGAGACCTCGAACTCAGAGCCGTATGTATATATATATACGGCTCTGCTCGAACTGACTCGCTCATGATACTACGGTACAGGTCAAGGTCAAGGTATATGGAATAAGGGAGTCATATTTTATGTACTTCGGTACCGGTGTGACCCTTATCAGCAAACGTCCCGTAAGGGTGACCTTGCCTTAGAGTAACATGTGTGTCGCTAAATTCTTCAAGATGAATATTCTACAAACAACAGTGCAAAACTGAATAGAAAATCCTTTTGCTTAATGACACTTTATTTATATAATAGCACTATCGCACCATAAAAAATGACAGTAACATGAAAGGTAGTAGTTTACGTTAACAGGATTTCTTATGTCAACAGAATTCTAGAGGAAATTGACAATATCTTCAAAAAGGCAGAGGGATAAATGGCCAATATAGAGGAATATATGACTAATACAATAATTCTTAATTGATATTTAAGGGAACGGCCTTTCGAGAAATGGATAATTTGCAGCAACAAGAAGCAACAACAAAAGTGCTTATAGCGACTTCATTGGCGTCAAAATAAAAACTGAAAATATCAATAAACTAATAGCAACGTGCATCCATCTTTTATTTCTGTGCACCAGCGATAGTCAACGAGTCATGAACCCCAAGTTTACAAAAGCCGTCTTCCATCCCGGGGGTAAGTAAGTCCAGGTTCGAAATTCCGGACGGCACGTAACTCCTCTCAGGCTGCGTTTACACCACACGAATCGAATCGATTCAATTCATGGAGAATCAAGCCGATTCATGATTCCTCTTGATTCGCCACACTAATTTCAATATAACGGTTACGCACCAAGCGAATCGGCATGATTTGAATCAAGACGAATCATGAATCGTATTGGTTCTTCATAAATTGAATCGATTCGATTCGCTTGGTATAAACGCAGCCTTACGTCAGGAATTGCCGTCTCTGACATTATTGTAATTTTTGACGGCGTGATCACGCTACTGATAAATAAAGTAACAGTAACCAAGGACTCTATCCATCTTGCAGCTGTTGTCCAAAGGAACTTCATCTTGAAGATTTGGATGATACAAAAGTGTTCGCTAAAAGATATGGTATCAACAGTAATCATAGTTCTTGAGCGTTTTGAGATAATGTTTTTCTATAAATTAAAATGTCATTATAATTACATTCATGCTACTTCTCTATATTTATTTCTATCTGTTTGTAGAACGTTCCGGGATATACTTTGCAATTGCATTGCATTTCAGGCTTGATTGGAAAGTCCGTACAATAATAATAACGACAATTTATATGAATGCAATAATAATAATTATAATAATAATAATAATAATAATAATAATAATAATCTTGATACTTATCCATTTTTTCCCTCTCTTTCTCTTCAACTCTGGTGTCCCATGGTATTGCGACATCAATGAGTGATACTTTCTTCTTGACTTTGTCAAGAAGAAAAAGAAGAGAAAAAATGGATAAGTATCAAGATCTGAAAATAGAAATAAGAAGGATATGGGATATGCCAGTGGAAATCGTACCCATAATCATAGGAGCACTAGGCACGATCCCAAGATCCCTGAAAAGGAATCTAGAAAAACTAGAGGCTGAAGTAGCTCCAGGACTCATGCAGAAGAGTGTGATCCTAGAAACGGCACACATAGTAAGAAAAGTGATGGACTCCTAAGGAGGCAGGATGCAACCCGGAACCCCACACTATAAATACCACCCAGTCGAATTGGAGGACTGTGATAGAGCAAAAAAAAAAATAAAAAAAAAACAAAAAAAAAAAATAAATAAATAATAATAATAATTATTATTATTATTATTATTATTATTATTATTATTATTATTATTATTATTATTATTATATTATTATTATTATTATTATTATTATAAGAAGAAGAAGAAGAAGAAGAAGAAGCAAGACTGATACTATTAGCAAAAAATGAAAGATGTGACAGAGATTTTAAATGAGTTCTTTGTAAGAGAGGAACAGAAAATGAACTCAAAATGCCTTCAATCATGATAACGAATAATGGTGAACACGATATAGAAAAGCAAAGCAAACAAGCAGGGAAATGGTGTATTACAGTATGAAAGATGTTGCCACTAATATATGAAAAATGAGAGGATAAAAGTTTATAACAGAAATCAGAGATGAATAACAGAGGTGATGATATAATAAAAATAAAGGTGTGAAAAATATGAAACGATTAAACATTTCTCAAAATCATTACCAAAACCTGCATGAAAAGTAGTATATAAAAAGTCTTCATTAACATAAAAAATAAAACTCAGCACGTTCAAGGTAATAATGGCAAAATTAATGATCCTGGTGAACATAAAAAAATATAATAGCAAAATAAAAGGATCTATTAAAAAAAACTAAAAAAAAAGGAAAATGAACCGTGCACCCCTCAAAGGTATTCAAAGCAAAAGCTTTAATAAAAAAAAAAAAAAAAAAAAAAGCGAGTTTATATTCATATGGAACAAAGTTAAAAGCTTATTAGTGATTCCCTTTGTCCTGGCGCTTGGAGGACTTTGGTCAATAGACTGCGGCTTACCAAAAGCCTATTTCCAATTTCCGTTGATTTGGCTCTTCAGTTCTTTCTCCCCTCCTGCTCCGCAACGGATGGACTTTTGTTCATTATCATAAATGTCAGTTATTATTATTATTATTATTATTATTATTGATTATTATTATTATTTGGCTCTTCAGTTCTTTCTCCCCTCCTGCTCGGCAAACGGATGGAGTTTTGTCATTCATCAAAGTCAATTTTAGTTCATATTATTATTATTATTATTATTATTATTATTATTATTTGGCTCTTCAGTTCTTTCTCCCCATCCTGCTCGGCAACGGATGGAGTTTTGTTATTATCATAAATGTCAGTTATTATTTTATTATTATTATTATTATTATTATTTATTATTATTGGCTCTTCAGTTCTTTCTCCCCTCCTGCTCGGCAACGGATGGAGTTTTGTTCATTATCATAAATGTCAGTTATTATTATATTTTATTATTATTATTATTATTGGATTTATTATTATTTGGCTCTTCAGTTCTTTCTCCCCTCCTGTCGGCAAACGGATGGAGTTTTGTTCATTATCATAAATGTCAGTTAGTTATTATTATTATTATTATTATTATTATTATTATTATTATTATTTGGCTCTTCAGTTCTTTCTCCCTCCTGCTCGCAACGGATAGAGTTTTGTTCATTATCATAAATGTCAGTTATTATTATTATTATTATATTTATTATATTATTATTATTATTATTATTTGGCTCTTCAGTTCTTTCTCCCCTCCTGCTCCGCAACGGATGGAGTTTTGTTCATTATCATAAATATCACTTATTATTATTATTATTATTATTATTATTATTATTATTTGGCTCTTCAGTTCTTTCTCCCCTCCTGCTCCGCAACGGATGGAGTTTTGTTCATTATCATAAATATCACTTATTATTATTATATTATTATTATTATTATTTATTTTTTGTTTTTTTTTTTTTTTTTTTTTTTTTTTTTTTTTTTTTTTTTTTTTTTGCTCTATCACAGTCCTCCAATTCGACTGGGTGGTATTTATAGTGTGGGGTTCCGGGTTGCATCCTGCCTCCTTAGAGTCCATCACTTTCTTACTATGTGTGCCGTTTCTAGGATCACACTCTTCTGCATGAGTCCTGGAGCTACTTCAGCCTCTAGTTTTTCTAGATTCCTTTTCAGGGATCTTGGGATCGTGCCTAGTGCTCCTAGATTATGGGTACGATTTCCACTGGCATATCCCATATCCTTCTCTTATTTCTAGTTTTTCAGATACTTGATACTTATCCATTTTTTCCTGTCTTTCTCTTCAAACTCTGGTGTCCCATGGTATTGCGACATCAATGAGTGTACTTTCTTCTTGACTTTGTCAGTCACGTCCCGTCTGGTCTATTTGCACGTATCACCCTATCCGTTCTGATACCATAGTCCCAGAGGATCTTTGCCTGATCGTTTTCTATCACTCCCTCAGGTTGGTGTCCGTACCACGTTATTACTGCAAGGGTAGCTGATGTTTTCCTTGCACAGGCTCCAGTGGAGGGCTTTTTGCACTGAATCATGCCTCTTTTTGTACTGTTCTGTGCAAGTGCCGAGCATTCACTTGCTATGTGGTTTATGGTTTTCATTTTTTCGTATTGCACTTCCTACATATGGGAGAGATGTTATTTCCGTCTATCGTTCTTTGAACATATCTGGTTCTTAGGGCCTGATCTTGTGCCCGCTGTTATCATTCCTTCAGTTTCCTTCTTTAGCTCTCCCCTCTGTAGCCATTGCCAATTGTCATCGCTGGCTAGTTTCTTTAGTCTGTCTCATGTATTGTCCGTGCATTGGTTTGTTGTGCCAGTCCTCTGTTCTGTCTGTCTTTCTCCTGTCTCTGTATATTTCTGGTCTTCGTCTACTTTTATTAGTCCTTCTTCCATGCACTCTTAGCCACTGTCTTCACTGGTTTCAGATATTGCCCCCAGTGCTCTGTTCTCAATGTTGACGCAGTCGCCTCTATTACTTAGTAGTCCTCTCCCTCCTTCCTTTCGTGTTATGTATAGTCCTGTCCCGTATTTGCTCTTGGGTGTAGTGCTTTGTGTATGTCATATGTTTCCTGTTTTCTGATCTATGCTGCGGAGTTCTGCCTTCGTCCATTCCACTATTCCTGCGCTGTATCTGATTACTGGCACTGCCCATGTGTTTATGGCTTTTCATCCTATTTCCTCCATTGAGTTTTGACTTGAGTATCGCCTTGAGTCTCTGCATATATTCTTTCCTGATCGTGTCCTTCATCTCTTGGTGTTTTATATCCCCTCCTTTCCATTATTTTCCCAGGGTATTTGTATCCTGTCTCATCTATGTGTTTGATGTTGCTCCCATCTGGTAGCTTTATCCCTTCAGTTCTCGTTACTTTGCCTTTTTGTATGTTGACTAAGGCGCATTTTTTCTATTCCAAACTCCATCCTGAGTCCCCAGATACAATCCTTACAGTCTGGATTAGGGTATCTATTTCCTTGATGCTCTTACCATACAGCTTGATGTCGTCCATGAACATCAGATGGTTGATTCTGTTGCCTCTTTTCTTGAGTTGGTAGCCGGCATCCATCTTCTGTAGTACTTTTGTCATGGGAATCGTGGCTACTACGAAGAGTAGTGGGGACAGTGAGTCGCCCTGGAAGATCTCCTGATGTTAACCTCTGCTAGTCTTATTCCAGAGCTTGTAAGTATTGTATTCCAGTTGCGCATTGTATTTTTGAGGAAGCTGATGGTGTTTTCCTCTGCCCCATATATTTTCAGGCATTCTATTAGCCATGTGTGGTATCATGTCGAAGGCTTTCTTATAGTCTATCCATGCCATGCTTAGGTTGGTTTCCTTCTCCTACTGTTCTTCATTACCATTTTGTCTATCAGGAGCTGGTCTTTTGTGCCCCTACACTTCCTTCTGCAGCCTTTCTGTTGGTAGTTATATAGCCTTTCACTGATGATACCTGTTTAGTAACTTCCACATTATTGGTAGGCAGGTGATAGGCCTGTAGTTACTGGCTTATATTTCCCATACTCTTGTCTTTTTGTACTAAGGAGGTGTTCTCCTGTGGTCATCCATTTGGGGTGCTTGATGATTTGAGATACAATGCTGGAGTTGTTCTGCTATTCGTGGGTGTAGGGCCTTGAAGTTTTTGAGCCAGTATCCATGGACTTCATCGGGAGACCTGGGGCTTTCCAGTTTGGCATTTTCTTTAGTTGGTGTCTGACTGTGTCTGTCGTGATCTCTGTGAATCTTTTGTTTATTCTCCCTTGTTTCTTCTTCCTTGACTTCCTGGAGCCATGTTGCATGTTTGTTGTGTGATACCGGATTGCTCCATATGTTTTCCCAGAGTCTCTTACTTGGTTCGGCTTCAGGAATTTCTGGGTGGTTGTCTTCCCCTCTGGGTGGTTGTCTGGTTGGTTCCGAATAGTTTGTTCTGTTGGTATCCCTTATTCCTGTCGTGTACCGTTGGATCTTATGTGCTTTGGCCTTAAGCCCTGTTTTACGTCTTCTATTGTGTTGTTTAGTCCCCTCTCTTGTACTTTGTATTTCTCGTTGAGTTCCTCCCTTGTTTTCTTGCTTCTTAGCTTTTTTTCTGCCATCTCTTTCAGTTTACTTCAAGTCAGATCTCATCACCATGATTTGCTTTTCCAGGCGCCTTTTCCAAGGAGTTGCTTGTGTTTTGGTTTCTGTGTTGGGTTGGTTGTGCTGGTGGTTGTGTTGTTCGAATTCCCATCAGTTCTGCTACTAATCTTGCTCCTGCATATGTCAAGTTATTTGTTTCTGTGATACTGGTGGTGTGTATTATGCCCATTATTTCATTTGACCTCACTTGTTTTTTCTCCCTTAATTTCTTGGTGTTGTAGGCTTTCATGGAGGGGATCTTTGTTCTCTCTGTATCTGGCTCCATCCATTGTCTAATCTTTTCTACCCATTCCGTCCTCTCTGTTACTTCGTCGGTGTTTCTTCGTGTGTCGTTGTTTGATACCTCATCATCCCTGTCGTCTTCTGTGGCATCGTCTCTCAGTTCGTCTTCGTGTAATTCGTTGTCGTGTGACATTTCCCTTTCCAGTTCTTCTCTTTCTGTTGGGGAAGAGAGCCAGTTCTTTTTCTTTATGTTCATTACTTGGTCTGCCAGCCTCTGCTCTGTTTGGGGGGTGTTATTCCTCTCATTCCAGATGTTGACCAATCTTCTTCTATATCCTCTCACCGTCGGGTTGCTTCTGATGTAGCATCTCATATTTCCTTATTTTCTTCTCTTGTCCATTTCTTCCTTTTTGCCTCTGTAGCTCCAATCTCAGGCTTGTTGATTACTCTCGATGTGGTGATCAGTGCTGAATGACGACCTCCAAGTACCTGACCGTCTTCCCCTTCAATTGGGTTGAATACCTGGTTGCCGGGACGAAGCTCCTCTGTTTGGCCAGAGCGGTTCCATTTACGTCGTTGTCGTTTATTCCTTCATTTCTTTCCATCATTGCTGAGTTTTTGCTATTTAACCCATAGCTGGACCCTACCCCATCAGGGATAGGTACTCATTTACAGCTGAGTAGACTGAGGAAAATTATGGTAAAGACCTTTCCCAAGGAATCAACGCCGAGGAGAGCGGTCACCCATTCAACGACTGACCAGCCCCAATGTTGCTTAACTTGACTTAAGTCTATTGACGACCTAACCCACTCCTCCACGGCGCCACATTATTAATAATAATTATTATTATTATTATTATTATTATTATTATTATTATTATTATTATTATTATATTATATTATTATTATTATTTGAAAAGTAAATCCACAATAATGTGTCTGTTTGATATTGTTTATTTAAAATACAAAGCAGAAAGCTTTCGATTACCTGCACGGTCCTCCATGTCAATCTCTTTGACATGGACATGGAGGACCGTGCAGGTCATCTAAAAGCTTTCTGCTTTGTATTTTAAATAACAAGATCAAACAGACATATTATTGTGGATTTTACTTTTCCATTTATTTTATTAACTCATGTGATTATGAGGTTTCTTTGGATTATTATTATTATTATTATTATGATTATTATTATTATTATTATTATTATTATTATTATTATTTTCTGAGAGGTCCACAATAATAAAGAAATGTAAATAGTTCGTGTATAATTTAAAAAACACTTCATAAAGCTTTCGAGCCCTTCCCTGAGTTCATCTTCAGTCCAGGTAAGGGTTCGAAAGCTTTGTAAAGTGTTTTAAAATTATGCACGAACTATTAAAATTCTTTTATTATTGTGGACCCCTTAGAACATTATGTATATTCTCGTGATAGAGAGCTTTTAGCAATCATTATAATTATGCGGTTGATTCCATTATGTCTCTGACGACATTACCAGTGATTCATGTAGCTGACATTGACTTGACTGTAGTGAGTCGCATAGACATGCTGAAAATCGGAGAGGTAACAACCTCCTTTGAAGCCATTTCCCTTGTGGGGGGTGGGGGGTGAATTCTGTATTATACTTTATGACTTAAATATAATTCAAGAAATAATTTGACATACATATATTCACATTTTAGGTTATGTTGTCCTTGGTAAGGTGTCCGAGACAGGCATGTAAGAGTCGATGGATTTCTCGATTAGTAAAAGTTAGTTATGAGTCGTGGAACAAAGACGAAGGAAGAAAATATCACTTCCTAAAAGCAAAGGATATGGAAGACGAACCGGTTGAACCTCGAGTTCGCAACGTTCAGTTCAAGAACAGTGTAAAGAATAATATCGACGGATTACTGTTTTTGTAAAATTACTCTCACACAGACTGTTTTATTTAATTTTATTGCATATTTTTATAGTATTATATCTTAAATTTTTTTCACCTAAACAGAAAATACAGTTAAAAAGAATTAAAGCATTATAGATCTATAAAAAAAATAGCTTATTTATAAGCAAAAATATGAAAAATCTAGTTTGCCACTACAATATTGTAGAAAAAATAAATAAAAAACAGACGAAACACAATAATGAAAAACCTGAAAAAACACCGGACAATTATTTAATAAACCGAAATCCTAAGAAACAAAGGAAAGATAATCCAAGCGATTTTATACGCCGTATGAAACGCCGGGACGTAACGACGATATTATCATAAGCATAAAATGCGAGCGCACGCGCACGCACAAAGAACGTGCGCGCATATAGTCGCCGGCGAATGGCCTCCAAGATTCCCTAAGCAGGGAAAAGTGTCAGAGGGTAAGGTCGACCTGACACGAAAATGGTGCCATGGCACGCGCTTTGGGCATCGCCGGGTGTCGACTAAATTACCTGAGAGAGAGAGAGAAGAGAGAGAGAGAGAGAGAGCGGAGTTAAGATGAACAGATTATGGCAGATTAACATGTAAGGATACGATGGTGCCAAAAATCAAAACTATTAGATGTATCTATATTAAGTCAAGAGGTATTTTCACTGGTAATCAAATACAGGTGATTCCTAAAGAGGAATGTCTGTATTTTGAAGTATGCGAAGAGGAGTCGCTTAAGTTGACTCGAAAAGAAAACTGTTCTGCAACGACATAGACAAACATGATTTGTTGTCAAAGACATTTTATACACACAAACACACACGCGCGCACACACACACACACACACACCCACACACACACACATATATATATATATATATATTATATAATATTACTATATATATAGCGTAGCAAAATTTCTTTGGCGACCAAATTAGTTTGTCTATAAAATCTCCCTACTACATCGCAGTCTATTGTAATCTCTCTCTCTCTCTCTCTCTCTCTCTCAGATAATTTAGTCAACCCACGTGTGTGTAAATATATATATATATATATATATATATATATATATATATTTATATATATATATATATATATATATATATATATATATATATATATATATATATATATATATATATATATATAATCTATATATATATATTTATATGTACATGCGTATGGGTGTTGTAGCATTATAATAACTGAGAAGAGAGAGAGAGAGAGAGAGAGAGAGAGAGAGAGAGGAGATTGACGCGTTTTTCACTCTCACAGCGATCCCGGGCCAGACCTGCTCTGACAGTAATGGGAACAGGAATGGCCCCGAAATTGCCCGCCCGATAGGTAGTATCGTAAAAAAAATTAAATGGTAATACCCATACCTCAGATGACATCAAAACGGGCGTAGGGGGAGGGAGGGAGGAAGGGAGAAAGGGGGAGAGAGCGGGTGAGGAGTGAGGGGAAAGTGACAATCTATGGTTATAGGGTTCCATTTTGGGAAAGGGTTCCTATGGAGTTGATTTAACTTACATCACAAGGTTAATTAACCTTCGATTTTTTTTATAAGCGTCATATGCGGCGATGGCTTTGTATGGCTTGGTTACTTGCTGGGGAACAGCCTCTGACCCCCGCCCACCCCCCTTTCTTTTTTTTTGTATTCCTGTTAATCATTTGTTATCATTAGCACTGTTCGGTATCTCACGATCACCTGTCAGGTCACCCTAGGACATAACGCTCTAGGTAGGGTTAAATTATAATATGCTAATATAGAATGTATTTTGTTACCAATGGCAGGTGATTGCTCGATGGACTTGCGCCATCGATCGACATAACATTAGTATAAAGAAGGTTTAGTTCTTTGGACCTTGAATTTATCCTGACCATCGAGTCAGTTTTATTATTTATAAATAATAGCGAATAATTTGAGAAAGATGCCAGAACAGAAACGAAAGGAAGAACAAAAATGGCAAAAATGACATGGATTAAAATATTAGATAGAAAGGGGGATGCAAATTAGGCCAAAAGAACGCTAAAAACAAAAATAAAGAAAAAAAATAAATCTTAAATACCACTTACAGTGTGCCGGACATAGCACACTGTGAACATTACCCTTCGAAAGAACCCGTTCTTTTCTGACAAAGGTTGACCAGCATAACTGCAGCAGACAGGATCATTTTACTATTGTATTCTCTAAGTAACGTTTGTACCTATACCGTAAAAAAATGACGGAATATAACAAATAATGGATGCAGAGAGTTTCCTAACTAAATACTTTAAGAACTATCTGGGTCCGGGATGGACGAAAACGAGTCTAAATGTGGAATTTTTTACTCTACGAGCTTGATGACGCGTGCTACGATGCGCCAGAACCTGCCCATCATGTCTCCCCTACCCTCCAGATCCCCTACCTACCCCGCCCAACCCAGGCGGACAAACAGGTTTGCAGGAGGAGGGTGGATATGTCACGTCTCCCCTTATCTTCTCGATCCCTTAACTACCCTGCCCCACCCGGGGTGGACCAACAGGCTTGCAGGAGGAAGGTGGATGTGTCACGTCTCCCTTATCCTTCTGATTCGCTACCCAACCCGCCCTCACCCTAGATGGACTAACAAGAAAGATCCACTGGAATTTTAATGTTACTCTATACTTTCGTTGCTATACACAGAAAAGTAATATATATATATATATATATATATATATATATATATATATATATATATATATATATATATATATATATATATATATATATATATGTGTGTGTGTGTGTGTGTGTGTGTGTGTGTGCAGTTCTTCCTGTTTACATAGTTTTAAACGTTCAGTATTATTGTATTTTCCAAAATTAAATAGATAACCTAAATAAAAAAAAATATATCCATAAAACATGAATATCAATGGTAACAAATACTGACAGAAATTGGAATATCTAACACTTTAGTTTACCGAAAAATTATGGAAGATGGTAAAAAATGACAGCGCACGACGATGAAATTTAATGACAATCATTTGTTTACTGTCTAAAGTTCCAAAATCTGGTAAAATCTGGTGATTTTTGCGTAATGCTGCTGACAAAAGGAGAACTAAACAACCCGAGCTGAGATGACGAGTGCGGGAAAATGACAAAAGATGATAAAAACTTAATTTCAAAATGAAAACGAAAACTATCTGGATGCAAAACTTCAAGCAATCTTTACTCGGATGTAGATACTTCCCTGCTCAATATTTTAGTATTCTATAAAAGAAAACAATTGAGATGGCTTTGTCTATCCGTCCG
Source organism: Macrobrachium nipponense (assembly GCF_015104395.2). Lineage (NCBI taxonomy): Eukaryota > Metazoa > Arthropoda > Malacostraca > Decapoda > Palaemonidae > Macrobrachium > Macrobrachium nipponense. The sequence goes on from NC_061087.1 coordinate 77,691,494, forward strand.
CACTTTTTCTGTCCGACCTCAGAACTTGAAAACTACTGAGGCTAGAGGGCTGCAAATTGGTATGTTGATCATCAACGATCTAATTACCAAACATACCAAATCGCAGCCCTCAAGACTCAAATATTTTGATCTAATTATGGTTAAAGCTAAACATAATCGTGCGTCTGGCAACGATATAGGACAGGCCACCACAAGGGCATGGGTGAAAGTTTCATGTGCTACGGTTCACACAACAGATACGCTGTACAGAAAACTCGACAATTTTTTACTTGTTTATTAATCAATCTGCAATAGCAGCCTCTAAACGAGAGAGAGAGGGAGAGAGAGAGAGAGGTAGCTATTATGCCACCCCAGTGTTGTTTTTGGATATAAAGTACGCCATTAGAGGGACGGATATATTATTTTCCCATCAAACGAAGCTTATGTACGAAACCTGCAAAATTAAAAAAGCAGTTTTTCTCCCCAAAATGGACCCGACTTGATCTATGCATTGGCAAAATGTGGATGTTTTGTAAATACTCCCTTCGCCCATATTATTATTATTGTTATTTTTATTATTATTATTATCCTCCACGATAGTTCTTTCCTTATTGGGGTGATTCCATCGGACATTAACGATCCGGCCATTGTTAAATCTTTTGTTATAAGGTTGCTACCCCGAAGCCTCTCTTCAAATGGCATGTGATCCATCCAAGTCGATTATCTACAGATATATATATCATATATAATATATTATATATATATATAATATATAATATATTTATTATAAATATATATTATTATATACAAAATGATAATAAATATATATACATATATTAAAATACATATTTTTAATATTACAATATAACATATATATTTAATTATTATATATAATATATATATATATATATAGATATTATTATATAATTATATATATAATCCTATATTATTATATAATTATATGATAATTATATATATCTATTATATATATATATATAATAATATATATATAATATATTATATATGATATAATATATATATATATAGATATATATATGTATATATATAAATATATATATATATATATATATATATATATATCATATATATAGATATCTAATATATATATATATATATATATATATACATATATATTTATATATATATATATATACATATATATATCTATATATATAATATATATATATATATCTCTTTATATATATATACACACACTTCACTGCTGAAGTCAGAAAGAGATCAAATGTAATTTAAAGGAACGTGCCTAATGCGTTTTTAGACGACTCGTAAGTCGAACTTGGGCCGATACCTGAGTCACATTCCAACAATAGACTGTCATAGGACCGTTCCAAGGAGTTTGCTCTTGAATGGGAATGTGACAACTGGCAGCAAGCGTAAGAAGTTAGGGTAGTCAGACGGCTACTGAAAGCGACCAAAAGGAATGGATGGAAAATAATTATTTGCAGCAAGCAGGGAATAAGTACGGTAAGGCGAGTAATGTATTTTTTCTTCTCATTTTTCCTTATGCTAGCATCGTAGGTACGTGTAATCTGTTCGGAGTATGTTGCTATTTTGGGCAAATAAGAAATGCGTTGCTTTAGTTGGAAATAATAAATAATGAACAAGCTGAACTGATGCATGCATGCACAAACACACATATACATACACACACACATATATGTATGAATGTATGTTCTGTGTAGTGATGTGTGAAAAGAATGGTCCCATACTTCTTGTTCTTCCTGACGAAAGCTCGGGCATTTCTTCCTTAAAATCGGCAGTAAACCTACACACGTGCTTTGGGAGCAGGTTGAATTTTTAAAAGACTCCTCCGTCTGACTAATACACAACCCCTACCATTTAAAGAGTCAATTCAAAATCGTTTTCAAAAGTTAAGAATATTTTATTAGGACGAAGAAAAATTTTTAACTTCATGAATTAATTCTCGCGAATTATGCAAGACAATTTGAGGGGACTTATCGAACAGTTGTTAATTGCGATTATAAAAGTTTAATCGTTTGAAAGATTAATCTCCGGCCGAAGTTCTTGAGTCTAATTGACCTCACCGAAAAGCTGTGGAAATAGACACAGGTGATTCGTAAGGATTAAATTTACGAAATAATGTGACATTAAATTCAATGGACTTTCTTAAGAGAAAGGATCAATTGTGGGACGGCAAAACTTTGTGCTTATTTTGTACCCTTAGTAAAAATAAGAAAGAAAAAAAGGGGGTGGGGGGAATAAGCAAAACTGAAAAAGGAAGCGACAGAAATCTTGACAGATGCATACGTTGGTTTTAGTTAATACTATCAGGGTTCAGGAAGCCCCATTTCGTATTTTTACAACTTAGAATTAATTCTAAACGAGTAGTAACCTCTCTCTCTCTCTCTCTCTCTCTCTCTCTCTCTCACACACTTGTCGCAAAAGTAAAGGTGAATACGATAACCAACATCGAAAGGGAGCTGTCATGACAAAGAGCAAGAGACTAATATCTAAAAATGGCCGAAAACGATACCAGACCCTTTCACATCAGGCCGAAGGGAAGTAGGCCTATGTGGCCCTTTTAGCATATTCATAGTTTCTCAATTAAATCAAAAGGGAGAATTCGACTTCCAATAACAACGGTGGGTTCTACGAACGCACGCACACACACACACACACACACACCGGCCATTCTGAATGCTAATGAAACCAACTTTCATAATTAGCTCGGAATTCAAGTCAAACGGAACAATACGCCTGGGAAAAAGAACACTGTTTTTTATTGATTACTTCATTCATTGACCTTTTTGTTTGGGTGATGTTTTTTTCCCGTGTTTTGTGGGGAAAGAACAAATAGAATGATCTGTTTACTTATCTATTGCTCTTTTAAATTCAGAGGGCGATGTGAATGACAAGTTAGTGTCTATTATTCGGGAAAAAAGATATAATCTTTTCATCAACATATTTAGCTTTTTTTGGGGGGGGGGGGGGGGGGGGGAATTAAGGTTTTTAATGGAAGGTGGACGGCATTGGCAATCTGGGAATAGAGAGACAGACCAGCCCTCTGAAGGGTGGATAAAAATCAGAGTCAGGGAAAACGCAAGCAGAGGGAAACGTCCAAAGCATGGGAGGAATGGAATAGAAATAACTGTCTATTAAGTGACAGAGAAAACCAAAGTCTAGAAATAAGCGAAAGAATGAAAGTTAGAAATAACAGACACCCTTCCACACCCACTCTCTCTCTCTCTCTCTCTCTCTCTCTCTCTCTCTACACACACACACACACACACACATATATAAATATACTAAGGACAAAATCCACCTAAGGAAAAAATGAAACAATGAAGTACCTACCGCTCCGAGACCTTTTGACTTCTCGTCTGCTTGGTAAAGGGCGAGAAGTCGAAAGGCCTTGCAGCGGTACTCCGTCGTTTCACTTTCCGCTGTGGAATTTGTTTTCATTTATATATTAATCACGTTCCATATTTTCGCGATTCAGTTAGAACATACACCATATTGTAAAATATATCTATATAGATATTATATATATATAGATATATATACAATTATATATATATATATATCTATATCTATATATAAATATATATATATATATATATATATATATATATATATATCTATATAGATGTATATATAATATAAAGTGTACGCATATGTTTTAAAAGGTTTTTTCATGTGAATATAATAATTATGTAATGACTTGTTTGCATAGAAACTGATCACCAAAAAATTCCCATGTGTGTATATGCACAGAGAGAGAGAGAGAGGAGAGAGAGAGAGAGAGAGAGAGAGAGGACTGTCGTTTATCTTCCTTACATTCCACACGCATAAAGCCATTAAACGTAAACACTGGCCGCAATAAATTACGGGCGATGCAGTCGCATACAAAACAGCCTATATACAACGCTCCTAAATGTCAGAAAAAGTATGACGTAATTATCCGCAATATTCCGCTGTAATTATTAATCAGCGTACGCGTGACATACTACTTAATGTGCATAGATTAGCTGTGACTAGCGGCCCTAATTACACATCGTCATGGGCGGCGGCCATGTTCAATTCCAGGAGCGTTATGGCGGCTATTGCGTCATTGGCATTATTTATGGCTGGCGAGTTATGGCTGTTTTGTTCTTTTTTTTTATTTTTTTGTCTTTTCTTTAATTGAAAGGGGGGAAAAAGCAAACAAATTGAACAAAGTAAACTGGTCCTATTATGCACACCAGAGAGGTCAGTTATAAAACTGAAGAAAGTATAGCAACATTGTTACAAAAAAAAAAAAAAAAAAAATACTGAACAAAGTGTAATGATTATATGACAAACTTGATAGCAAAAAGCAATACAACCGAACAAATATCTAAACTAATGAGAACATTATAGAAAAGAGTTAAGCTGAACAAATCATAAAAATCGTTTCCTTAGTATTACTGAAAAACAACTGAAAACAAATAATTTAATCATATAGTAAAAATTTTGAAGGAAACATGAATCGAATTGTAAACAATAGAGTAAGATAGTAAAACTGAAATAAAGCTCATTAACTGTATTGTAAAATATAGAACACCGCCACTATAATTGATCAGTTATCTTAGCAGAAGCATCGTGTAGTGTAGAATACAGTGAATAATAATAATAATAGTAATAATAATAATCATGGAATATTTATCTATATTTTTCCTGCATGTAACGAGGATTGTCGACGGGTAATAATAAACTTAGCAATAAAAAAAATTTGCAAGCTAATTTCAAATGATCTCGAGTTCAACTTACCTTACGTTTGGGGGAAAAGAGACTATTCTTTGCTTATTAGGTAGATTACATTATTAATTGAAAGAACGTTTGGAGGCCGCAAACCTCCGCCAAAGGACCTTTCACTCCAAATATTGCATTCCTATCTCTGCCTAATTCTGATCATTTGTGACCAGTTACTAGATCCATCTTTAGGAAATAACTGTAACGTGTAAGTCTGTTAACAAATAGACAACCAGACACATAGACCAAAACAACAAATATGATGAAGGCGGAGGTGAAGACTAGCGGCAATGTATAGTTTCATATATCATCTTTTAGGACACTAGACGACTACAAGAGAAAATACAACTGATAATCTTATGAAGAACATCAGATGTTCTTGAGGAATAGGGTACAACGCTCTAACTGCTCTGTGACGAGGAGCCATTCCAAAGGCAAATCTCTGTGTGAGCGACCGTGTAAATATTAAACATAAGCAGGGGAGAAATAGAACGAGCAAGGGAGCCGTTTCAAAGGCAAATCCCGCCTATAACTACTACTACAACCACTACTGTGTGGTCCGAGGTTCGATTCCCGGCTCTGCCAACGCGGAATCAGAGGAATTTATTTCTGGTGATAGAAGTTCATTTCTCGATATAGTTTGGTTCGGATCCCACAATAAGCTGTAGGTCCCGTTGCTAGGCGACCGATTGGTTCCTAGCCACGTAAATATATCTAATCCTTCGGGCCAGCACTAGGAGATCTGTTAATCAGCTCAGTGGTCTGGTAAAACTAAGATATACATAACTTTTAACTACTGTGTGAGCGACCGTGTAAATATCCAACACAAGCAGAGGAGACCTAGAACGAGCAAGGGAGCCGTTTCAAAGGCAAATCCCATCCATTACTACTACTACTACTACTACTACTACTACTACTACTACTACTACTACCGCTGTGTATAATTGATTTGAATTACAAAGCCTTATCTAAGAAGTGAATTGACCTTACGGATAAACGCCCCTGACTTGTAACCCAAGCGCTACTGTAACTTGCAACAGATCTGAGGAGTCAGGTGTAAGTAGCAACAGGTCATTATAAGGCCCGAAAGCCATCTAAGAAAAGGTAGTAAGTCTATGCGAAGATGAAATAAGAAAAAGGTTACATACGTGACAAATATCTTTAAAGCGATGCAAGTTTTATTTGAATTTTACAATTACAGTATTCTTTTTCCATTCTCGGCAACTACATAAAAAAACACTAACAAAGAAAATCAGATAAACACAAATGTATGAATAAAGTCGATGAACACAAAAAGTAATTAGAAAAAATAAGAAGCATGAAAAAGGGGATTAAGGAATTCTTCTTGTAAGTAACCGTTCCCTCTCGACTGATTAACAGCGCTAAGGGATCGATATTGGATATGTCCTTAGTTCTCTCTCTCTCTCCTCTCTCCGTCTGAAGTTCTCTCCTCTCTCATTCCTCCGTCCTCTCTCTCTTATTCCTCTCGTCTCTTCCTCTCTCCTCTTCGCTCTCTCTCTCTCTCTCGGTATCATATGGTAGTAGAAGTCCCAAACAGCTCACAAACTGAGGGACCTGTGCCAGATTTTCAAACCGTTCTCTAAAATCCAGTATATATATATATATATATATATATATATATATATATATATATATATATATATATATATATATATACATAGAGAGAGAGAGAGAGAGAGAGAGAGAGAGAGAGAGAGAGAATATTCATTGCTCCGTCAAAATGTATGTCAT
>NC_061087.1:77707997-77717997 GCF_015104395.2 Macrobrachium nipponense
CAAGAGCCATTCACAAAGGCGTCAGCAAAGACTGACTGTTTAGATACGATTTGTGTCAGCCTTGGTCAATTTTCTCAACAGAGAAAATATCTAGTAGATGTGAGTCACATCTCAGGGGGGCTGTGGCACACATGTACGCTCTAGCCACATTCCGTTAAATCCTATAGCTTCTATATCAATATAAGCTCAAAATTAAATATCTCTTATTAAGTTAACTGTAGTGGGTTTCAATTAAGGTGGAGAAGAGCTTGCGACCCTATAAATAGTTGCAAATCTCTCGTTCCCTCAGTTTAAAGTTGGGGATGTTACTTTCTGGCACTCCTAAAAAGGCCTTGTATGAGAGAACGAGGTTATAACAAACAAAATCTACGGCTGAGGGCCAATATTACTGATGGGAAGAATTTACATGAACTCTGGAACTTTAGTTAAATGACCTATATTGACATCTAAATTACATGAGCAGCAATTCACACCTTAAGGGTGACAGGGATTCGAGCAGGTCCAGATATTAATGGAAGGTGGTTGATTGCAGATCAACCGGAATACGTGGCTTGGAAATGATCCAGGCACAGAGATAAAATTTGCGCAGCGCGCTTTATTTTATAAGGACGTAGTATCCAAGAGTTCCCAAATTTCCTCTCACAACCTGGCACGGTATTTATCTGCAAAGAGATTGCATTCTAGCATCAGTACTAAGGCGATGGACACATGGGAAACGTTAAACACTACTTTCTCTTAGTATTTCATATCAAAGCTCACTCTCGGGGGGTAATAGAATGACTGGAGGCTTATACAATAAGGAATATTACGTTGCATGATTAACTGGAATACTACGTTGCATGATTAACTAGGAGATGTTTTAATATCACTACTACTATCAAAAGGAGAATTAATTACAGTCTTGAACCAAAATTGTGGAGTGAGAAGCCGAGCCAAGGAGGGGGGAAGTCGCCTGGGAAAGAATGAACCAGGAATACAGAAAAAGGCAAAAAACGATCACTCACTGCACCTGAAATTACTCTCTACAGTACCTGGAGATCCGTAGTCTTGTTGTCCTCTGATTTGCTGATCAGGGCCAAGCACTATGGATGATAAAGGAACACATGTGGGATCCTCAGAGGAGCTGAGGAGCAAAAGGGGAAGAAGTGTTGTCGATTCGGCAGGTGAGAGCCCTGAGCTCTGGGATGCTCCTGTTGCCTCCTGGTTTTATGCTCTCTGGCATCGAGGTGCTCCGCCCTTGCAGGATACCTGAACAGATTAATTTTGGGCAGCCAATAAGAATAGACGAGATGGTTTTTAGAGAGAACGAAGGCTTCAGTTTAGAGGGGTAACGAGAGAATGAATGAAATTCTATATGGAATTCCTTTCTAGAGGGTGTTACTTTACTTGGTTTTGGCTTACATCTTGAACAATACACGCACACACACACACATATATATATACATATGTATATAGATATACATACATACATATATATATATATATATATATACATATAGATAAATAATATAATATATATATATATAGATATATATATATATATATATATTATATACACACACGTTTGTCACTTTGTCACTACAAAGCCTAAGAATCAAATGAGGAACTAAATGAAGAAATCTGGCCAGGAGATAAGATACAACTCGTTCTAATATTCCGGATGTAGGTTCGAATCTTACCCGGCCGTCAGAAATTCTTCATTTGTATCTTAGGTTCTGTAGTGACAAGTGTATCCAAAGAGCGAAGAAATCGAGAAGTTTAGAGCATGTAGTCGTTATTCTAATAGCATCACATACGTATTTGACAAAACAGTGGATAACAGATTATATGTATATATGTGTGTATGTGTATGTATGTATAAACAAAGCATGTGTGTGTCTGTTTGTGTGAAATAGTGTGTGCAAGCGTAAACGGTACCGTCCACGTACTCAAATAAGTTTACTTTCCTCACATCAGGCAGTATTATCCGGGGAACAGGCGGCAATAAACAACATTCTCCCGGCAACTGGGCGCAATTCGCACAATCCAGTGGCGACCTCGATTGTTTTAATCCCGGCCTTCGACCCTTAATGAAAGAGGTCCTTCAGCAGTTCAGGAGGTCGTTCCTCTGGCGAGGAGCTCGCAGGCTTTATAGGGGAGGTCTTCTGCCTCGGAATAGCTGCCTTAGCTTTTATTTGAGGGTCCTTTTCTCGGGGAACCGAGAGGGAATGACGACGCCGCGTTGCATGAAAAAGGATTAAGTCTGAAAGGCGCGGATACTTCAGGAGGATGAGAATGGAATGCAATTACAGTTGATTGCATGAACATGGCCATAGAGTTACGTCACTTTATCATATGTGAAAAATAATTGTCATAGGAATCGATTTCTTTTAAGGACATGCGATGAGATTGAAACCGTACCACAATGAAATAGTGATAAATGAATTTTTTTTTTCTGTAAGAGGAAATTAAACGAACTGCTTTATTTGATTACTCATATACACACCAAATAATCTTATTGTTATACAATAACCAGTGTTCATCCATATGTTAATCCATCCTTCCTTTGTATTACACATGAACTCAACGTTTACCTATTAAAAATAAAAAAAATTATAAATCAGAAAATGTAGATCAACAAACAGTACTGGACACTGACTGTAAGATCACTGAAACATTGTCGCCATTTTAATATGACAGGGACATTGATGTAAGTAGTAAAACTGGAGTGATTCAAAACGAATTAAGACACCGATCTTACAAATAAATAAATAAGTAAATAATATAAAAAGCTCAAGGTGATTTCTGGGAATATGATAAAATCAAATTTACTTTACATGAAAACGTGATTAAACGAATACATTACTTTGCGTGAAATAATGAAAATAGGCGTGAAGGACTGTTTTTTTTTTTTTGTTTTTTTTTTTTTTTTGTTTAGGAAGTTGCATTACAGAAAGCAGGCATTTTTGTCAGAGCTTCTAGACGACACGTAAGGTCGGGGCTTGCTTCTTCTCAACTATTTCACATATTACCTTAGTCTTAAAAGGCATGGATACTCTAGTCATAGCATAAGTACAAAAGTAAAATAAAAAGGAAAAGGATAAATTTGAAGATGGTGTGGACGTATCCATTATATCAGTCACTGGGTTTGGGCAAAATTTACCTTTGCACAAATGCTAACACTTTTTTTTCGTCAAGTACTGCTATTATGTAGGCTTTTGCTTTTACTTGCCGTATACTGTATTTTTGAAGATCCTAGACTGTAATATATCAATTACGTTACGTTTATCATATGTTTAACGGTTTATACCCAGCAAATTGAGTAGGGACCAGGCTCGGACAGAAGTGCCACTTATACCTTGTATCTATATTTTGACCGTTATCTTTATAATATATAAATCCGGAAAATTTCTGATCAATGAGATTTTATTGCCGGAATGTCTCAGTTCTTCTTCACTGGCATTAGCTAAAGTGGTATATTCTTTCATCCTAATTTTGCAATAACGCATGAAAAACTCTCCAAACATTAACGCTACTATTCTAAAAAAAAAAAAAAAAAAAAAAAAAAAAACTATAGTTATTAGACGTATCTGAAAATTTTCTTCAAGATTTGGGATTCACTTTCGATTTCTCCCAACAGTTCCCTCTACATTCCAAGCAAATCTCTATAAGTAATACAACCAAGGTCAGCCCACTTACTACTACGCTACACGATCACATGAGGTTCCCCATTATGACATAGCTTCTTATTAGGAAAGAGATAAGAATAAATATGAGATACGAGGTTATTACACAACAACTAATAATAATAATAATAATAATAATAATAATAATAATAATAATAAAATAATAATAATAATAAAAGAAAAAATTGATAAGTATCAAGACCTGAAAATAGAAATAAGAAGGATATGGGATATGCCAGTGGAAATTGTACCCATAATCATAGGAACTCTAGGCACGATCCAAAATCCCTGATAAAGAACCTGGAAATCTAGGTGCCGAAGTAGCTCCAGGACTCGTGCAGAAGAGTGTGCTCCTGGAAACAGTGCACATAGTGAGAAAAGTCATGGATTGCTAAGGAGGCAGGATGCAACCCGGAACCCCACACTATAAAAGCCACCCAGTCGAATAGGATGACTGTGATAAATACAAACAAAAATAATAATTTACTACAACATTATCAGTCTAAACTTGTTAACTGACACCCCGGAATAAAATAAGAAAACTGTGAGTCATAGGTGGCAATTATTTTGAGTAAAGAGGAGGAAAATATGCCCCTTCTTGATAACAAACGTTTTGTAACTCAGACCCACATTGAAAAAACAAAGAAAGTGGTAACTGACTGATAGACTGCTTTCATACCAAACTGTTTTCACAGCAGCAAAGGTCACAGGCGACGGAAATATTTCTTTATCGCTGAGATCATTGAAGCACAAACCATATTTTCAAGAAAATAGAGAGTTAGATAATTTTTTGCTGGGGCAAAGATTATCAGTACCTTTAAGGTAAAAAGGAGAGGACGTAGCAGTTCTAAACTAATCGGTGAGTTGTTAGGAACGGCAGGTGAGTGGATGCATAAAAGATTTGTAGAGATACTACAGAAGTGCAAGAGAAGTTTTGCTGATTTTGCAAAATGAGTTAGCGATGCCAGACGCATGAGCATGGCTAATGTTATCCTTAAATAAAATAAAAACTACTTAGGTTAGAGGGCTGTAATTTGGTATGTTTGATGACTGGAGGGTGGATGATCAACGTACCAATTTGCAGCCCTCTAGCCTCAGCAGTTTTTAAGATGAGGGCGGGCAGAAAAAGTGAGGACGGGCAGACAGACAAAGCTATCTCAGTAGTTTTTTTTTTTTTTTTTTTTTTTTTTTTTTACAGAAACTAAAACCAGAACAGTTAAGAAAATCTAGAATGAGATACACGGTACCTGAAAAAAAAAAAAAAAAAAAAAACACTTTTAGAAAGGACACTTATAAAATTTGGGTTAGTGAAGGAGTTGAAATAATTGCCATAAAACAAACGGGAGTCTCAAGAAAACACATTAAAGTAAAATACGAACGGTGCATTATTCGACGCGATGTTTATGAGGCTTCACTACGAGGAAGGAAACAACACTTGAAAGTCAAGAAGGCAAAAAAATATCCTATTTTATGGTACCTCTTCTACGTAAAATTTGCAGTTTAAAGAGAGAGAGAGAGAGAGAGAGAGAGAGAGAGAGAGAGAGAGAGAGAGAGAGATAAATTCAGTACGTAGAGTTGCGTGAATAAAACCTGGAATAACTATCGCACCAACTCTGGTGTCTATTACAGATCTTGACGTATCTAATGCATACAAAGTAATGCTCGCGTTGCAAAACGTGTATACCAAGATACGTATTCTGGAAGCTCTCTTTATATGCTGCGGTGTTTGCTTCCATTGCATACGAGTTGGGGCACTGAAAGAGAGAGAGAGAGAGAGAGAGAGAGAGAGAGAGAGAGAGAGAGAGAGAGAGAGAGAGAGAGAGTAACTTTTGCTTGACAATTTCGAGAAGCACCTGGTAATTTAAAATGATAATTCCTTGTACATGGACCATGAATTAAATGTCAAGCTAACTTTTAGAAGAGAGAGAGAGAGAGAGAGAGAGAGAGAGAGAGAGAGAGAGAGAGAGAGTTGTCAAGCTATCTTTTGCTTGACAATTTCGAAGGCTACCTGACAAATTTCAACTGATAACTCCTTGTGTGCCGAAGGGTGAATTAAATAGAGAGAGAGAGAGAGAGAGAGAGAGTAACTTTTGCTTGAAAATTTCGAAAAGTACCTGGTAATTTAAAAGGATAATTCCTTGTATATGGACCATGAATTAAATGTCAAGCTAACTTATAGAAGAGAGAGAGAGAGAGAGAGAGAGAGAGAGAGAGAGAGAGAGAGAGAAACATTACCTTTAATGAATAACTGGTACAACCCAATGACATATTGAATTTGATACTCTTTTATAGTGCATATCATTGATACACTGTCACAATCCATAAAGTATCATTTACGTGCGTAGAAAGAGAGAGAAGAGAGAGAGAGAGAGAGAGAGAGAGAGAGAGAGAGAAAGCATTTTTTCCAAAACAACAACTTTGATTCCGTCGGCACCCTTTGATGTGTGGCCGAACAGCCCCTCCGCTTGCCAACTGACAAGTTTTCCTGCGTCGAAGTTTTCGTTTCCAAAAGATATTTCTCCACTTGAACATCGAGTGAGTAAATGTAGTTAAGAGGGAGGGGGGGCTAGTGGAGGGGTGACGGAGGGATTTGGAGGAGGGAAAGGGTGGGTGGGGAGGATGGGAGGCAAGGGAGGGGTCATGGGGGGGGGGGGGGGAGGGGGGGGAGGTAAAGAAGGAGACTGAAATAGGTAACAGGGAAAGGAGAAATGGAAACTCGAGGGGCCAAGTCCATTAAAGCCATCAAGAATCATGGAGGGAATTCCTTTGAAAGGCAAAACTAAAAACTAAAAAAAAAAAAAAAAATGAAAAAATCAAAACACACGTTAGTAATTCCAACATGAAAGTCGTTTGCCATTTAATCACGTTTAAAAGTATTATTTACCTCTTTTGGTGAGGCAGCAGGAGTGGAAAAACGAGTTTTGCAGCGATGGGTCTTCGGCGCCATTTTTAATTGTGGAAAATGAAATCATTATACCGTCGAAATGGTCTTTTATGTGTTCAAAGTCGTTAGGGATTTTCACTTTTTTTTTAATTTACAAAATGATGAACTTTTATGCGCCGAATTCTTTTTGATACCCGGATTTTTGCTTTATTTAAAATAGTATTCCTTGAATTCAAAGATGAAAGTGATATTTGGTTCATATTTAATGTGATGGCCTTTTATTTATATCTTGATTGGTTGGTTAATAATGTTCAGATTTTCAATTAATTTCATGTTAAATTGTCTTTTATTCAATCTACCACCTAGTGAATTTCAGCTTTTTATTGCATTCAACAATGATCTCTTTTCTGTTCGAACTAGCGAGAAAATTTCTGCTTATCATGAAATATCATCTTTTAGATTTATGCATCTTTAAGTTACGAGGGATTTATAAGTTTTAATTCAAAGAATAGTGAATTTGCCTATGTTAGAATTGGCAAAGGATACTCGTTCGACATGGAATTCTATCCCAAAGTCTTTATTATTATTATTATTATTATTATTATTATTATTATTATTATTATTATTATTATTATTATTATTATTATTATTATTTTGGAAGAAGACACTCTTTTAAACAAACACTGTTTAATGAAATGGTAGAATCCAGTGAATTAATCATGTATATTATATTTTCTACTTTTCTTATTACTCGCTTCTCTGGCTCAGCGATACTTCTTAATAATTGGCGAATGTTCATATTGCAAGAAATCTAAATAATGCTAAATGTGATATTTTATTTAGAACAAGATTTTGCTTGTCAATACTGATACCAGTATACCAATATACTGATAATACCAGTATTGACAAGCAAAATCTTGTTCTAAATGAAATATCACATTCAGCATTATTCAGATTTGTCCCAAAATGAATACTGGCCAGTTTTTAAGAAGTAACGCCGAGCCAGAGAAGCGAGTAATAAGAACAAAAATAGAAAAGATAATATATAAAAATTAATTCGCAGAATTTTGCCATTTTATTCAACAGTATCATTATTATTATATTATTATTATTAAAAACAAATAAATAATCTTCGGGACAAAAACAAAAGGCATAGGTACATGTAAGAACACACATATTGTGATAGACGAAAGGAAAAGTGGAAAGATCGAATGAATTTTATACACACACACACATGCATATATAAATATATATATATATATATATATATATATATATATATAGTTTATATATATATATATATATATATGTTATATGCACACGATATCTATATATATATATATATATATATATATATATATATATATATATATATCTATATATATATATATATATATATATGTATGCGTGTGCAGCTAAAAATATATCTTAATATATAAATGAACAGAACAGATGAAAAGTGGACAAAAAAAAGCAAAGAGTTTCTATAAATAAAAGCGTTTGAGTTCGAGAATATTGCCCAACAAGTTCTTTCTTCTTCATGTAATCGTTCATTCACTGTGATTAGTAATCACTGATTACGTGATGAGATAAAGTTATAGAGGTGGAAGAATTTTGAAAATTTTCTTTAATCGCAAGCAATGCGAAATGCAGCAAGAAAGTTAGAATTGACGGGTGGATGGGTGAGAATGAAGAAAACATTATTTCCAATACGATTATTCACTGGTTTAGCTTTTTATGAACCTCCAAATGTGCGCACACAGTAGTTAACCGGTAGTCTGACCACGGTGAGACGCGTCGGTGGTATTTTTGGAGCCACTCCTACTGGGATATATATATATATATATATATATAGATATATATATATATATATATATATATATAAATATATAATATTATTTCCTTGGTGTTTTTAAAATGATATCTAAATAAGATTTAAATGCAATTAAAACTAACTAGTCCTAACATCACACAGTGAAAAAGATATTTCTGGAGTTCAAATTAAAAAACACCAAATAACAAATAAAGATCGACATAAAAAAAAGAAGAAATATTATCAAAGAAATAATGAAATGTCAGATACAAATCCCGCTAACGAATAGGAACAAAAATGAGGCAGAGACAAGCACTCGGCGGCATCAAACCAAACTCTTCCTCTTTTGATAATCCCGCAGAAGAAGAACCTTTCTTTACAATGCGAGACTCTGCTACGAAGACTAACAAGCAGAGCAATGAAAAGAAAACTTAAAAGTCGTTAGCTATGTTGGCTATAATTATAGAATCATTACGCGTAAAGAAAGATACAACATGGCGTGTATTTGTGTGTGTCTGTGTTCCGCTGATTTACATACGAATGCTAAAAAAGAAATCTAGAAGTGAATAGAACGGTGCTTCAGGGTGTAAACTGGAGAGCACTTCGCCGGAATGAAAATTGTCAGATAGCTCTTTTGCAAAGACTTCAAATACTCCCCTATTATTTTTGCATGAACATAAATCATCATAAATATAACTTTATAATCATGGACAAAACATAAAAAATTCTTCATAGAAGTAAATTTAGATACACTTATAAATAAGAAGGATTAAAATGAAAGAACATGGCAACACACTCTCACCCCAGCGCGCTCTCACAAATCCCGACAACTACTTGTCGTTAAGAAAGAGACGTAGAGGACACTGAATAACAATAATGATAACCAGAGAGAAAGGAGGCGACGGTCATTAAAGGAAAGTAGACCAACAGTTGCACTTACGGCGAGTTCTTAATCTCTTGTGAATCAAAGGACGAGGGCTTAAAGCCACCTCGAGGTATCAAAGGGTAAAGGCTGTGAAATCCATAGGGAGGAATTATGACTTAAAAATCTAGAGATCTTGCTTGGATCGCAGTACTGTGGTAATGACAAGAGTAATTGTCACTGCAACATTAATTATTATGATATTAACATGAAATAAATTATGGTAGGAGATATATATATATATATATATATATATATATATATATATATATATATATATATATATATATATATATATATATATATATATATATATATATAATATATATGTATATATATATATATATATATATATATATATATATATATATATATACGTATATACTGATACAACTACTAAAGTTTGAATTCGCTATATACTTCTACTCACTTATTATCCAGATGGAGGCCAAATGAGTCAAACACTTCTTTCATTTGAAAAAAAAAAAAAAGATGGTTATAAGTTGGAAATGGTAGACATTTAAAAGATTTTTATGAAAAACTGATACTCAAAATGTATGGATATACACACATATCATAATAAACATAATTATATTATATATAATATACATATATATATGTATATATATATAATATATATATATATATATAGTATATATATAGATAATATATATATATAGATATAGATATATATAGGATATATATATATATATAAT
>NC_061087.1:77720497-77772997 GCF_015104395.2 Macrobrachium nipponense
TCTCGATCTCTTCATCTTGCTGTCCAATCATCCCAATTTCCTCATTTTACTGTATTAGACGCTGAATGGCCAATAGTGCCCTTGCGCCTGGCTTGACAGCCTAAAATTTCATAAAACCTAACCTTCAAGCTGGAGTGATATATAGTATTTCATTTAATTAAGTAATTAAAAAGATAAATAAAAACACATAAATGGAAAATACTCATCTGAAGCTACCATACATTTCGGACAAATGCAATCCACTTGCTACATCGGAAGGGCATTTTCGATGTGTAACCTAATCACAAGAATTCGAACAATTGGGAGATAGACCTGATTAGCAGGCTTTTCTGTTTGTCAGACACCGCAACGCGTTCGTCACGCCTCCCATATGTGTCATTAATACTCATCAGTAATGATGGAATACTGACATAACCCAGAGACAAAGGAGAGTTATAATTTCCAAAATGATAAGTGCCAGTAATGATACTCATACTGACATACCAAAGTGATGACTGTTTTCAAATTCAACATCCAAGTCTAGTAGCATTTTGCATATACAGAGCTATAAATAGCAATGCCATATCTATAGTTGAGTGCGGACATATTCGATGACATAACTGCATAGCCTACTTTTAAAACTGAGAAAAACAATATGTAGCCATTTTGTATAGCAGATGATCAATTCTCTCATCTCAATCATCTCTCCTTTCTCTCTTCATCTCCTCTCTCTCTCTCGCCCTTCTCCACTTCTCTCTCTCTCTCTCTCTATATAATATATATATATATATATATATATATATATATCTATCGATATATATATATATATATATATATATATATATAATATTATATGTATTTTTCAAGATTTTAAGCTAGAACCAAGGAAAAATAAAGACGTTTACCCAAGTTTAATGCATCTATGTCTTATATACAAGTTGCCCCTTCTACTTGGGAAGAACCCATTCTCTCCATTCTCTCTTTTCTCTTGAAAAAGCTATCTCTTCTCGCATTGGTGCATGGAATTACCCCCTGCAGAGCTAACACTTCAAAAGGCCTGGAACCCAGCACCCAACTCCACCCACCTCCCAGGTAAAAAGATGAATCACACGGCATTTCTCCATAGACACATGGGAATCTCCTATTGTCTTGCAAACATAAAACCAATGAAAGCTACACAATGCCACAAACCCCTCTACTTCACTGTTTGCAATGGGAGTCATAACATCGTTGGGAGCATATGTATAAGTGTGAGTATGCATGAAACATGTATATATACTATAATACTTGCTTAATGTTGGTTTGATATATATTGCAATATTTCTTCAGATGCTACCACACAATGTAAATATATTTGTACCTAAAAAGTTTATAGGTAACTTTTTTTTTTTTTTTTTTTTTTAACACCAACTTTCCCTCAAACTAAAACTCGCTTCCTTCTTCCTACTTAGCACTCGCCAGCTAGGCTGAGTCTCACTGCTATAAAACTTTCTCTCCTACTGATGGGTACCGTAAGGTTCAAAGGGGTTGCAATCCTGCCTGTCACCCTTTCTCCTTTTTACAACTAACCGCCAAAGCACTGTTTTTTGTATCTTTACAGATATTCCAGTTATGGGCTGCTCTAGGAGCAAGAGCCCGTGCCAGCACAAGGCTGGCTTAATCTCCAACAACAACAACAGCATCCCACTCTCAGAAGAACACCAGACCTTGGAGAGGTCAACTCTTTGGCCTGCGTTCCCATGTGCTGGGAAGTCCCAAGTATATCTGTAAAGTCCATAGTGCAGGGAGACATTGAGGAGAAGACTACCTGCTTAATTATCCAGGTAATGTAAGGAGAAGTTCCATTTCAGCCAGGGAATTGTTTTTACCTTTGTCTATATTTCATTTCCTTTTCCAAGGCGACATGTGTAGTTCTTCCCCCATCCCCGCCATCTAAGCTCAATTCTGTAATTACTCCCCTGTGATACTAGTAACATACCCCTAGTGAATTTAAGCCACGAAATAGTTTTTCTTTGTGTAAATTTCCCAGTCATTTCATTCCCCCCATGAGTGGCCTTTTGATTGAAAGGAAGTAGTGAGTAACGTTCGCCCTCGTGTGTCCCCCTTGCCTTATGCCTGTATCCTCTATTTGCAGACAAACGCTGTGCCTGGCTGTGGTAGGAATTGGAAATCCTTGAAGCTTGCAATCTTGATCCGTTGCGCAAATTTCTAAACGCCGTGACTGAATTGTTCCAGCCACGTGTTTGGGTGGATCGAAAAGTGGTCCCCCCCCCTCTCTTGTTCCTGGACCTCTGTAAATCCATGTAAATATAGTGCTTTTAAAACTAAAGTCCAGCTTGTATGTAAATTCCTCCCTCTTCAGTAAAATAGGTCTTATACCTGAGTAGTTTAGTTTTTTCTTGTTCTGACCCCTCATCCTCCAGTCAAGGCCCAATTTTTCAGTGTTCACTGTATTTCCTGGGAGTGATCGAGGGTGAATTTAGAATAATATATACACATATATATATTATATAATATATATATATAATATATAATATATATATATATGATAAATATATATATATAAATATATAAAAATTATTGTTCAAGATTTTAAGCCAGAACCAAGGAAAGTTAAGATTTCTTATAACAAGACTCATTCATCCTTGTTTATATGCACGTTGCCCATTTGAACTGAAAGCCTCCGTTCTCTAAAAAAAACTATCTTTGCTCACATTGGCTGTCATGAATTTGCCTCCCACGGGGAATATCCGGATTGGGGGCAGCGCTTACCAGGCGAGATTTTAAAAGGGCAGGGACACAGCAGCTCACTCTCAGAACCTCCTCAGACCTCGCCCTTGCAATTTCCCATAGTACACAGGAATATCAGCAGATAAGAAGACTACCAAGCCCAGGATTTCCAGGTACTGTGAGAGTAAATTCACCCGATAAGAAGACTACCAAGCCCAGGATTTCCAGGTACTGTGAGAGTAAATTGAGCCAGGGAATTGTTTTGCCTTTTTTCTGTATTTCATTTCCATTCTTCCAAGGCGACTTTCCCCCTCCTTTGTTTAGCTTCTCACTCCCCCAATTTTGGTTCAGTGCTGTGATTTACCCCCTTGTGATACTAGTAAACATACCCTAGTTAATTCCAGCAACGTAATAGTTCTTTCTGTGTAAACTCCCAGTCATTCCATTTCCCTTAAGTGGTTTGTAAATTTTTTGATTGAGAGAAAGTAGTGTGTAACATCCCCCCAACTGTTCCCTCGCCTCAGTACTCATGCTAGGATGCAATCTCTTTGCAGACAAACACTGTGCCTGATTGTGGGAGAAATTGGGAACCCCTTGGAATAAGTCTTGCATTACAATAACCCGTTTGCGCAAAATTCTGAACTCTGCGTCTGGTTGCCCAGCCATGTGTTTCCGGTGGATCGACAATCAACCACCTTATTAGTTCCTGGACCTATGTAAATTAATGTAAATATAGTGCATTTAAAAATAAAGTCCAACTTTAATGTAAATTCC
Source organism: Macrobrachium nipponense (assembly GCF_015104395.2). Classification (NCBI taxonomy): domain Eukaryota; kingdom Metazoa; phylum Arthropoda; class Malacostraca; order Decapoda; family Palaemonidae; genus Macrobrachium; species Macrobrachium nipponense. Next base: position 77,723,981 of record NC_061087.1, read on the forward strand.
TCCTTCCTCAGTTATATTGGCCTTCTACCATAGTTTTTATTTCTTTTCTTTTGCTGTGATCTCTCGTTCCTCCATTCAAGGCCTATTTTTTTCAGTGTTAGATTGCATTTTCTAGGAGTGAACGATCAGTATATATATATATATATATATATATATATTATATATATATATATATATATACCTTCAAAACATTAATACAGTAATTAAGTTTGTCTATAAAACTTTGCCCTTTTCTTGTATCGTTTTCAATCTCAATTTGTTTATTTTCAGGGAATTATATATTTTTTAAATAGTCCGCTTCTTAATGGTGATGCTTGCATGGCCCATCCTTTTTTCATGTTAATGTCTAAGAGTAACTAAATAGGGTAAACTACCGAATGGCTGGCCTCTACCGTAGCGCGACCATCTTCCTGAAAAGTACTTAAACATGTGGCTGTAACCCAAGCCAGGATAGACGTCACATTAGTCAAGAGTCAGTGTCCGTCGGAGCAACACTCGAGACTTCTACTTTCCTCTCATAGTAAGTTTTTTTTCTCCCAAGTCCCAAGTCGCAAATTGCGCTATGGTAGAGGGCGGCCATTCGGTATTTTACCCTACACACTCCCACCACGCAGGCAACCACCCCCCCCCCCTCCCATCATCCCACCCACACATGCACAACGCACTGTGGTGAAAAATATTTATTGTATGTGCATAGTGAACTGCATCCAACTATTTGTTGTAAAATACACAGCCTCATAACACCATCACAATACACTTTACCAGTGTATAGATAATTATAATCATTATAATCTATAAATAGATAATTATAGAGAATCACAACGTGCTGCTGCTATTGATTACCATAGCACTGTACCACAAACCTGGCATTTCTCAAATCTAACTAAAAACATTTTTCTCCTAGTTTCATTTCAAATGACGAAAAACCTCCTTTAACCTTCCACTTATCAGTTAAAAAACAATGAAAATGGGAAATTTCTTTTCATGTCCTTCATATCCCGTGTGGTCTAGTGGCTAGGATACGCGGCTCTCACCCGCGAGGCCCGGGTTCGATTCCCGGCACGGGAAACTTTTTTTTTTCAAGTTGTACTGGTACAATGAATATCAAGGATATTTAAAAAAACAAATTAATGTCATTTTTCTAAAACACACAGAAAGAGAATGAGGAAATTATTGCAACTAATATTAAGAACAACTGCCACTGAATTTCATATCTTGTAGATAAAATTATGCCAGCATTTTCGGATTACAATTAAGCTGTAAGTGGTTTGTAATTAGAATAACTGAAACCGTAGTTATTTTCTCTTTCAACGAGAGAGGGAGAGAAAGAGAGAGAAATCTGCTTTATAAGATGTAGTGCCGTAATTTCACTCATGAGCTACGTACATTTACGCGTGCCTCATTATAAACAAGAGTGATTACGCAACGTGGAATTTTCAAATGAATGAAAAAAATAAAGACCTCTAGCTTTGATCTTCACAAAGAAAATGAAACTGTGTCCGTATCATTCCTTAGAATTCAAACCTGAAGAATATGTAAACATCAATATACTAGAGGAAATAAACTGCGTATACATAAACAGCTACATGCACTGTAATGAATAAATGTTAGCTTCACTGTTTAACTCTCCAATTTTGTTATGGGAAAAGCAACCTCAACATGATTATCCAATGCTCATAAACAAAGGCAAATATCTATCTATCTAAATCATAATATATATATATATATATATATATATATATATATATATATATATATATATATATATATACTATACCCTTATACAGATGTCTTGTATAAATCCCTACAAGGATTTATAATGACAACAAGTTAAATTGAGCTGACAATAAATGAAGAAAAAAGTTCTAAGCAGGATACTTCATTACAACCACTTGAATCCCATTGCAGATCAGGGAGTGTCGACACTCTTCAATATAGCCCAAAATCAGAGGGGGCCTTTAAAGAAACAATGTGTGATACGACTTCCAACATACTTGGTCAAATAGAGCGTTGTTTCACCAATGGTAATTAAAATAAATAAGCTGTATTCTATAAGAAATAATTGTTCTGTGCTGTTTACAAAGATTTATTTTTTTAAGTTTTCATTCTAATAAATAAATCATAAATATCCTACCTTACAATTCCTGTATCTTCAACTCAATGCGAAACATCTTTTTCATACATTTTTTGGATTTTCCATTGGGCTTTATTATAACCAACAAGAACAACAACAGCAAAAAACAACACACAAGAACAACAAAAACAGCAGCAACAACAAATTAGTTTGTAGGCTTACTTCCCGAGTAAGCAAAAAACACGTATACATGTACTACGCCTACCGTGGAAGTTTGTGTTTTTACGATTTTTCAGAAAGCTAACCATTGAGAGAATGACTGAAGATTTTAGTACAGTTTATTTTGTGGTCCTTGATCAAGAGAAGCATAGTTGGTATCGGTTTTCCATTGGTGATTCCTTTTTACATGACTATTCATGTTACCATGCTTTGACAAGGTTTCAGTGATCGAATTTGATTGAATGGTTGAGGATTAAAGTGCTTGGTGACAGTTAGAAATCGTACAATTTCCTCTAAATATTTTTATATTTTTTTGTTAATAAGGTTTCCCGTTTTTCGTTACCTTTCTACTGACATTTCTGTTATATGAGAATGGTTAACCTAATTAAGACACGCAAGGTTTATAACATTTTCTGTTTCCTTTTGCTCTCGCCGTTTTTCTTAATTATTCAATCTTATTATACGCCATACCTCCTTACGGAGTTTCATATTGATATACATATGGTTTTTTTCCTTCAACGATACATTGTTTCTATTCTTGTTCATACGATGTGATTTTATAATTATGTAAGAGAAACCAACAACGATTTTATGGTTGGTATTATGGAGAGAAATTGATAAACATCCGTATAAAAGCTTTACCTGATCATTTAAGTATCATCATTGTATTTTACTTTGATATGGCCCGAGTTAAATGAAGTTATTAAAACACTCTTAATAAACTCTGCAAATATTCATTTAATTGGATCAAGTTTATCTCGTTTTAATGCCCCACTTTAAATTTATTTATTAAAACACGTTTAATAAACCCTTAAAAGAATAATTCAATGGAGTCAGGTTTAACTCGTTTTAACAGTGTGTTGCAGATTTTTCTTAGCTCAAGTTGTAAATGGAGTGACTGGTGATTTTGTCCACTGCGTAATGCTTTCATTACAGTGTTTTGTTTATATAGCTGCTTCATAGATAAGCTTCGTTAATCTCAGACCTAAAGAATTTGAAACCCGTCCACTCTTCCAGAACTCATAACAATCTTACTTTGCTAAATTAAGAAAGGCATCTGCCATTTCATGTGGATGAATCAACCTACTGTATTTTTGCGTATTTCCTCAAATTACTTTCATGTTATACGATCTGTTGGTCTTATTAGTTCTCTAACTTTACATTGTGTATCCAATGATATTTATAGAAGTTTACTTAGGATCTGTCATGTTTTTCGAACTTACGGTTTTCTTTTTCTAGTTGTTGGCTCACAATGTAGCTTAGGGGATCAGGATATGGCGAATAAACAAACACATACACACGCGCGGGGACAGGGGATGTGCTCAGATTCCAGACTTATGTAACTGTATACAAAATGTATGCAGGTATTAAGTTTTACCAAAAAACCCTATAAATTTGCCTTTCCAAAGAAGTTAAAGTTCGGTCCCTTCTAATTTTATCCGGATTAATATCGGAGTATGTCAGTATCTATTCGTTTCCATTTGAAATAACCGCATAACACTTATATTCATAATAATAACCTTACACAAAAATTTGGGAAAGGTTATATGCATTTGGCACCGATTTTTTTTATTACTGCATTTGAATCACTGTAATAATAACATACGAATAAATATATTTTTAATTATTATTATCATCATTGTCTTGTAGATTTGTCCTACATATTTCAAAAGAACATAAAGTGGAAGGTTTACGCATTCTATTCCACAGCAACGTATCTATGAAATGGTATATTTTCGTGCATGGATACTTGTTAACCTCCAAGTGATGTCTCGAAAATCATACATATTTTCTCTCATCATATTATCTATTAAGGTATACATAAAAATATGGATAAAAAACAGCCTTGTACTGATTTTATTGCTTGTTTGCACATTGACTTGAGATCACTGTTTATAATACTTGAATATCTAATGAAAGAAAGCTTCAAAACACACACACACACACACACCAGAGATCCTAGGGATTTTCTATGTATTTTAGAGACGTTCCCAAGTGACGACAGGCATTTATTCTCTCTCAGCCAAAGCGTCTCTGATTAACCGTTGATTTTAGAAATTGCACTTATGAGTAATTTCTAAGGAAGTAAACTTCTCGTACATAAGAGACAGTAACATAACTTTGAATGTGCATTGGCTTTTGCTTTCTTGATGCAGATGTAATTAATCTATGATAATTTCAGAAAAAAAGTAGTACAATTATTCATTGAGAATTATCACTTTTTTTAATAGTAAACTTATTGAATGAAGCAAGTATTCTTTTAATGCTTTTGATAACCGTGATTTTATCAGGTGAGAAGGTAATAATAGTACTGCACTGAGATTTTAAGCATCAGATTAAAAAAGTTATTTCCGTGTGGACCAAGAGGTGAGACATCGAATTCAGGCAGGATGGAATAACTGGAGGTCTGCATCAGGGGTCCTCTGTGACAAGAAGGTCCCACTGAAATTGAAGGGAAAGTTTCATAGGACGGTGGTCAGACCAGCAATGTTATATGGAACAGAAACAGCAAGTATGAGGAAAACAGAGAAGAAGATGGATGTAGCAGAAATGAGAATGTTGAGATGGATGTCGGGAGTAACAAGGGAAGATAGGATTAGTAATGAGTATATAAGAGGATCGACAAAGGTAGCTGAAATATTGAAGAAAATACAGGAGGGAAGGGTTCAATGGTATGGACACCTGTTACGAAGGGAGGAACGTCATGTGGGAAGACATACGATGGAAATGGAAATGCGGGGTAGAAAGAAGAAGGGAAGACCAAGAAAGAGATGGCGTGATTGTGTAGGGGAAGATATGGTATTAAAAGGTATAAATGAGAACGAGGCACAGGACAGAAATCGATGGAGACGACTCATTCACAATGGCGACCCCATATAAAAATGGGTTTAAGCTGGGAAGAAGATTTCCGTGTGAACTGTTTATCCTCCAGTTTGGGAGACGACATTAGAGGTGTAGGGTTGGTGGTGTTGATGGGTTTAAAAAGAAAAAGAAAAAAAAGAGCCCACTCCGGGACGCGAACTAGAGCCCTGCGGGAGGGTGGCCCTAGACTCTACTTCGAATCACACGTAGTCCACTCGACCACGCGGGCAACAAGACTTTTGATGAATATTATGGTGTCGTACCATTACCGCTACTCATTGATTAAAAAAGGATTGTTCTGTTCACCGTTTCCTTACAACCATAGTCACACATCAGAGGAATCACAATTTATGGATCTATGTATTGTATTTATGGTTCTAAATTATTTATATATAAAAAAGTAGCGAGACAAATTTTGTGTTAATATACGGCACCGATCAAAATCGGTTGCTCTGTTCTTTGCAACTGAAGTGAATGACGTATCGAAGGAACCATAGATATAAAAGCCTAGATGCCGCATCGGGCGCTAGCTGAATAGGCTGGCGCACGTCATTAGGCCCGCCATCTTGGGGCGGTAATTCAAACAATGCAGCAGGCTGCAGTATATGACGTTTTTTCGCCACTATTCGCTTAATATTGCACGGATTTTCTTGTCTGATGGCTCGTTACAAAGCTTACATAATTCCCTACAAGGAAGCTTAATAAAATAAAGTTGTTTCCTTATTGTTTTTGAAAGTTAACTTACAAATGACTTTGTTTTAGCAGGGTAGGGGGAAGGAGGGGGCTAGTTGTACACAATGTTAATATTTACCCATAACTATTGCTGTAAACATAATTTGAAATGCTGTGATAAGACAGCCTACGAAAAAAAATGGTTAAAACAATATTGTTTAAGGGCCATTAGGTCAATAGGGTAAAATGTTGGACACTAATTTGATGTTTCTAGATTTCTTTCACTGCATTATAGCTATGTAATATTAGTGTTAATCTGTTCCTTGTAATAAGAACTAAATGGCCAAGCAAGGCACATAATGAGTTTTTGTTGATGTTTTGATATAGCCTGCTGATTTCATATCAATGCATATAGATTATCATTACAATGTAGTATCATTAAACTGTTGGAAACAGCAATGAAAAAAAACTTGTTTAAATTGCTGGGAATATTTATAAATAAATGCACAGATGTACAATAAATGTTATATATACATTCAATGTAAGAACAAATATCATGAAAATAAATCATTGTGCAATACATTTTGAGAGTTGTTACTTCAAAGTATAGGCTTAATGACCCATAAGGCCACCCACAGCTTTTAAAGTTTATACATGTGTGACCAAACCAATGAACAGTTAGCTGAAAAAAAATTAGACTGGCCTTATGATTGTGGTCTAGGCTGAAAGGCTCGGGGGGGGGGGGGGGGGGGGGTGGGGGGGGGGGGGGGGGGGGGGGGGGGGGGGGGGGGGGGGGGGGGGGTGGGGGGGGGGGGGGGGGGGGGGGGGGGGGGGGGGGGGGGGGACGGTTACTATGACCGGGTATACAGGGTTGCTCGTCAGGATTGGCTCATTTTGGCAATTTTGGTCTATAGAAGTATAGAGATGGCCCAGGCCTTATCCCAAATAAGGTATAATAATTTCGGGTCCTTGACAACACAGGTCTAGAGATGAGCTATATTTGAACTGTTAATGCTTGCCATAATGATATATCTTAGTCTGAGCAAATTAAAGGTAGTTTTGTGAAAAATTTAAGTTCTATATAATTATTTCACCATATAAATTTAGGTCTAGAGATAGGTCACTTTTGCCACTAGACGAGGTCTCTTGATACCCGCTAAATTTTCCAAAGCCAGGTCTAGAGGTCAGAATTCACTGAGGAGCATCCCGTTCCAAAAAATGGCAGAATCCCCCACCCAACCCAGGCTCAAGGAGCAGGCAGAGATGCAAAGGCTAGATAACACAGAAATCCTCTGTTATTCTAGGGCCTACTGTAGTTTATTTTAGGCTCAACCCTATAGTTTTATGACTTAAACTTGTAGGCCTGTGCCAAAAATTATATTGGGGGGGGTTGGGGGATTTTTTTAACAGAGCACTTGAGACAAAGATTTTACTTAAGTTGCACAGATCCATAGCTGTAGGTCCTACTTTAGTCATACTGTCTTATCACAGCATTTCAAATTATTGTTGTTTACAGCAATAGTTATGGGTAAATATTAACATTTGAGTACAACTAGCCCCCTCCTTCCCCCTACCTGCTAAAACAGTCATTGCAAGTTAACTTTCAAACAATAAGGAACAACTTTATTTTGTTAGATCCTTGTAGGGAATTATGTAAGCTTTGTAACGAGCCATCAGACAAGAAAATCCGTGCAATATTAAGCGAATAGTGGCGGAAAAACGTCATATACTGCAACCTGCTGCATTGTTTGAATTACCACGCCAAGATGGCGGACTTGTTGACGTATGTCCGGCCGGCCGATGCGGCATCTAGGCTTTTATATCTATGGAAGGAACCACGATTTATGAATCAACTTTCAATCAGTTTAAATAATTGTGTCAGAATTGATATCTAATAGGCCTACGCTGTGTTTCCTAAAGATGTGTCAATCGGCTGGAAAGCATCTTTTAAATTGGTGGGACAAACCCCAAACCAAAAAAAAGACATTAAGGATATACACATAAATTGACTGTAGTGAACGCGGGTTACGTCGTCGACGTCTTGTGAAGCAGCATTCTAAACCTGTTTAGAAGTTAGACCGATTTCTTTAATGAGTAGATAAGAATTTTCCACCTTTCCGATTCAAGACATTTTCTTACTCTTAAGGCAGAGGATCACTAGGAGTCTTTCTATCTTCATTTTCCATTTTATCCAATAAATACAATATTCAAACTATCAAGTACGGCTGACTTTACGTAAAGTTTAGACGACTAAGTATTTTAGTAACTTCTTATAATCATAAAGAGAGAGAGAGAGAGGAGAGAAGAGAGGGAGAGATAGAAGGAAGAGAGAGAGAGCGAGAGAGAGAGAGAGAGGAAGAGAGAGAGAGAGAGAGAGAGAGAGAGAGAGAGAGAGAGAGAATTTCAACTGAAAATATAGGAATAATAGGGGGACCATCAGCCTGAGGGTAGTTCACTTCGAGAAAGCAAAACGAGAAGAGTAAGAAACTTAGTACTACAAACACACACACCACACACACACACACACACACATATATATATATATGTAGTATATGTATAGATATATATATATATATATATATACAACATAATATATATATATATATATATATATATATATATATATATATATATATATATATATATATATGTATATATGCTTAAAAAATCACTGTAGATGCACGCCACTTCATAAATAAGTGAATCCCACAGGAAAATGATAGTCAGAAATCCAAGCGCTTTCATCTTTACTCAGACATTGTCAAGGAGTTAATGAAGTACAATTGGAGAGAAAGGTCTCAGGTACAAAACAAGATCAAGAATACCAGATGGTTAATTGTCAAAAATTAAAAGAGATAATCCAGGATTATCGGATATCACACGGGCACAAACCTCACCGAAATTACAAAGTACTTTTAAAGTCCAAAACATGTAAAAACTGAACCATACATATAAGGTAGTCAAGACACATAAAATCAATAACCCTATCAGACCAATCATTAGTTCAGTGGGCTCAGTTACGTATAATTTATCTAAATGGCTTGGAAAAATTCTTACTCCTTTGGTAGGAAACATTTCTAACACGAATGTTAAAAACAATGTTGATTTTATAAACAAATTGAATAGTTTAAATTTGAATTTTGATTTTAATATGGTTAGTTTTGATGTTGTCTCTTTATTTACAAAAGTGCCTGTAGATGACTTCCTTGAATATTTGGAGGAGGAATTAGAACGTCATGACATTCCCTTAAGCGTAGCAAGCCAAAACATTCATTATTCATAAGGTTATGTATGAAAAGATAGTAAATTTTGTTTTAATGGGGAATTTTTTGTTTGGACAAAAGTTTGGCAATGGCTATGGGTAATCCCTTATCTCCTGTCCTTAGCAATATTTACATGGAATTTTTTTAGACAAAACTCTTACCAAGAATTTTGCACCAAAAAGTTATTTGGTTTAGATATGTGGATGATATCTTCTGTATTTGGCCAGTTCATGAAAATCTCCAGGAATTCCTTAATAATCTCAATAATTTAGTCCCTTCTATAAAATTTACTGTCGAGGAAGAAAGAAATTGTAATTTGAATTTTCTTGATGTAACTGTCCATAGAAATGATAGAAATTTCACCTTTTCAGTCTTTCGAAAATCAACTAACATTGCCTCTTTTGTTCATTACTACTCCAATCACCATCAAAATGTTAAATTCTCTGTTTTTTCTGGGATGTTCCTAAGGGCTTTACGTGTCTGTAGCCCGCAGTTTATTGACGCTGAAATTAAAACTATTTATGATATTGCATTGAAACTTAAATACCCAAGGACTTTTATAGATGTGGCATGGAAAAGAGCTAGAAAAACATTTTATTCAACTAATGACAAACTTGAATTTAGTAAGCATAACATTCTAAAATAACCCTAAGATGAAAGGTTTTTAGATATTTCTAGAATTTTAAAGCTTCTTAACATAAATGTTGTTTTCAGTAATATTAATGTCAACAGTTTAATAATAAAAAATTCTCTTAAAGATTTTCCAGGCTGCATATATGAAATTCCTTGCAAAAAGTGTGATAAAGTCTATTACGGACAGACCAGTAAATCTCTTTCACAACGTCTCAAACAACATCAATATTCTGTGAGAACTAGGCAAATATCGAATGCAGTTCCCTTACGATATTAGAGAGATTTAGACCATCCTATTAACTTGGAGTCAAGCAAGAGCCTTAATCCCATGTAATTGACACAGTTAAAAGGAATATCATTGAATCATGTTCATCAAGTCAAATATAAATGTTCTAAATTAAGTCTTGGTTTATTTAAAACTTGATGCTTTCATTATGAAAAAAGTTTTAGATAAATATAAGCAACAAAATTAATATATTCAGTTTTTACATGTTTTGGAGTAAAGGTACTTTGTAATTTCGGTTAGGTTTGTGACCGTGTGATATCCGATAATCCTGGATTATCTCTTTTAATTTTTACCCTTTTTGACAATTAACCATCTGGTAGTTCTTGATCTTGTTGTGTACCTGAGACCTTTCTCTCCAATTGTACTTCATTAACTCCATGACAATGTCTGAGTAAAGACGAAAGCGCGTGGATTTCTGACTATCATTTTCCTGTGGATTCGCTTATTATATGTATATATGTATTGTATATATATATATGATATATATATATATATATATATATATATATATATGATATATGTATATGTATATGTATGTATGTATATGTAATATGTGTATATATATATATATATATATATATATATATATATATATATATATATATATATAATATATATACAGGGTTCAAAAATTAGAAGGGCCCCCACCGAAACAGCAACAAATTGAAAAAAAGGAAAATTATGAATTTTCCCCTTTTTGGGGCTATGGCCTACCTCCAAGTACATTATCTAAGTTTCTATTAAGCTATTTTTCATTTTATAATTCTTATATTTTCAGACTGAGTGACGGAGTTAGATACAGCCATTGCTAACGACTAGCAGGAAATCAGATGGAATGACCGAATCCGGGTTATAACCTTCAGAGAGGCCAGGGATGCTGGCGCATCATTCATTTCACGTTCCTGGATAGCTAAAAATATTAAAAAAGATGAAACCTGTGTTAAGATAAACAGGAACAAAAATCCATATAACTGTCATCGCGAAAAGAGTGAGAATCTTGGAAGGTCTGAAGTCCTTTCTCAGGAGTCGAAAGACAACATAGCTGAGGCAGTGGGTAGACCAAGAAAGTCTTCACGTAAATTGGCACTTGAACTAGAAACAAAAAGGGGAAGAAGAGAAGTTATAGTGTTGTATATCGTGAGTTGAAAAAATCTGGTATCAAGCCTTTTCATATTATCAGCAAGCCCAACATCACCCAGCAACTTTTGTGGTTCATTTCTTAATGATTGGGATGAAACTGACTTTCTCCATATTGCTGCATCAAATGAATTCTTCATTTACACAGTCAGGAGGCCAAATCATAAAAATGACATCATTTGGGCTGCAAAGTTGGATGATATCAGCGATGATGTATGCTATCGCTAAGTTGTGAAAGTTCCTGAAGGTTTGGGAATTTTTCTCTGTTTCACTGCCAAACGGTTAATGTGGATCATCAAAGAAAAAGGACAGTCATGGAATGGCAAATACTTCAGAGAAACTGTTCTTACTGATGGAGTATTTCCTTCCCTCAAAGATCCTGAAAATGTGTTATCTGTTGAAGAAGTCGCATTTTTGCATGATAAGGCATCATGTTTCAAGGCTCTTCAGACTGCTTTGAAGCAGTGGTATCGATTTCTTCTCGTCAAGTAAATTTCCAGGTAGCTCCCCTGACCTTAATGTGTGTGAAAACATTGATAGTATCTTAAAGGATTGTGTTGAAGCGTGCACAGTGAACTATGGTGGTATACCAAGCCTCGACGACCTGCAAAGAGAAGTGACCGAAGTGCTCAGGGAAATGGAGTTTGAGTCTCAGCTTTTTTGCAGTTTGCTGAAATCATATCCTTCAAGAATGAAGGCTGTGGTTCAGGCAGATGGAGGCCACACAAAATATTAAATACTCAGAGAGAAACTTAAATAAATACCTGTTCTGAATTACTTTTGTTTTTGTCCATATCAATTCTAGTTTATGTTGTAGAGGGGCCCTCTAATTTCGAAACATTCTGTATATATATATATATATATATATATATATATATATATATATATATATATAATATATATAATTCTTATCACATCACCGTGATTCAATATACATTGCATTAAGCTACAAATATCCTTTAGTATCCAATTTGCTCTACCTGGGAATTAATATATTTTCATATATGTTAACCGAAGGGGAATCTTTCAGTTGATAATAATTCGTCCTCCCGTAGATTCAAACCTGCGGACAGACAGAGGAGAAATCAGGACTGCTGGTCCCAAATCCACGGGAGGACGAAATTGTTATCAACTGAAAAATTCCCTTTCGGTTAACATATATAAAAATATATTAATTCCGAGGTGAGAGAATTAGATATTAAAGGACATTTGTAGCTAATGCATATATATATATATATATATATATTTATATATATATATATATATATATATATATAATACATACTATACATACATATCTTATAACCATACATACATATCATTTATATATTACTATATATATATATATATATAATATATATTTATCTATCTATCTCTATCTATATATATATATATATAATATATTATATCTATATATATATATATATATACATATATATATATATATATATATATATATATATATATTGCAGCCTTGTTGCAAGAAGATTGCTTGGCCTGGTTTAATGCTTTACATCTGATAATTTCTTACATTCATCATACACAGAACACATGCTTATTCTTCTCATTTATATCTGTTTTATATATACACTATGTAAATCTAACTTCTTAACATTCATTTTGTACTGAACAGGAGTATATATAGTAAACATAAGACCTAAGACAAGGAGATGATTAACGTTACTACGAATTATTTCGCAAGTAAAATTGAAAATATAACTTGAGTTTCAGGATAATAAAAAAAATGAATTACTTAAATAAAAGAAATATATCGCACAGCAATTTTCCAATTGGATGACATAATCTTGTCCTTATAATTATCGGATATTCTTCGGCATTCACATCAGTTGTGGAATCGTTCTTGCTCTTTCAGTGACATAAATGGTTGAATAAAACAACAATATATCAAAAGTAGCACTCACTAACAGAACTGAAGGTTAACTTAAACATTGATTTGGTTATGAAAAACTCTCAAGAAAGTTAAATATAATATATACACATTTACAAATATACTGGGAAAATAAAATTGAACGTGTACTTCTATTAACTCTGTGCATGGAAATTCTATTTTACGTAAGATTAAGAATATTAAATACTAAAAACTCTGCCCGTGTCGAGAATCGAACCCGAACCCCTGCAGGACCTTCCCGCAGGGTATAGAGTTAGAAATACCGATTTTGTCCATCAGACCACGAGAAACATAATCAAAAGGTAGTTGTGAGTGAGTGTTGGGATGCGCAGGCGAATAAGTTGGGTAAGTGACATTTCTATCCATTTTGAAAACTAAAAAGGATCAATTTCAATCATTTCATTAACTTCAGCGATTTAAAGCTTACTCCGTAAAGAATTTCCTCCATCGTTATTTATCTCTTATGGTTCTGACATATTTAGATTTTTAATTTTTAATCTCCCTGTAGTATACATAGTGATTGAAAGTGATCCTTTTTGGTTTTCATAACTTTCCATTTGTTCTGTTGAGAGAGTATTTCCACTGAAAATAATATGGGGACCATCAGCCTGAGGATAGTTCACTTCGAGGAAACAAAACGAGAAGAGTAATAAACTTAGTACTACACACACATATATACACTGTATGCATAAATATGTATATATACATATACTGTATATGTATAAATGTATATATATATACACACATATACTATATATATATATGTGTATATATATATTAAAAACTTAAGATAATGTACTTCTTGGAGATAGGCCATAGCAGAAAACTTCATCTATATATATTATATATATATATATATATATATATATAATATATATATATATATATATATATATACACCGGGTGTTTCAAAATTAGAGACCCCCCTCAACAGAACAAATGGAAAGTTATGAAGTTTTCTGCTATGGCCTACCTCCAAGTACATTATCTTAAGTTTCTATTAAGCTGTTTTTCATTTTATAATTCTTGCATTTTCAGACTGAGCGAAGGAGTTAGATACAGCCATGGCTAACGACTCGTAAGAAATCAGATTGACCAAATCCGGGTTATAACCTTCAGAGAGGCAAGGGATGCTGGCGCATCGTTCATTTCACGTTCCTGGATAGCTAAAAATGTTGAAAAAGATGAAACCTTTGTTAAAATAAACTGGAACAAAAATCCATATAACTGTAATTGCGAAAAGACTAAGAATCTTGGAAGGTCTGAAGTCCTTTCTCAGGAGTCGAAAGACATCATAGGCGCTTGAACTTGAAACAAAAAGGGGAAAGAAGAGAAGTTATAGTGCTGTATATTGTGAGTTGAAAAAATCTGGTATCAAGCCTTTTCATGTTATCAGCAAGTCCAACATCACTCAGCAACAGAGCGAAGACCGTGCATGTATTGTCTTTCATTTCTTAAAGATTGGGATGAAACTGACTTTCTCCATATTGCTGCATCAGATGAATTCTTCATTTACACAGTCAGGAAGCCAAATAATAAAAATGACATCATTTGGGCTGCAAAGTTGGATGATATCAGTGATGACCTAAGCTATCGCTAAGTTGTGGCATTTCTAGAATGTTTGGGAATTTTTTTCTGTTTCACAGCCAAACGGTTAATGTGGATCATCAAAGAAAAGGACAGTCATGGAATGGCGAATACTTCAGAGAAGCTGTGCTTACTGGTGGAGTATTTCTCCCTCAAAGATCCTGAAAATGTGTTATCTGTTGAAGAAGTCACATTTTTGCATGATAAGGCACCATGTTTCAAGGCTCTTCAGACTCAGGAGCTGCTTCGAAACAGTGGTATCGATTTCTTCTAGTCAAGTGAATTTCCATGTTGAAGCGTGCACAGTGAACTATAATGGTATACCAAGCCTCGACGACCTGCGAAGAGAAGTGACCGAAGTGCTCAGGGAAATGGAGTTTGAGTTTCAGCTTTTTTGCAATTTGCTGAAATCATACCTTTTAAGAATGCAGATTGTGGTACAGGCAGATGGAGGCACACAAAATATTAAATACTCTGAGAGAAACTTAAATAAATACCTGTTCTGAATTACTTTTGTTTTTGTCCATATCAATTTTAGTTTAAGCTGTAAAGGGGGCTTGTTACTAACCCCAAGAGGTCCGCTACAGGATCGATATTAAAATAAACAAAAAGAATTCAACACCAATAGTTGAAACTGGGGATACGAATATAGAAAGATACACGAACAGAATAAAGGATTATTTACAAGCTTACTAACAAAGATAAATGCAGAATGGTTTCTACTATTTACATAAAAAAGGTAAAATCTTACAATGAGTGAACTGGGGAAACAGTGAGGTAATGAAAATACTTGCTGGCCAGTTTTGCAGCTGTCGAAAATCAATGCTCGAAGCGATGGCTTCACCAAGGAGGACTGGAACTTTAGTCGTCTTCTTGACTCCGTACTGCGGAAAACAAAGTCTATTCTTGATACTCGAAGGGCAGGAACTCCTCAAAACCTCTTGTAGGACGTTTCTTCTCTGAAGGCTTGCTTAACGTCAAAATATCTCGGCCGTCCACTCCCTGACGACGTCTTGACCAGATTCCGATCAAATTCTCGTGTGCCTTCCTCCTCTCTTATCCTTTGTCTGTTCCTTCTTCTCATATCTCTCTCTGATGATCTCTCACTGAAGATCTGATGATCTCTGCTGGTCTCTCACTGATGATCTCTGATACTTCGTCAGTCGTATATATACGACAATCTGGGGGCGGGGCCTACCAGCGAACGTCACATGCTCCCGAGATGACAAGAACGTCTTAGAAGGATCTCAACGAAATATTGCATCATATTTCGCGGCGTGTTCTGATGATACATCGGCGCCTGTCGAGTTTCTGTAACACACCTGGACATTCTTGAACCATCATGAGAACAGGCGCCTCCAACACATGCGCGAATGCCTCCTTGCTGCAGAACTTCTCGAAGAAGATGCATTTTCCTTTCCTTTAACTTATAATTCTTTGCTATAAAGCGATTACCATGACACGTTCCCCCAAAAGAAAAAAAAGGAAATCAACTGATTTTATTTTTTTCTAAAGAAACAAGAATCAAACAGCAGGGGAACAATTCTGCATAAAGTTTTAATCCAGCTAAACACACACACTTCTCCATTCCCTCACCCACTCGTGTCAAATTACAAACGGTCATCACGGTCATCAGGCTACTCATTCGAGAAAATCTTGAGAGAGGCTATCAGCTATAACATTATCCTTTCCTCTTAATCTTTCCTTTTCTGAACTCTGATCAAAACTTCAAAATTCTTAAGTAATTCTGAGTTTTTCTCAAAACTAACTCCTCTCTGTGACACCGTTATTACGAACACGGCCGGTGGCCACAGCACGAGGTGTTCTTTATAATTCTGAAACAAGTTAACATGCATCCACTTTGCTCTACGGTTACCCATATCGATTACATAGATTTCCCCTCTTATTCTGAAACTGAAAAAGAACCTTCAAACTTATAAGATAAGGAGGGACATTTTTTCTGGACTAGTACTAAAACTTTATCTCCCACACAGAAACTTCCTTCTTTTGCGCTAAGATCATGTTTTCGTTTAGTCTCCCCTTGACTTCCACTCTCGTTCTCCCTCGCTAGTTGCCAAGCATCTCTTAAATTGTTTTTATAATACTCTAGATTAGTTATGTAGTCTTCTCTACCTTCTTTAAGCATTAAATTACATTTCAACATTTCCAAAGGACCCTTAGCGGTGTGACCGAAAACCAGCTCAAAAGGAATAAATCCTGTAGTATCGTTCGGTGCCAACCTTAAAGCTAACAGAATAAATGGTAACTTTTCTTCCCAGTCATGTTTGAAGTTCTTACACAATTTCCGTAAACAACTCTTAAACGTTTGGTGAAACCCCTCCACAATGCCTCTTGATTCGGGATGATAAGGAGTGGAAGTTATGATTTTTATGCCTAACTCTTTCATTCTATCCTTGAAATATTTGGATACAAAATTACTACCATTATCACTCTGTATAGTACGAGGCAGACCAATCTTAGAAAAATAATCTAACAATCGTTTAACTACGGTCCTCGTGTTACAGCTTCTGGATAGCGAGCTAGTCTATCAATGACTGTCAACAGATATATACTCCCTCCCTTACTTCTAGGCAAAGGTTCGACCATATCGATAACTACATTCTCAAAAGGTTCGCCTACTGAAGGAATATTACACAATGGAGCTCTGGGAATTGCTTGATTCGGTTTCCCGGCAATTTGGCATTCATGACAGCTTAAAACATACCTCTTTATGTCACTCTTCATTTTAGGCCGAAAGTACACCCTACTAATACACCTGAAAGTTTTATTTACTCCTAAATGTCCTTGCTCATCATGTGCTAACTTCAAAATTAGTTCACGAAGTTTCCTAGGAACCACTAATTGTTTGGTGATTTCCTCTTTACTACCTGACTTAGGACGAACATAATGAAACAAAACTTCGTCTTTTAAACAAAACGTTTCCTTACACACATTCTCGAGATCATCATCGAGCTCACATTCAAAAAATTCGGGTTAGTGTCTCATCCTCTCTCTGAAACTTGACTAGCTCATATTTATTCAAAAGGTTAGTGCCTAATTCATCACCGTAACTAGTACTTGATACCGCTACATCGACTACATTCCTCTCGACAGCTACACCTTCCGTTTGGCTATCACTGTCACCGACAGTCAGGTCTCTCAGCCACACTCACGCCAAGATCAACCTCGCCACCTCTATCACACTCGTTCAAATCCACGAACACACTCTCGTTTGAATCCACGAACTTACTCTCGTTCAAATCCACGATCAAATTATGACGTTAGTCTATGTCTGTATCTAAACCTGACCTAGTTACTACCATTTCAGGCACTGGAATCTCACTCACAACAGGATGCACATTCTTGGATAAAGCTAAGTCATTACCGACAATAATGTCAATGCCATCAATGGGCAAACTGTCAACAACTGCTAGTTTCACTTCTCCTGACACTTCCTGACTTTCTAAATTCAACTTCAACAAAGGACAAAGAACAAAAGTGTTAGGAAATCCACCTAACATGACTTTTTCTTCCATATTGATTTCTGCCCTGTCTGGCACGCTCTCTCTCCTAATCAGTGAGACAGCAGCTCCTGTGTCTCGAAGCAAGACTATTTCTCTCGAATCTACTCCTCCAAGAGAGGAAACTATGCCTTCTGACAGAAATTCACTGAAAAATTTCCTAGTTTCTCTCATCACATCATTCCTACTTAACTAGAGACACTGGTTTCTTAACGTCCTTCCTTTCTACTGCACAATTTCTCGCTAACTGCCCTTTCCCATTATATCGGAAACAAGTTAATCCTGAGGCACTAGATGCCACTTTACTTTTACAAACCTTAGACTTATGACCAGGTTTTCTGCATGTATAACAGGAATAGTCACTTTTACTTGCATTGCTATTACTAGAACTGAAACTTTTACCGCTTTTTAATTTACCAGACAAAGGATCATTTCATTTCTCACTGACACTTAGATAATGATTCAAACTATATTCACCTGCTAACCTAGTTGCTCCTGCAAAAGATACTTCTCGCCTATCTTCTATATAAAGCTTAATCTCAGGGGATATGTTATCTTTGAAGTTTTCTAACAATACTTAGTTCTTCAAACCATCAAAGTCCTCGACTTTAGCAGAAGTTAACCAATCAAAAAACAGCCTTTCTAACTTCTTACCATATTCTACATATGTAATATTCTCGTCCTTTCTCAAACTCCTAAATTTCTTACGGTACGCCTCCGGTACTAACCTGTACGCGCTTTCCATTAACTTCTCAAAACACATGAAATATGTCGTAACATCTTCCTCATCAAACTTTGGTCCTAATTTCAACACTGCACTCATACTTAACCTATCAGCTTCATTTTCGTTCTCGCCTGTGTGACTGTTACGAGTACTTTGCCTTAACCTAGCAATTCCCAACTCATGCACACGTTCTTTCTCTCTTTCTTCCTGCTCATGCATGCGTTCTTTCTCTCTTTCTTCCTGCTGCATTGCCAACATTTCTCTCTCTTGCTGCATTTTCATTACTTCTCTCTCTTGCTGCATTTTCATTGCTTCTCTCTTTTGCTCTTGCTGCAATTTCATTGCTTCTCTCTCTCGCTGCATTTTCATTACCTCTCTCACAGCCGCTCTTTCATCTCTCTCATACTTTTCTCTTTCTTTCCTTTCAACATACTCACGGATATCATTCCCTTCTAGACCTAGAAGCTTACCGGATTCAATAAACACTTTCACCATCTCACTCATTCTGGTTTTTCTATATTCTCCCTGTTTCAATGTTACGGTGCCGAATAGCCTAGCAAGGTCGCCAATATGTTACGAACCCTGAGAGGTCCACTACAGGATCGATATTAAAATAAACAAAAAGAATTCAACACCAACAGTTGAAACTGGGGATACGAATATAGAAAGATACACAAACAGAACAAAGGTTTATTTACATGCTTACTAACAAAGGCAAATGCAGAATGGTTTCTCCTATTTACATAAAAAAGGTAAAATCTTACAATGCGTGAACTGGGGAAACAGTGAGTAATGAAAATACTTGCTGGCCAGTTTTACAGCTGTCGAAAATCAATGCTCGAAGCGATGGCTTCACCAAGAAGGACTGTGGAACTTTAGTTGTCTTGACTCCGTACTGAGGAAAACAATGTCTATTCTTGATACTCTAAGGGCAAGAACTTCTCAAAACCTCTTTAGGACGTTTCTTCTCTGAAGGCTTGCTTAACGTCAAAATATCTCGGCCGTCCACTCCCTGACGACGTCTTGACCAGATTCCGATCAAACTCTCGTGCGCCTTCCTCCTCTCTTATCCTTTGTCTGTTCCTTCTTCTCTTATCTCTCTCTGATGATCTGATGATCTCTGCTGGTCTCTCACTGATGATCTCTGATACTTCGTCAGTCGTATATATACGGCAATCTGGGGGCGGGGCCTACCAGCGAACGTCACAGGCTCCCGAGATGACAAGAACGTCTTAGAAGGATCTTGACGAATGTGTGTTTGACGACACGTCGGCGCCTGTTGAGTTTCTGTAACACATCTGGGGATTCTTAAACCATCATGAGAACAGGTGCCTCCAACACGTGCGCAAATGCCTCCTTGCTGCAGAACTTCTCGAAGAAGATGCGTTTCCCTTTCCTTTAACTTATAATTCTTTGCTATAAAGCGATTACCATGACAGGGCTCTAATTTTGAAACGCCCTGTATTTATTATTATATATATATTATATATATATATATATAATATAATATATATATATATATATATAATATATATATATATATAACATATATATATATATATATCATATATATACATATATATAAGGTATATATATATGATATACTATATACTATATATATATATATATATATAATATATCTATATATTTATATATATATATATATATATATAGATATATATTTTAACGTATGGGCGGCTTTGAGAACCCCAAAATACTCGAGGAAAAAATGCAGACTATCTTAATTCTAACTTACCTTAAAAGGATTGATTTGGTTATGTTTACTCTAGAATAGGTCGCCAGGAAACTCAGCTAATTAATTTACATTATTTATTTACAAGAGGCCGTTGAATTGCCTGGGAAAAGTAAATGCACGTGCACCAATCCTATCTCTCACAATAGGGGGAAGCTGGCCAAAATCAGATTAACATCAATGCTGGTTTCCGAAATTACTCATATTTATCTTACATTAGGGCAGCACTTGCGAGCGGGGAGACTTGGACACGTGACTCGTGCGTAGATCTGGAAGAGTTCCGAGATTAGACACAGAATAAAATAAAGATTTCTTGCACAAGTTACAGTTATTCAATTTTATCTAACACACTGGGGAAGGAACTCTAGTGTTTAAAGGAGATTTTTAGTGAAGACTTTGTCTGTCTGGGACGATCACAAAAGGTTGGCATGCGGCCACAAGGCAAGGAAAGGAACAAAAGGATGTCATTTGAGAATTAGGAGTTCGAATTGGAAAATGTGGAGTAGTTACTTGACTTGGAGGGAAAGAACTGGCAATATGACTGTATCTCAAGATGTACCTGGATGCCTTATGTAAGTGTGTAGGGGCTGGGCCTATGTCTTAACAAGGAGCCCCGTTGGATATTAAGACCTGCGATGTTATATGCAAGTATCTGGTTGTATACTTCCCATCCTCGTTGGAGTATCATCGATTGCGATGAGAGTTTCTAAGTTTCATCAGTATCTTCTTTGGGTATAAAGGCGAAGACATTTCAAACTCATGTTGGTAAACTTACCAATATATTTGCGAAACTACATCTCTTGAGTAGAGGCAAGAAGTGGTTCAGAGAACTTAATTCTAGGAGAGGAAGTAGAGTTCTGAGTTACAATGCATATACAAAATCATAAGAGAGCAAACCTTAGCTCAGCATACTAACATACAGACAGACGAACATATGAGAGGAAGTCATGTAGACGTCTGTGGGTTATAGGTCAACATGTTCCCAAACGAAAGCACTGTGACCTGTTTTACACAACAATGGATTTGATTACCACAGGCGAATGCAAACCAGGACGCTGATACAACACGCCATGGCTTAGCCTGCATTCTTTTATCGGTCCCTATCACAGTCCTTGCTATCTCATCAGTGACCCCTTGGGTCATCGGCTTATTTATATATGGAATAACACACGTTCCATATATTTTTCATGTAACACTTACAAGTGCACCTTTGTAGAAAAGTGCGTCGGCTTTGTCCGAGGTCTGGGGCGCCAGTTAGCCCCTTTGTAGGCCTTTTTGGAAGGCTGGCTGGGACCTCTGTCCTAGGTCACGGACTTGGGTGGACTGAGAACGAATGCAGGTACGAAGCTTGGGTGTTGGGGTCAGCTTATCCCCCCTTTCTGCCAGTCATCCTGGGAAAACAGAGCGTATCGCCAGCGAGAAGTTCACAGGATTAAAGATCTTAAGAGTAGGCCTAAGAAGTACCTAGCTAGCTACACACTTCCTTTTGGGATACGTCCCTAAGGCTTACAGGAGTCTTTATTCCCCCTTCCAGCAACCAACGGCTGGTGCCGGACATGCCTATTCTGGCCTGATTTTGTGTTTCCCGCCTAAAATCAGCTGATGTAGGGTAAAAATGGCTGCTCTTTTAGAACTAAAATAAATGAATAAATGCTGTGAAGATAAGGCGATCAAAATCTGTAAAATATAGATATAGTATATATACCTAGATATATATAGATATATATATATATATATATATAAAATATATATAACTATATGATATATAAGATATATATATATATATATATATATATATATATATTATATATATAACTATATATATATAATAATATATACATATATATTATATATATATATATATTATATATTATATAGTATATATATAGATATTATATATATATATATAGATATATATATAGTATTATATATATATATATATATATATATATATATATAGATATATATATATATATATATGTATATATATATATAATATATATATATATATATATATATATATATATATATATATATATATATATATATATATATATATATATATATATATATATATATATATATTAATCTATATATAATGTTGCAAGAAGATTGCTTGGCCTGGTTTAATGCTTTACATCTGATAATTTCTTACATTCATCATACACAGAACACATGCTTATTCTTCTCATTTATATCTGTTTTATATATATACACTATGTAAATCTAACATCTTAACATTCATTTTGTACTGAACAGAAATATATATAGTAAATATAAGACAAGGAGAGAATTAACGTTACTACGAATTATTTTGCAAGTAAAATTGAAAACATAACTCTAAAAGCAGTGATAATTATGTAGTATATTTTAAACTCACAGATTCCCCTCAATGCATTAATGTATAAAGCAAAATTAATCATTCCATGTTCAATTATTGCTTTTCTCAGGCAAAAGTTGATGCCTTGAGTTTTAGATAATAAAAAGAACTGAATTACTCAAATAAAACAAATATATCGCACAGCAATTTTCCAATTGGATGACATAATCTTGTCCTTATAATTATCGGATATTCTTCGGCATTCACATCAGTTGTGGAATCGTTCTTGCTCTTTCAGTGACATAAATGGTTGAATAAAACAATAATATATCAAAAGTAGCACTCACTAACAGAACTGAAGATTAACTTAAAAATGATTTGGTTATGAGAAACTCCCCAGAAAGTTAAATATAATATATACACATTTACAAAAATTGAACGTGTACTTCTATTAACTCTGTGCATGGAAATTCTAGTTTACGTAAGATCAAGAATATTAAATACTAAAAATTCTGACCGTGTCGGGAGTCGAACCCGAGTCCGTGCAAGGCCAGCTGCAGGGGATAAAGTAAGCATCACTCGTTTTGCCCACCAGACCATACGGGGAAACGACCAATTCACTGCGGTATTGTGGGGACCGTTTAAGCGGGAGTGTGTTGGGATGCGCAGGCGACATAATTTGGGCAAGTGACATTTCTATCCATTTTTAAAACTATAAAGGATCAATTTCAATCACTAAGTATATACTACAGGGAGGTTAAAAATTAAAAATCTAAATATGTCAAAACCATAAGAGATTAACGATTTCTGCATGCATTATTAAACGTGTCAGGGAAAAAGTGAAAAAACCATATGTTAGAAAGAGATAAATAAAATGTAAAGAACTGGAAGAACCTGGCAGGGAATTATTTATCCCACTATTCTGACAAGGATTGAGAAAGGCAAAAGAGGTTCGTATCTTATACTGGGTGGAAGAAATTGGTAGGATTCTTTACAGAGCAAAAACGTCACTGAAACGATTGATGCGTATAATGAGACTTATCCAAAATATATCTTAATCAGCATTCAAGCGTATGTCTGTCAATGTTCTTTTTTTTTCTTTTTTACATGAAAGAAAAAGTCTTGTAATATTACCTCGTATATACAAACGTATGACTAGATGATTCCGTATTGCATGCAGTACGAATATATACGAACATAAATACGTGTGAGTAAATATTACGACCGTTAACACGAGATATTCATGTACAGAGCTACAGAGGAAAAATGAACAGTTCGACAGATTATATATATATATATATATATATATATATATATATATATATATATATATATATATATATATATATATATATATGTGTGTGTGTGTGTGTGTGTGTGTGTGTGTGTGTACTGTAAATGTAATAGCCACAATAACCTCTTAACTTCTCCAATTTTTGCTCATTTTTTGGATACGCTTGTCACTACAAAGCCTCGAGATCCAACTTCAAAGAAATTTGAAAGAAATCATGATGTCCGGTTGCAGGAAACGAACCCACGATACCATAATCCTTATTGGAGTAGTCAAAGATGACAATATTTCACGCTGTTACTTTTTAATTGGAACTCTCTCATGCTCTGTAATTCTGGAGTTCAGTTTTCATATAAATTGTGTAAGTGATTCTCAGTTGATGATGGTATATATCACTGAACCAACTGCGACATTTCATTAGTGTTGAATTGGGGATTAACCTCCACAATAATTTAGTTGTTAAAAACTACAGAGAAAGGTCCCAATAGTATGGTTAAGTACATATTGCTAATACTTGTGCAAAATAGGGTGAAAAACCAACTCTGTTTTACTATTACTTCGTCCAGGTGCTTCAAATTACCATGAAGAACAAAGTGAATATTAAAAACGTAACCCGTGACGGGAGTCGAACCCAAGCCAGTGCAGGGGCCAGCTGCAGGGGCTGAGGTCAGAGTCGCTCGTTTAGTCCACCAGACCACACGGGGAACACCGAGAAACGAATCGTTTAAGGATGTGTAGTCTCCTTCACTTTGGTAAGTGACCGTTTTACCCTACTGGCAGATCATTATCATTATTACTATTATTGTTATTATTAATGTTGGCGTTATTATTAATTATTATTATTATTATTATTATTATTATTATTATTATTATTATTAGTTTCGGAAAATAAATATATTGAACAAGCCTCCGGGTAGCATTTACGAGTGATTCAAGCATTGAAAAAAAAAGAAACTACAAAAGAGCTAATTTTATCAATATTTATGGAAATACTTAAAGTCTAAATCTGCAAGCCAAAATAATTAACTGGCGATTATTGTGTCCATCACTGAATGCATCACCAAAACGAATAATAAAATTCATACGATCTATAATGGATAAGGCTCCTTACATTGACAAGGAATGACTACAATCAAAGGAAGAGGGAAGACAAAGGATGCAATGAAATAACTCTACAAAGATTCATAGGTAAGTCGCCGTAAGATAGTTGAAACCACTGATGAGTATGATGAGTTTTTCCACAAACCTTTTATTCAGCATTCAACAGAATGACTCTCAGTTGTTTCTTAAGATGAGAAAGAAAAAATATCTTCTCTTAACATCCTGCACCTAAATGCTTGTCCAGAAGAATTTGCGTACAAATATTTAACATATCATACTATATATATAGATATATATATATATATATATATATATATATATATATATATATATATATATATATATATAAAACAAGCGCGCGCACACAGATTATATACACACAGACATATATAGAAACAGCAAATACCAATATCACTTAAAAACTTCACTCACCACAATTTTCAGACACCTTAAAATCATAATAAGATAAACTTGATGCAGGCGAGGCTGAAATTAACGTACAATCTCTGACTTTAGCTATTATTAATATTATCATTCGAAGAGTGTCCTGTCTTTTCAAGTCGCTAAACGAGTGATTATAACTTAAGGCAATACAGGAGGATCCATCGGGGCTTGAGTTCGACTCCAAGTACGAGTTGTACTTAGCAGTACATAAGATGGTAGTCCACAGGATGACACTGCCTGGCAACGCTTAATATTTATTACCGAATGATTCTTTTTTCAAACGAGAACGGAAGAAATAGTTTTCCCTTTCGTTTTACCTTTTTATGAATGGCTTGTCATCTAAATATCTGTTTGACAGTAACCTGGAAGACGTTTGGTAAACACAAGATGAGAGTGAGAGAGTTGTCTGCTACTAACAATTTTAAAGTAAATATAAATTAAAGTCTGGCATAAAAAATTAAGCACTTAAATTATTTGTGCACCTCTTAAGTAACTGCATGAGTAATTTGGTTGCCTGAATTCCTCCAATAACAAATACAAAAACTGTTTAGGATTCCTGATTTTTAAGATCATGATAAAGAATAATCCTTATGGAGTAGTCACATGATGACAATATTTCATGATGTTATTTTCCAATTGAGAAATTCTCTCATCATTTCTAATTCTGGATTTCAGCATTCACATCAATTGTGAAAAATCTTCTCCATTTAATTTGACAAGTGAACGAAGTAACATTTATTCTATACTGAATTGGACATTAACACCCGCAATGTTTTGGTTATTAGAAACTGAACAGAAGGCAAACAAGATTATGCTCAATTATAGACACATTTACACAACGTAGAGAAAATATAAGTTGATTTTCAGCTACTTTGGCCGTACAGTTTCAATTCATAATAAAAATCAACAAATATTAAAACCGTAGCCCGTGCTAGGAGTCGAACCCAAGCCAATGCAAGGGCCATTTGCAGGGTTTGCAGGGATGAGGTTCGAGCCACTTCTATAGTCTACTAACTAGACCACACGGTTAACACTTCACCACGGACAGTAGTGTAATGTGTACCCACTCATTACTTTTGATATGCAGCCGTTTTATCCTACTGGTAGATGAAATTATTATTACTATTAATTTTCAGAAAATAAAACCTATTAATTTTGAACACAAATACAGGGGGCCATTGTCTATATAGTGGTTCTCAATCTTTTTTAATTTATGGCACCCTAAACTGATGTAAGCATTACCGTGGCACCCCTTCTTCACCCTCCCACCATATCGCATGAATGAACTTATTTGATGAATATAATTACTGTATTATCTATCCATAATCAAACCAAATTCAGCATCACCGTACATGCAGAAATAGATAGTGTATACAAAGAGCATATTAGAAGATTTGAAGTAAAGATTTATGAATGCAGACTAAATAAAAAAAAAATGGTAATCACCTTTTAAGCAAAGAAAAAAAAACTCACCTAATTTAGTGAGATGTGTGTGCATGATGCGACTGACAGATCCATTTCAAGTTGGGTTGAATGGTAGACAAACATACCCTCATTTCTTCCTTAAGAGTTTTCAGCCTTTCCCTTTTGTTAGTTTTAATGTTTGCTAAAGCAGAAAACCCCAACTCACATAGGTAAGAAGTAGAGAACTGCATTAACATTACCAGAGCTTTTTTGGCAACATGAGGATACTTAGTCTTAATCTGAACCCAGAATTCGTTAAGAGGCAGCTGCATGTGCAATAACTTTAGATCACGATCATTACACATTTCCACTAACTACTCTTCTTCCATGAGGGTAAGCTGAGATTGGGTTGATACAGATGCAACAAATGGGTTTCTTATCCAGTCATAGTTTTCAGTGCATATGTCTGGGAAATAGTGCTGAAGTTGTTTTTCCAGTACTGCAAGATGCTCAGAAATAATGGGCATTATCTCACCACTGTTTGCTGCTACTGCAACATGTGAGAACATGTCCAAATTTCCTTCTCTTACTTTGCCAATGTCTGTGGACTCATCTACCTGAAGTGCAAACATTTCACTTTCCTTCACAGAGGTACATACAGTTTCCTATATGTCTGCTGACATATCATGAATCCGTCTGCTAATGGTACTATCCGAAACGGGAATTTTCCTCACTTCTTTTTCTGCTTCACTACCAAACTTTGTTTTTACTATGGCACTACATGCAGGGAGAATCAGAGTCTTTGCTATTGTATGAGGTTTCATGCTTTTAACAGCTAACTCTGCAATTAAGTAACTGGCCTCTTGTGCTTTATCAGAAACTTTGACTTTCTTAGAAAGCATCACACTCTTGTTTTTGCTCACTTAAAAGTCCTTCAAAGTAGGACCGAGGCTTGTTAGCAAGATGATTGCTTCAGAGTTAAATACCTCTTTAATTTGCTGGGTACCATTGTTTCATTAGCTAATTTATCACCACAAATAACGCACAATGGCATAGGAGTAACTTCATCACCACACCAGAAGAATCCGAAACTTAAATAATTATCCGAGTAGGAGCGACTTGTCTTGCCTTTTTTTTTTGAAGTTGATTTACTTGTTGTTGGAATGGCCAAATCGTTTTCACTCTCACATCCACTTTCGTCCCTTTCTTCACCCTCATCACTAAGTTCGTGTCTTCTCTTCTTAAGACAAACTTGTCCATTGTACGGTATGTTAGAAGCACGATACTGTTCGATACAACTGTAATATAACCCCAGAAACAGCAAAGAACTTATGGCTTGACGTATTATGCCTCACTGACTCCGGAGTGGAAAACTGGGGTTATACAAAGCCGACGAGAACCGACCACGTATCGGACGGGCAACGAGTATAAACAAAGAAAATGTGAGAATGAATAGACGACTGGTACACTTTATTATTATTATTATTATTATTATTATTATTATTATTATTATTATTATTATTATTATTATTAGCAATAGTAGTAGTAGTAGTAGTAGTTGTTGTTGTTGTTGTTTTACACGTATAGAAAAGGAAATATCAACCTCTATTTGAGAAAAATGTTTGAGCATGCAACTTCCTACCTACACTGATAATTATATGAAGTCTTTTGCAAATTTTTTTTCAAATGTTCATTAAGACGATTTAGCCAAGACAAAACTCATGACAATTTTGCGACACCCCTAGGCGCTGTCTATGGCACCCCGGGCCAGTTTGAGAATCACTGGACTCTAAAACTTCAAACTTCCAAAGAATTTACAGAAGATAATAATTTTTTTTATTAATATTATTGGAAATCCTATTCGCATAATCTATCTAACCAAAATAAGTGACGATTTTTGTGTGCCTTACTGAATATAGGCAAAAAGTATAGAAGTATTTCACAAGATCTGTGAGATATTAACACTGAAGGAGTGGAGAAACACCAGGGAATTATTTAGCCAGTTACGTGGAAAAGTCATGGAAACGAACAAAGGAAGTAAGAAGACACAGGAAGGAGCAATATCAATTAATAAGATTCAACAAAGATTCATAAGTATGTTTAGACTGTTGAAGTTACTGAATCGAGCGATGGGTATGATGAACTTTGTATAAGTATGGCTTCTTTAGTATTCAAAAGAATGACTATAAGTTTTTTCTTAACGTGAAGAAATATCTTGAAATGGCATCTTGTATATAGATGCATGTCCAGATGATCGTGTGTATAAATATATATGTATAAATACTGTGACGAAGCGTTCCAAATACTTGGGAATTGCCCTTACCTACCATAGAATTCAAAGTTACCTCACAGCAGCCAGATACTTGAACTTTTATAACAGACAAAATACGTCTGAATGCTCTAAAGGCAACAGTGGTCCCTTAAAAAGCTTATTAAACATGTGAGAAATCAGACTAAGTTCTTTAAAAACAAGTGTGAGATATTCACATAGGCTTCAATTAATTAAAGGGCATCAGTCCATCAAATACCTTTAAGTATTTTCCCTGTCTTAACTCACTTCAGGAAAATTGAAGGAACGTCACAAATTATCACTTTGAGTCAGTATATAAATTTAGTCCTATCACTGGTGGTCAATAAATGAAACAGTTATAAAAATTTTAAATACAGAAACGTATCTTTAAAATCAATATTAATAGGAAAATTTACTATTATTTGAAAACAACACGAAATTTAATTAATTTCTGAATTACTATACAATACTCAATCTAAATTAATTGATCAAGAAATTAGATTCATCAAGTAAAATTCAAACTGTTAGGAAATACTTAAGATTTGAAAAGAAAATCTAAGTAAATGCAAATTAAATCACAAATGCTAATAACAATCTTTAACTTATTTGCTTCTTATTTAATTCAAAATGTATCATCTACATAAACGTTTCATAAACATATCTGTTTATAAATCTTCAATGAATCACAAACATGATTTCTAATAATGATTGGGAAGATGTGAAAAAGCTAGAGAAGGCGAGGAAATACTTCACGCTAACATTTTAAATTCAGTCAATTTGCAATCAAACATTAATAATCAATCATCTTCCTAGTACCCATTGTCATCTCATCAAATGACAACCGAATGTAAAGTTAGTTTTTAAGGATAAATTCGTTTTACCTAATAATGGTCGATCTTAGCCTTTGCACTTGTGCGTGTGGACTTAATATATACTTATATGTTAATAGATATAACACAAATGACGGAAATTTTTGGTAAATTTTAATCTTACAAAAATAAGTGAAAAAAAAATTTAAGGAATAATTCACCAATATGATATGTTCGAATATGAAGTCTCGCTATTGTATTCTTGATTGCAGTACAAATCTCAGATTTCAAATTGAATGTGAGAATATCTTGACTCACAACCAATGTCTCAACGAATACAGACAATAATGCAACTATAAATTCCATTTCCCTGACCAGTGTGAAAAGAGATTTTCCTTTCGTAAGATAATGAATTTTCGTCAAAATCGCTAGGTCCTTCAGAGGTGGGAGTCACTCGCTTTGTCCACCGGCAATATAGCAACTGGTAAAAAATTTGGATTACTGCATTTGAAGTATACTGTAGATATTATAAGCAAATACTAATTTATGAAGGAACAACGCTGCATATGGACATGTAAAAGTATAAATTTAGGGAATAAAGAAAATCACCGAGCAATATAATAACATAAAGCGATTTATGATGGAAGGATATTTACGTTAACTTAGAAAAGACAATAAAAAAATACAGTAGTTAAGTGACAGCCTCAAAATGCGGTCGTGTGAAGAAATTGTTTACTAATGTTCTTAAGGGAAAAAAAATGATAATACAATATAAAGAATAAATGCGCACGTAAAGGCTTAAGCTCTTTATGCAAAATAATTCAGGGGTGGGGGAAGAGGCATTATAAAATAATATCTCGTACCTCTCTCTCTCTCTCTCTCTATCTCTCTCTCTATCCCCATGCTCATGTATATATATATATATCTATATATATATATATATATATATATATATATATATATATATATATATATATATATATAATATAGCGTATATAATTTCAGGTAGTATCTCGACCCATTTATGAATGATAATGGTTCTGTTACCATCCAGTAGAACTATCTAAATACGGAGCCTCTACATGACAGGCAATTAAGGGATATATAGTTTCGTTAAGTTGCCGCTATGCCCAGAGGATGGGTGGTCATCTTCTTTAAACTGGGATCCAAATATGTATGGACGAAATTATCTGGTTCGTTTAACAAGGTTGTGGTGAAATTATATTCTCCGAAAACTCAAAATGGAGTCCGACAAGCAACATCAATTTTCTATAAGAAGGCAACAAAAGGATTGGAATTTTAGCAACTTGGAATTAAATGAAACAAACAACAAGAAATCAATTTTTGTTTACCATTAAATATCGCTGGTATTCACCTAATCGCCTAGAGACAAAAAACCAAACCGTAGCAATTTCTTAATATGACTCCCCCATACACATTTGGGCCAAACCAAAATGGCCTAAATTAAATTTCAATTTATAAAGATTTAGATTGGAGCTAGTTCATGTCTTCATGAAAATAGGCACAGGAAGTGCTTACATAATATAACTAATACATAATAACAGTGCTCGCCACTATCGGGACACATGAACGTTCCCTTGAAATACCTGGTGTGCACAGAAGCCCGTACACCAACACATACCGCCAACGTTAAGGCGGGAAAACAAGGTGGAGGGAAACTATTGTCACATTTGCGAAATAAGGGCGAAAAAATATTACTTAAGATTGAAAAATAATAATTAGAAATTAATAATTAGTAAATCACAATAATCTACAGTAAAATTAATGATAAAGAAATTAACACTTTTCTTGTAATGGAAATGGAAATTAACTGTGTCATTTTATGACAAAGGTGATGTTGCTTGTTTGGCTCAATTACACCAGGTTGGACTGAAATAGCCTCCCAGAGTATGTCTGTCGTTCAGTTGGAACTTCAGAAGTTCAAGAGAAAATGCAACGCATTAATACCCCTAATAATTATTCTTCTTGCATTTAAATACATTTTTATCTATCTATTAATTTTGTTATTTTGTTTTTCATAAGAGGTTTTTTCTTCTTTCTGTATTTTCTTTGGAAGCTTGAATTTCAAATCAACGGCCCTTATAGGTTTCTTCCATATGAATAGGTTTCAGTCATTGAATAATAATCATAATTTTAGTATCTGGCGTTTGAAATTGCACGTTCTCGTAAACAGAATGTCCAAAATATAATAGTATATATTCCGGTTGGTTAGCATAATTTTTTTATCACTGAAAATAGTGAAAATAGCAGAATTTCGATGTATTTCATTCAACGAGTATATATATATATATATATATATATATATATATATATATATATATATATATATATATATAATACCATCATCATCAGCCGTTTCTAGTCCACTGCAGGACAAAGTTGTTTTATGTTCTTTCTATGCCATACTACTATACCCGCAAATTTTCTTAGCTCCTCTCTCTCTCTCTCTCTCTCTCTATCTCTCTCTCTCTCTCTCTCTGTATATATATATATATATATATATATATATATATATATATATATATATATATATATATATTACCTATTTATACCATGCAGTATACGAATATCAGTATAGGAATTTTTATAGTCAAAATAAAAATTTATAAATATCCTTTCTCACGTATAGAAAAACTCACCAAACTGCTTACGACAACGTAAAATACAGTCACTTACCAAACTTAAGCTACGCATCCTAATATCGTTCCTTCCAAATTATTCCTTTGTGGTTTCCTGGACGGAACGTATGACCTAAGCTATATATATCCCTACAGTTGGCCTCGGCACTGACTTGGGTCCGATTCCCTGTAAGAATTTAGTGTTCTTGATTATAAAATTCAAACTTTGTGCCCGAGTTCAATAGAGAAGATATAGAGGAGAATTATATTCTCCTCTGTATTTTGTAAATGTCTATAATATCATTAGTTTCCTTTTTAATGGAGAAACGGTTGTACAAGTTGTACAATCTAAGTGGAAGCTATAAAAAGTCCAGAAGAATAAATTGAGTAGTATGTCCTTCTATCAGAAATCAGCGTATACTGAAACTACTTTCCCTTTCTAAGTACCTGAACAATGCACCCATTTGCAATATGAGGTAAAAGTGACAAATAACCAAATTACACTTGCAGCCATAGCGTAAGCACTAAAGTAATCTCGTTATATACAACTATAATATATATATATATATATATATATATATATATATATATATATATATATATAAAGTGTAAAGTGTATGTATATACATTTCCTGTTTGTCCTGTGAACATTTTGCCTGAATTCTCCCGTGGTCTAGGACACACTATTAGTGTTCATCCACTTGCTTCCATGGCAATAAATTTCTTGACTGGCCCTCATTTACTGTCGTCATTATATTCAAAACTTTTCAATCTTTGATATCCCAATCTTTTTTCTAGCCCATGGACACCACATCTTTCTGCAAGTTGCTCGTTTGCAATATGATCTCCCTGCCACACTCCTCCGGCCTGCCACGAATCTCAATAATTTGTAACTACACATCTTCCAAATATCTTCTATTTTGTTTATAAATACCAATTTCTCTGTGGCCTTAAAAATATATAAAAAAATGATAATGAAGTAAAGCATAATTATGGTAATTCATAAAAATATACCTGGATCTATTTTTCTAAATGAATTTACGTTCATTTTGAATGCGAGGATACTTTACAATTAATGTCAAAGCTGAGAAATGCATTTTAATAACAGAGAATTTATTGGTGTTCAAATGTAAAACTTACCTTTTTTTTCATATCAGGAAATTTATATAGTGAAGTTTATTATTTTTCTAATAGATTTCACTTCATAGCTATGGAACAGGCTATCAACCAGGATTAAGACAGTCTTGTGCTGGCACGAGCTCTTTATACTTTCAAAGCAACCCGCATTGGAACAGACAGTCAAACTTTTACTTTATTAGAGACTTCCGACAAATGACAATTTAAAGCTTATCTTTAATGTTGCGCACTGGTGTGAAAAAACTTCTTTGTTCGTTAAAACCGCTACTCCTACCTGAAGTCGACCCCAAGTCAGTGCAAGAGCCAGTTGTAATGACTGAGGTTCGAGTCACCAGGTTTGCCCAGAGGGCCACACCACGTGGGGAGCGTTAATGAAGAAAAGACATTCGCATATTTTGCGTACATTTGGTGTGTGTTCTTTTATGCCAGTGGTAAATTATATAATAAGAAAGAAGGAAACACTCCCTATCTTGGTTAAGAGAACACTGTTAAAATAGAATTAATAATAAAATACATAATGAATGAAAAGGGATGAAGCAACATAGCTCGATTATGAGAAACAATATTATTGTCCTTGAGAAAGTTGTCACAGAAGAGTATCCAAGAATGAGCAAAAGGACAATATTAAGATATTTTTCTAGCTAAGCAAGTTAAGATGGAATGTCTGTTCTGGTACTAGGAACTGATTTTATTTGGCAAGTGGTTAAAGTTTTTATTTTAACAGCACAGATAAAGTTGAACTATTTTTGAGGCAGGAACAAAAATTAGGAAGAATAAGTGGGTATTTACGTAGAATATTCTGTATTGAGAATTCTATTTGACAACTCAATACAGATAAGTCAACAAGATTAGACAAGTCTCCTAATGCGCATAAAACCTTATGCACCGTTGTAAGGTAAATACATAAGAAAAAAACACAGAATATCCAAAAACTTATTAGGCACCCCATTCCTTTTGTTCACAAGACGTCTTGTCTAGATTAAGAAATCCAGCAAACTCCATGATAACATCCAGCAAGTGTGACTGACTTGTAATTCTCCGAGCAAGTCGCTTTTCTCCCCAGACGGCGGTATCTTGAGAATATATAATAATAATAATAATAATAATGTAACAACTGGAACATTGCAGTCCCTTCCTTGCATGTGGCAGTGGCAGTTAGGCTAACTTCACTCTTCGGATAGAGTGACATACTCACTCTCTGCTCCGGGCACACACTTAGCACACAGACAGGGTCTCTCTCCTCTCTTCTCTCTCTCTCTCTCTCTCTCTCTCTCTCTCTCTCTCTCTCTCTCTTACTGGTTATCATAGAAAGTACTATAAGAAGGAAGAGAGATCAGCTGAGATAACGTAGAAAGAAACCTGCTGGAAAATTATTATAATTTATTTTCAAGATAATTGCACTGTATATTTAATGACTATATAAAATAAGTTATCATTCTTATTCATCAATAATAATGTGATACACCTTTAATATATGTTATGGCCCATAAAAACTGGGGCAGACTCGAATCACTGACATTCCTTAAATATAATTATCAAAATGTGGCTTTGCACTTTGCAATTTTCCATTTTTCCTAGTGCTAGGCTATAAAACTGCTAATCGAATATTAATTATATATATATGATATGATAGATATATATTATACTATATAATATATATATTATTTATGTAAGATAGAATATTATAATATATATATATATTACATATAGATATATATATTATATATATATATTATATATATATAGTATATATATATATATATATATATATAATCTATATATATATATATATATATATATATGTACTATAGTAGATTCAAATCAACCGTGCATGTGAATCTAGGCCAGTCACTTACGATACTCCTGATTGGCTGTTGATAAGCCAATCACAGGGCTGGAAACTCTCAGTCTCTCTCGAGAGTTCACATAGGCAGGATGTATGTTCCACTTCTCCTGAGGGATACGTCTTTCAGGAGAGGTGGAACAAACATCCTGCCTATGTGAACTCTCGAGAGAGACTGAGAGTTTCCAGCCGTGTGACCGGCTTATCAACAGCCAATAAGGAGCGTCGTAAGGGACTGGCCTAGACATCAAATGCACGGTTGATGTGAATATGCTATAGCCGACTAGCACCTGGAGGCAGGCAACCGTAAATCGGCATTGTTTGAACCGTAATATCATCGTTATTTTTCATTGTAGAAGAAAAAGTAAGAGCATATTTGGAATCCCCGTGAAAAGTTCTATCACAATATCGTGTTTATTATTCGGATAAAAACGTCACCCAGCTAAAAACCATCCCCTATAAAATCTACAAAAATCTACATACATGGTCCGACTTTGGTTCAATTCGCTCCAGTAGTTTCGCCGTTTGTAGCGAATAAATCGGTGCAAATAAGCTAAGGTTAACGACAGAAGTTTAAAGGGAATAAAAATGAAGTATATATAAAATTCAAGGATGGAGTTACGACGTAAGCAAGAAATGTTTGTGGTTTTAAGGGGGGGGGGGGGGGGGGGGGAGAAGAACGAAAACACAAATGTTGGGACAAAGGCATAATTAATTTGAAGTTAATAAGGAGATTATAGTAAGTGTAATTGTGTGACAAAAGGGAAGAAAAAAGTACAGGGGGATGTTCAGGGTGGTCAAGAAGTTTGAGATCAATGTTTACAATAGGAGAAAGTGAAAGATAAATGGGAACCAGGGAGAGAAAGCTGTGAATGTTCCTCCTGTAGGTGGGAGAACAATAACATGAATTTTCATAAGTTTTTGGAAGTATAAATCATGTGCCATATGAACCTAGACTGAGAGAAGAGGTGAGTTACAGAAGTCTATCTTAATTTTACCTGGCCACTGAGCTGCTTAACAGCTCTCCTAGGGTTGCCCCGCAGGATTGGATATTTATTACATGGCTAGAAACTAATTTGTTGCCTAGCAACGGGACATACAGCTTATTGTGGGATCCGAATCACATTATATCGAGAAATGAATTTCTAATCACCAGAAATAAATTCCTCTGATTCCACATTGGCAGAGCGGGGAATCGAACTTGCGACTAAAGATTCGTTCGCCAAGCACGTAACCCACTCGTCCAAGGAGGAACTGGCGAAATACAGGGATTGTCAAGATTGTCTGGTAAGAAAGGTAGTATGAAGTGTGCACAAGACTGGGAGGAAGCTTGAAGTGTCACTGGAAGTCAGGGTTAGAATGTGTGAGAAGATTGTTCAACCAACTTTCCTCTATGGAAGCAAGTTCATATCTTAAATGCGCAGGAAAGAAAGCATCTGGAAGGTCCAGAAGAGAATTAATTACATAGTCATACAAGAAGAACTGAAAGGGTGAGAAATGCGGAGATACGTAGGAGTGGTAAAGAGGTTAGTGTACTAGGTAAATGAAGAGATGACAGTGTTTTGAAACTGTTCAGCCATGAATGAAGAATGGAGGATGATTGGGTCATGAAGAAAGTGCATAATTAAAAGTGTTGAGAGGAAATTGGAAAGGAAGACCTAGAATGGGATGCATAAATGAAGTGGAAGAGGTACGGGAAAGGAGTGTGTGTATAGGACTGTTGAGCCTTCTGTGGACATTTATGCAGAAGCCAGAGTTGTGGAAGTTATATATATATATATACACACACACACGAGTATATATATATATATATATATATATATATATATATATATATATATATATATACACACACACGAGTATATATATATATATATATATATATATATATATATATATACACATATATATATGATATATATATATATATATATATATATATATATATATATATATATAAAGTATATATAAGGTAAGCTCATTTCACTTACATAACGAAATGTCACTAAAACATCTTGGAAGATTGTGGAAAATCAGACTCGAAAAAATGACACAAATAAACTGTCCATTATTATTATTATTATTATTATTATTATTATTATTATTATTATTATTATTATTATTATTATTATTATTATATGAGTTCTTCTTCTTCTTCTTCTTAATAATCATTATTATTACTATTATTATTATTATTGAACTAAGGAACCTCCGTAACGAGGCTATAATATTGACAATTAAAAGCCACAGTAGTGTTGAAAATATATTTTTGGACAAAGCTAAAAATTACTAGGAGAAACTTTCGGATACTGCTCCGTATCCTTCTTCAATCTTACTGATGGTAAAACAATGGAGGAGATTGTTGTTGTTGTTGTTGTTATATTATAAGGCCAGTAATTGCTTTCCAGATTCTTGATTGGGTGTTCTGAGACACTTGTTTATTGGTGAAGCTTCCAGCTAGTGAGCCCCATAAGAACAAAGATTCCGTGAACATTGACACGTAACTATGGCAACATAAACATTAAAAAAGTAAAAAAAGAAAAAAAAAAATGAGCAGAAATTTCTCCGGCGCAACCGATTTTCTCTACAGCGTATAATCAAGGCCACCGAAAATAAATCTATCTTCCGGTGGTCTTGGTATAATGCACTATGAGTCGCGGCCCATGTAACTTTCAGGCATGGCCTAGTGGTGGCCTGTCTATAGCGTTGCCAGACGCACGATCATGGCCAACTTTAACATTAAATAAAATGAAAAAATACTGAGTCTAGAGGGCTGCAATTTGGTATGTTTTTTTTTATTAGAGGGTGGATGATCAACATTCCGATTTTCAGCCCTCTAGCCTCAGTAGTTTTAAGATCTTTGGATTGGGGGGGGGGTTGGGGGGGGGGGGGGGGGGAGAGACAGAAAAAGTACGGTCGGACAGACAAAACCATCTCCATAGTGCTCATTTACAGAAAGCTAAAATAAGAACGAGTAGAAACTGTAAAACCTCCATCTAAAAGTCCCTTTTCTTTAAATGTTACATTCGAAACTCTTTAAAGATATAATCAGTTTTTATAAGTCAAGAAGCTAACATTTGTTAGAATTCTGATGAAAATCCACACGTCATTTCTAAGTAATCCTGCCAGCGAAAAAAAAAAAAGTAAATAAAAAAAAAATAAAGAAAAAAGATAAACATTTGGACGTAGGTGATAACAGTATCATAGTGGAGGATTTTTTGCCTGCGTACATTATCGTCTGCAGATAATAAAGGAACGGCGAAAGTTCAGTCAATAAAACAGCTATGTTCGCATCGTAACCGCGCATTGCAAGAGACCATTCTTTTTAAGATATAACATCGTGCGTGCGTTCGTACGTGAGTTTTCCATCCCCGAAAGACCTCTCCATAACCCCCCAACCCTCCGTCCCCCTTCCCCCACACCCCCATCATTCCCCGGGACTCGCAAAACTATTGGAAACTTTGGTGGCGGATCCATACCATTGATGCAACAACATCTTCAACCATTTTCCAATATGCAAAGTATTCCCCACTTTTATATAGAATATAAGTGAGGTTTACGGTTATGGCCGGGCTATGCAAGTTGCTTATTTCTTTTCGCCTGCTATTCGTTTACTGCTCCGCCTGAAAAAGATGGCGGGAGGGCGATGGAGGTGGATAAAAGTCTGGTGACGGAGAATACGCCCGCCATTATGGATATTATGGCCTTCTTGCATCAAAAAGAAGGATTGTGCACCTCTCGCCAGGAGAGCAACAAAGGCGATACCGGGAAAAAGGCATAACAAATAATTGATTCTATATATTATATTCTATATATATATATATATATATATATTATATATATATTATACATATATACTTACACATATATATGTAAGCTTATTCGCTAATAAAGAGATAGATTACACGGGTTTCGCTCTTTACTGAAACAACATTGGTCACAGTGCTATATACACCCTTTCAAAGCTGGATCATGGATGAAACACATGAACACATGTACAGAAAACTTCCGCAACATCAGTTTGTATAATACAAATATATATATATATATATATAGACAATCTATATATATATATTATATATACATATATGCTATATAGAAATAATATATTATATATATATAATATATATATATATATATATATATATATATATATATATATATATATCATACCCCCCCCACACAATATATATGATAATAAGATGTTTGCTCCAACAGAGAGTCGCCCCAAGGGATAGACAAAGGATGGGCATTACCAATTTTATAACTGAATTGATGAATCTTGGATGAAGCTGTTGTACAGAATTATTAAACCTGTCTTCTCACATACACCACCATTCACTTCCATCATCTACACTTTTTCGTAATTCCTGGATATTAAGACCCGTCCTTTTCAATACCTCTTCCCATCTTTCAAGAACTTGTCAAGTCGTCTCCTTTCGTCCTCCTGACACCTCTGAATTATACTTTCCTCACCAAACTATTGTCACCTACTCTTTCTCATGACCAAACCATCTCACACTACTATGACTCATTGTTATACCCACCTTAACCACCTTGAATCCCT
Source organism: Macrobrachium nipponense (assembly GCF_015104395.2). Classification (NCBI taxonomy): domain Eukaryota; kingdom Metazoa; phylum Arthropoda; class Malacostraca; order Decapoda; family Palaemonidae; genus Macrobrachium; species Macrobrachium nipponense. Next base: position 77,764,466 of record NC_061087.1, read on the forward strand.
CTTAGTTCTGGACTTTTTTCATCCCTCTTACACTGTTATACTGAGCAAATAATCCTCTCGTCAGCTTCAACCTTTATTTTTTACTCTCATTTACATTCAACGTCCAAGTCTCACTGCCATAAAGGAGAGTTGAGTCAGCAATACCTTATTTCATCCAAATACTGTCTTCACAAGACATTTCAAGGCTTTTCCCAGTCAGGTGCGCATATCCCGCGGCTGTTTTAATTCACCATTCCTGGGAATCATTATTTCTGTCACCCTACCATTATATGTCACACTTTCTCTCAAATTCCTGGTTTCCATTTGACAGTACCTTTAATAACGTTCGCATTTATTCTCAACTTACTACTCTTCCAAATACTTTTAAACGCTTTCATCAGTTTCTGCAGTTTCTCTTCCTTTACTTAAGTCAGTACTGATTATCTGCTGTTCTGCATTCTTCTCAAGATTCATTTACATATCCAATAACTTTGTACTTTCGAGTAAGATCTTTTCTCTGACGTACAGAATCTTTCCATCCAAGAAGTCATGAAACAGCATGGAGGCACAACACATTTGTCTACAATTCACTTTTACACTAAACAAGTCACTCTCAAATGTACATACTCTAACATGTGCTACGCTTCCTTCATAAACTGTTGATGGACTAAATAAATTATATTCTTTATTGCATATCCTCAACATCCTTGACCATGCCTTTCCGTCAATTCTATCACATGATTTTTCTAGGTTCTTGAATGCTATATACATATATATCCCTGTAATTTAAAATCTTTCATGTAACTGCTGTCTAATCCCATGCAGTTCTTTCACTATCAGTTCATCTAACATCTGTCCTACTTTTGATGTCAAAACCTACCACGTATCCTCGTTATTGTAAGTAATGTTGCCCCTACAGCCTTTACCTTTCTTCCAAGTGTTGTCCAAATGCAGGTGGCCTACTACAGTAGATTCACATCAATCGTGCATGTGATGTCTAGACCCGTCCCTTACGACGCTCCTGATTGGCTGTTGATAAGCCAACCACAGGGCTAGAAACTCTCAGTCTCTCTCGAGAGTTCACATAGGCAGGATGTATGTTCCACCTCTTTTGAAAGACGTATCCCTCAGGAGAGGTGGAATATACATCCTGCCTTTGTGAACTCTCTCGAGAGACTGAGAGTTTCAGCCCCATGATTGGCTTATTAACAGCCAATCAGGAGCGTCGTAAGGGACGAGCGTTAACATCACATGCACGTTGATGTGAATCTACTATAGCTGGGTGACGTGAAGCGTCAATGACAGCTAGAGGTCGTGATTATACGGAATTGGATAGGGAATTTAACGATAGGATAAGTGATGGTCAGCGTCTAAGTCTCTCTGAAGGACATGTAAAGGGTGACGCAGGTGTTCTCAAAGGTGCCACTGTACAAGCAAATGCTATTTCGAGAATCCTAAGGGAACTCTCAAGGAGTGCCTTGATGTCGCGCTATTGAGAAAGGAATTGAGAAAGCTGGAAAAGGTGAGAATGGTATGCCAAGAGAGACATCAAGGTGTCGTTCCCATTGCGGGTGAGCGTCTGGGAGTGTTTATTATGATTTATTTGACAGTGAGAAGAATTCGAGCTAATTTCCTTGTCAACATCTGTGCCGCTTCTATCTGAAGATAAAAAACAGGCTAGGGCAAAACTTCTGAATTTTTGAACTGCAAAACAACCCTATGCTTCTTCCCTTTTGCTATAGTCATAGTTTTATTGGATAAATGGATATTAGTGAAAAATACAAGCAGCATGAATGACACATGCAACAATATATATATATATATATATATATATATATATATATATATATATATATATGTATGTATGATATGATATATGTATGTATGTATGTATGTATATATATATATGTGTGCGTGTGTGTATTCATAGAATTGTAATAACCACAGTACCCTCTTAACTTCTCGAGTTCTTCGCTACATCAGAATGACTTCATATTGTTGCATTTGGATCTAGAACGCTGACGTGACCAGCATATCTTAAAAGTACGAAGAATTCGTAAGTGAAGAAGGTATTGTGGTTATTACATTATATATATATATATATATATATATATATATATATATATATATAAATATATATATTGTAACGATGAGTCGTTATTTTCTTTAAACAACCATTACGATGGTTGCATTGTTTCCCTTACCCGCCAGTGTTTATCGTCATGGTGACAAGGTAACTTTTGTCGTGGTGTGAGCGACAGCTGCAGACAGGTTTTGGATGGCAACCTGAGAGGTTCTGGGAAACCTCGGCTGAGAAGGCAACAGCAGCATGGCAGTATTTGGAGCAGTTGGAAGTCCTTTTTTACTTCAACGGGAAGATTGACTTCGACGGGAGGATGACGACCTCTACGTCTGTTTGTGTAATGGCTGCTTCTGTTAGCAGTTGGACAGGTCTGCAGTACCTGTTAACTTCCTCGGGAGGATGAGGACCTCGCCTTTGTGTATGCAATGGATTCTTCAGTAGCATCCAGATTTGTCTGTTTTTATATGCTACGTTGGTGTTATGTATATGTAACTTATTGTGCAGATCATTAGTTATGCTGCTTATTTAAGTGATCATTATTGTTACTGTTTGTGCTGTCTGTATGTAATGTCTGTTTTAACTTAATTTTGGTGTTTATTGTTATTACATAACTTTGGTGTCGAGCAAGTGCATGGCTCTGATAATGATGCTGATTTGTATCATTATATTTATTGTGGTATCGAGCAAGTGTATGGCTATGATAATGATGTTGATTTGCATAATTATATTTATTGTGGTGTCTAGCAAGTGTATGGCTCTTGATTTAATGCAATGTTCACTTTTTTCTGTTTTATTAATGGTTTTGATTACCTAGTTATTTTGATAATTACTGTATTTTCGCCACCCAAAACCTGGTCTCAATTGTACATTTGTAGATTAACCTGTAAATAAACTATTATTAAGGTTATTTTTGTTTCTTGTTCAGTCCTCCTCCTTGATTTGTATTGCCTTTCGTCAGTCATTCCAGCCCAATTTCTTGTTTTTATTTTGAATCTGCTGGTCTCTAATAACGAGACCATTACAATATATATATATATATAATATATATATATATATATATATATATATATATATATATATATATATATATATATTTATCTTCAAGTAAAGTTCAAAGAAAAGATTTTTAGGTCAAACTATATACAGAAACAATAGCAAAACGGATCGAAGCATTAGAGTAAATTCGTTACTTTGAAGTACACGGTTAGTTATTGGGAATAAATATACAAACACTACACGAGAATTTCTTAAGCAATATCTCCTAAATATGTTCTTTTGTCGGTTGTATTTAGTAAGAAGGAAGTTTCAAGTACTTTCTAAACTGATTTTTCATTATACCTGCCAATGCCATACACAGACGTTGCATCACGGTCACTAATAAATTTTCCTTGATTTCCCTTATTCTGTTAAATATGACTCATCGTCACTTATCATTCCTAAATCCGTTTACTAAAAATATTGGAGATAAAATCCTCAAAGACTACTAATATGATTGGAAATCCAACATCAAAGACCACAAAGACTACATATTGGAAATGATCCCTCCAAAAGCCAATAACAGTATTAAACATGGAACTTCCTAATACAAATAAGAATATAGGAAATTATTATTATTATCATTATTCATAAGATGAACCCTATACATATGGAACAAGACCAAAGGCACCCTTGACTTGAAATTCAGGCTTCCAAAGAATATGGGAAATGCAAAAAGAAGAGCTCACTTATTAAAATCTAAAAAAAGTAATTGATAAATAAAATGTAATTAATAATTAAAATACAAAGAAAATTGTATCCGGGTAGAAATGCATAGCGTCTTCGATTGAACTTTTGAAATTCCAAACGCACGACATCTTCAGGAAGACTGTTCCACAGTCTAACGGTGTGAGGAATATTTCAAGACTGCTAAGCATACTCGAAAAGAATCTCCCAAAAACCTATTAAGAGTATTGATATGCAACCTCCAGACACTACTAAGCATCATGACTCTTCAGATTTGCCGCCCTCCAAATATTCCAAACTCGCGAGCCCCCTGCTCTCCCCAACCGGCCGGCCGGCCGTTCCCTCCGAATGAAATTCAATTCTTGACGACTTAAGCCTTAACTTTCCCTCCTTCCCTCGTTGTCTTGATCCCCCCCTTTCTCCTCTTCCAAATCTCAGTAATCCTCCTTTTCTTCCTCCCTCCCTCCCTCACCCCATCCTCCTCTTATCTCCCCGTTGCAAAAAGGAATGAAGAAAAGAACGCTTAATTGAATCACAGTAGGCGCGACCGTATATGAACCACTCCATATGCACCTCTATATCTTCTTTCAGAAGACTTCGCCCCCCTCTGGCAGGCCCCATGCCACAATCCCCAGCATTCTATTCCCCCCTCATTTCTCTCTCCCTCGCTATCCTCCCCCTCCTCAATCATCCCTCCTCCCTTTCCTCCATCATGATTAAATCTTCTTATGCCTCAATATTCTCTCCCAAATCCGATTCAACCAAGATTATCATTGTGGAAATTTTATTTCCAGGTTTTATTTATTGTCAAGGGTTTTTTCTCAAGTCAAAGTATTTCACAAATTTCGGGGGTGCATACGTACATGTGTCACCTATAAGAAAATATTTCAATAAACAGGGTAACATACATACATACATATGTATGTATACACATATATATATATACATATGTGCGCGCGCGCGCGCGCGTGTGTGTGTGTGTAATAACCACAATGACCACATAACTTACTGATTTCTTCGCTTTTACATATCATTAGCATCACAAAGGACAAGATTCAAATGGAAGCCCAAATAAGGAAACTAATAATTCTGGTAAAAATCAGTGACCAGTAGAATATATATATATATATATATATATATATATATATATATCATTATATATATATAGTATATATATATATAGAGTCATATATATATATAGACATATATATATATACTATATATATAATATATATATTATATAGTATATATATATATATATATATATATATATATATAGACATATATAGATATATATAGACATATATATATATAGATATAATATATATAATATATATATATATATATATATATATATATATATATATATATATATGCAAGTGTATCTTAGATATAAATGTCATGTACTCTTTTAGCATATTCTGCAAACAATCTCCACCAACCACCTATTCCCGGTCGCTAGACTCCTTTACGTTCTATTAAAAAAACTTTTGTTGCAAAGTTGATCAAACTGCCTTGATGATTAGGTGTTGTTGGTGAATATAAAGAAACCAAGTTGGTACATTAACTTAGAATTTCCCCTTCCCTTCATCATTTAACTCATTTAGTTCCTTTCACCGCATCGATAATGATAGCAGCCTCAAATTCCTATGGATGGGGATATGAGTATGAGGTGGGGCGGTTAGGTTGGGTACTGTTAAAATTAAAAAGAGGCAATATATAGTATATGCACACACATTATATATATATATATATATATTATATATATATATATATATGTATGTATGTATGTATGTATGTATGCATATAATCATATTTCAACAGTTTCCCTTTAGCTCCCGCCAGAGTACGTCCTTCTTGTCGTGTCATGGTGTTTTTTTATATTTTTTTTAAAATGAGTTAACATCTCAAATGAGATAACACTGTAGTGGTTTTAGTTAGATGCTATAATAAATGTTTTTATGAATAATTATTAAGAGTCAACTCTTGTATTTCAGCCTTGAAGATGCAGCAATGCAGTAGTGAAACGTCGACATTAGCAATAAACTTTCAATTGTATCGAGTGGCTTTACCTGGACGCCTGCAAGTGTATATATATATATATATATATATATATATATATATATAATATATATATATATATATATATATATATATATATATATCGTGTGTGTGTGTATACACTTGCAGGCGTCCAGGGAAAGGAACTTGATACAATTGAAGGTTTACTGCTAATGTCGACGTTTCACTACCGCATTGTTTCATCTTCAAGGCTGAAAGACAACGAGTTGACTCTTAATAATTAATCATAAAAAACATTTATTATAACATCTAACTAAAAACACGTGTATATTCAGACTCACTGATAACTAGGAAGGCAATAATGGCGGCAAGGATGAAAGAAGTAGCAATAAGTACAAAACAAAATTAATTAAGAACAAATACCAAACAGCAGAACATCGTAAATAGTAAAAATGTCAGTGATGGTAATTGTAACGAAAAACGGCAGCCAATAAAAGCGACGAAATATGTCAAGTAGAGCAAAAAAAGAAAAAAAAAAAGGAAAAGAGGCACTTGTTGTATTACTAACATCTGTTGAAAAGTTAAGTTGAAAAGTTGACAAACTCAAGCGAAGATACAATGCATTACTATCCTAATAATGTTCTTCTTGCCTTCTAATAAGTTTTTATCTATTTATTAATGTATTTTTTCTTTTTTCAATAAGTAGGATCTCTTCTTCATGTATTTGCCTTTAACTCATCTTACTTCTTCCAAATGAACACCATATTCTTTGGAAGCTTGATTTTTAAGTCAATGCCCCTGTGGCTTGTTCTATATGAAAAGGTTTCATGTTCTGAATAATAATAATAATAATAATAATAATAATAATAATAATAATAATAATAATAATAATAATAAGAAAATGCCAAACTGGAAAGCCCCAGGTCCCGATGAAGTCCATGGATACTGGCTCAAAAACTTCAAGGCCCTACACCCACGAATAGCAGAACAACTCCAGCATTGTATCTCAAATCACCAAGCACCCAAATGGATGACCACAGGAAGAACATCCTTAGTACAAAAAGACAAGAGTAAGGGAAATATAGCCAGTAACTACAGGCCTATCACCTGCCTACCAATAATGTGGAAGTTACTAACAGGTATCATCAGTGAAAGGCTATACAACTACCTAGAGGAGACAAACACCATCCCCCACCAACAGAAAGGCTGCAGAAGGAAGTGTAGGGGCACATAAGACCAGCTCCTGATAGACAAAATGGTAATGAAGAACAGTAGGAGAAGGAAAACCAACCTAAGCATGGCATGGATAGACTATAAGAAAGCCTTCGACATGATACACACACATGGCTAATAGAATGCCTGAAATATATGGGGCAGAGGAAAATACCATCAGCTTCCTCAAAAAATACAATGCGCAACTGGAATACAATACTTACAAGCTCTGGAATAAGACTAGCAGAGGTTAATATCAGGAGAGGGATCTTCCAGGGCGACTCACTGTCCCCACTACTCTTCGTAGTAGCCATGATTCCCATGACAAAAGTACTACAGAAGATGGATGCCGGGTACCAACTCAAGAAAAGAGGCAACAAAATCGACCATCTGATGTTCATGGACGACATCAAGCTGTATGGTAAGAGCATCAAGGAAATAGATACCCTAATCCAGACTGTAAGGATTGTATCTGGGGACATCAGAATGGAGTTTGGAATAGAAAAATGCGCCTTAGTCAACATACAAAAAGGCAAAGTAACGAGAGCTGAAGGGATAAAGCTACCAGATGAGAGCAACATCAAACACATAGATGAGACAGGATACAAATACCTGGGAATAATGGAAGGAGGAGTATAAAACACCAAGAGATGAAGGACACGATCAGGAAAGAATATATGCAGAGACTCAAGGCGATACTCAAGTCAAAACTCAACGCCGGAAATATGATAAAAGCCATAAACACAGGGCAGTGCCAGTAATCAGATACAGCGCAGGAATAGTGGAATGGACGAAGGCAGAACTCCGCACCATAGATCAGAAAACCAGGAAACAAATGACAATACACAAAGCACTACACCCAAGAGCAAATACGGACAGACTATACATAACACGAAAGGAAGGAGGGAGAGGACTACTAAGTATAGAGGACTGCGTCAACATCGAAAACAGAGCACTGGGGCAATATCTGCAAACCAGTGAAGACGATGTCTAAAGAGTGCAGGGAAGAAGACTAATAAAAGTAGACGAAGACCCAGAAATATACAGAGACAGGAGAAAGACAGAAAGAACAGAGGACTGGCACAACAAACCAATGCACGGACAATACATGAGACAGACTAAAGAACTAGCCAGCGATGACAATTGGCAATGGCTACAGAGGGGAGAGCTAAAGAAGGAAACTGAAGGAATGATAACAGCGGCACAAGATCAGGCCCTAAGAACCAGATATGTTCAAAGTACGATAGACGGAAATAACATCTCTCCCATATGTAGGAAGTGCAATACGAAAAATGAAACCATAAACCACATAGCAAGTGAATGCCCGGCACTTGCACAGAACCAGTACAAAAAGAGGCATGATTCAGTGGCAAAAGCCCTCCACTGGAGCCTGTGCAAGAAACATCAGCTACCTTGCAGTAATAAGTGGTACGAGCACCAACCTGAAGGAGTGATAGAAAACGATCAGGCAAAGATCCTCTGGGACTATGGTATCAGAACGGATAGGGTGATAC